>NC_057779.1:2696610-3008094 GCF_014825855.1 Bombus pyrosoma | reverse complement strand
TTTTTTTTTTTTTTATTTAATACTTTGCATTCACAATTTGTCCAATTTGGACATTTGGTAGAATAATCGTGCCGGCACAACACAATTATCAAGAAGAAAATGTGTTGCTTGTGTGAAAAATAAGAGAACGAACGACAGAAAATGCGATGTCGGATTATGTATCGATGATTGTTTTGAAATTTTTCATGCACAACTGAATTATTAACTTGTGTTATATTTGCTAAATTTAGTTTTCTAGTTTATTGTTTTCTAGTTTACTACCCAAATTCTAGTTTATTGTAAATTTCAATGTTTATAATAAATAATTAATACTAAAAAATAACGCTCTTGAATCATTTAATCTCGCGCAAAAGAATTACTATAACTTATTACGATTTGCGCTTTGAATAGTCGATCAACAGAGTTCAGTATAGCGAAAAAGCATTCGGTCCACAGCGATCGTCAGCGCTGGCAGCATGCCGTCCGTACGGATGGCATAGGCTCCGAGTATTCAGCACTCTAAGGGTTAATTATCCACACGAATGACAGAGTTCGCTTACAGATTCTAAAGAAAATATGTGTATCTCTGAAGGATTATACAAACTTTGGAAAAATTGAATTATCCCTTGGACGAATTTATAAGATGAAGCAGCTAAATAATTAATATCCCGTATCATTATTCTTTTATGACTATAAAATCGGTAGAAAGTGTCAGATTTTGCAGGGCATGACCTACTGTTGTGTCACGTGAGGTCAACGTAAATTTACAGGCGAACATATAAAATAGCGGCGCTGGATTTGTTCCGCGTGACGTGATAACGCGTAGGCTTTCGTGACGCGATCGCTGCCGTGTATCTAGCTTAATCCAGTAGCGTACAACTCCGTGCAAGTGAAAGTCATTAAGCGTTACTTCTACTGGAAACGTGGTTGCAATCGCTCGTTTTATTCTTCCCTTTTGTTGAGATGAACGCTTCTTATAGAATACCATGCTATCAAATGTCAATGCTATACAATAGAACGACGAGTCATAACGTATCAAATTGATATAATCTACTATCTAACTATCTTGAAAAATCTTTATTTCATTGCAAAAAGCTTTGAGTCAAAAATTATTAAAAATTATTTCGTTTATCTCTCGCACCATAAAAAACTCACAACCTTCGTTCAACGACTTTCGTTCGATCATCAAAGCTCTTTCTATTCTCACAGATCACAACAATAATTTAACGATTCGAACATTTCACTCGTTGATGAAGCAAAAGATATACTACTATACATCTTTTACAGCTATGGATCTCTTCTAACAAGCTCCATAGAGCAGACTCGTATAGTCAGTCTTCTCGTTCACGTAATTCGTAGATGTATGATTCAGAGACGGAAGAAAGGGAAGAGAAAGGACACAAGCAGGTCTCGTTCGCCAGGACAGCCACGAGGCGTTTCTTTGTTCCCGGGGAACGTTACATTTATCTCCGTTCGAAATTTTTATAGCCGGCTACCGCTCGACGAATGCATTCATAACGCATAAAAGACAATGGCCCCCGTAAAAGTCGATGTCCGTTACCGGTGATCGCTTACTGGAGCAGAAACAAGACCCGCAACCGCTGGGACGAAACTTCCATCCTGGGTAGGGAAATGGAGTGTAGAGGATAACCACGGAGAGAGGAACGAGACTCTAATTTTATAGCCGCCATTATCCGCGGGGACACGAGGAGATGTGTAGTGTACTCGGCATATTGATCCAAGGCGTAATACATTATCGATCAGCGTTTGTTGGTAAAGGTACATTGGTGCTGATCGCGGTTGGATAAATTTCGAATTACGCGAGCAAAATTGATTTTGCTGTCGCTGAGTGAAGAGGTGAAATTTCGTAAGCTGGACCGTTCAGAAAGCACGTTGATCAATTGCATAAATTGAAAAGTGTTTTTAGAATTTATAGTTATTTGTGACATCCTTTTGCGATAAACGAACATACGAAAATAAGTCATTTGTTCCTTAAGAATAGAACGTTACTCGTGTACTTGCATAATGAAATTTTAAAAAAATCAACAAAAAACGAAGGTAACGAAGGGTTTGGCTCCTAGGAGGTTCAAATTTTCAAGTTTCCTTTGCATCACCTAAAGGATAAAGGAATCGATACATATCAGAAAACTGAGAAGAAAATAGCTGTAAGAGTTTTGAATCATAAAAGTTGAATTGCTCAATTTCTCTCTTGACTTGACTTTAAGACGAAACGATCGCTGAATGCACCTTTTCCATGAGATAGGATGGACGAAAAGGAAACGGTCGTCCGAACTCTAAAACCGAACTCGATAATTTTTATTTAAGTCAGAAAGATCATTGAATGTTTCTCCTTCGTGAAATACGATAGAAGAAAATTTCACAGAAAATGGAGAAAGAAAGATCCTTCGGAAGGGGGAGGAACGGTGACGCTGATGTAGAAAATCGCAAGACACGGAGGAACGGTTTCCGGGACGCGTAAGAGCATTAATTCGCGAACTTCTCCAGCCGAATTTCGCTTCGAACGTTTTCTCATTCAGTGCAGGACCCCGGGATCTTCGTGGAAACTCCTGCTACCCGCCGATGAGATCCCAGTGAACTCATTAACCCGGAAATCAACGGCCGATTCCCAAAGTTCCTCGCGCTAGAGTGGTGCAAGAACGACCGATGGGAAACTTCCATCTGCAATAACGCGACCGATGACAAAACTGCCATTGTTTAACTTCCCGACAATGCGCCCGGATGAACAGCCAGAGAGGGTCTTAAAAGCGGAAAGTTCGCGCCGAGACGGAAAGTCCCCTTGCGATTTTCTATCCGTAAGGAGGACTTTCGTAGACAATAGCAACTTCCGTTACTGACCTCTTCAACTTTGGCTACTACTTCGCCGAAGAAAGGAACTCTTTCTTCTTGCAATTTATACGCGTTGATCGATTTTCTTACACGATATTTTCTTCTACAAAGAACAGTAGAGATTTGATGGGAAATTATAGATAGTATCGATGAGTTTTTAACGAACTGGATAAAATCGGGTAGAAATATCATTTATGATAAATTTATGGGGATTTTCTATATTAGAATTTTTCAGAACAGGATATATCTGGATCAATGTTTGAGTATTTTATGTAGTATGGAACAGTAGGAGGATTCCACGTGTAAAAATAGCGTGGAGAACGTCGTGAAGATCTATCTTCTGATAGCTATTACAGACGGAACACTGGTTCGGGCCATTTGTTGTTCCCATTTTACTCGTCCATGACTCTGTTACCTCTTTTTTGAACGTCGCTATTTAAGAATAAAATACTTTAGTATACCATCAGTATAAATATTATTAATGTGACACGTGTCTCCTGTCTTCCGGAGGAAGATTTCCTCAGGCGTCGGCAATATCGAGCTTACCAAAATCGTCTTATTACCAAGTAAACAAGTCCATCCCTACAGGTCCTCCACCAGAAGCGAGAGCTTTAAGACTCTATAAGACAGAACCTCCGAAAGAAGATTATTTCCTCCATAAACTATCAAACTTTCAACGCCACTATTTCTCTTCCAAATATACTTCACCAAACTTCATCCTTCTCTTTCCATTAAAGCAACTCGGAGGATCAAAATTTCTCATAGATTGCTTTCTATTCTAGAACTGCGATAGTTTCGAGATGGTTAAAGAAACGATACTTCGCGATAACGTCGCGCGCTTGGTAAATGAAAAATTCGTAAACGAGATGCCTCATTGAATATTGCATCGCGAATTCTGGTCACTAAACAGGATAACATAAAGGGAAGGCGAGGGGGAGAAAAGGGGAAGTCTCAAGGGGGCTTTCCTGAATTATTCTCAGCGTGTCCTGCTGGAAAGCGTCGTCGCCGTCGGCGGTGGCGTCGTCGTCGTGGTTCCAATCTCGTGGGCGAGGCGAGACGCGACACCGCGTTTTACCTCGCGAAGGTTTATGGGTATCGCTTCTTCCGACGTTATTCGCCGATAGGACGCTTCTAGCTGCGGCCTATGCACTGCACGTTTCGGAACTATGCACCCTATGGATTTTTAATGAACCCTACGCTACCTTTTTTCCGGACAGATACCGGGAAACAGCCAGGAAAAATAGCCGAACCCTGAGGTCCGAGCTGATTTACGAGACGGGGAGGATGTGGAGACTGAACGTGGCACGTTTTCGCTGCACATGAAATACGCTTTTTCTGATCTGTTTTGCCTGCTCGTTCTGTGATAAAGCACGCGCCACTTCTGTTTGCTGAGTTTTAAGTATTGTTTCTTTTTTTAATACGTAGGATTATAGTAGTTGCTGTCAAGTGGCATGCTTTCTTTCATGTGATCGTTTATTGAGAGATGATTTGTATCTGAGTTTCGGCTTAGGTGTTTGATAAGAATAAATTCTCGAAAATTCGTTCGACAGATCTAGGACAGTGATATATAAATTGATGTTATATTTGGAAAGTAAAATTAGAATTAGTTTTAAAAAGTAGGGTGAACTGTACTATATTTGCAAAAATTCAATGAAAAATCTAACTCGACGAATATCTCACATAGAATTTACTATTACTATTAAGAAAATTTTACATATAATCAAGAATACGATAAAACGATAGCCTTAAGGAGCTAAAAAAAACCACTTATCCTAAAGGAGCGGTCTTTCGCGCAAGCTCCTCTCTTTACCTGGCCGTGCGATCGAAAATTGGTCCAGGAGGAATGCTCACCGCTGAAGACATCCAATTAAAACGAATTAAATCCCACCTAACCGCTCTTCAGCCACGCGATTTACGGGACGCCCCGCGGCCTGCTATTAAGTCGTGCCGGCCGAATCCTCGAGATTCTTTCGTAATCGGTCGACAGCGGTGGAACGCGGGGATTTCGGGGCCCCAGGGGGTCGATCGCAGCGACGGGAGACTGGAATGAGTGGTGAGCCACGAACTCGAGAGAAAGGCAGAGATATGACGATGCTGAGGAGCGAGAAAAAGAAGATATAAATTTTCCCTCTCTTTTCCTCCTTCTTTCTTTTTCTCTAGGTACGGTCATTAAGACTAATTTGCGTCAAATCGCATCGAAACTCGTCGACAAGTTTTTCGAGAGGGTCGAGACGCGTCGTGCCAGGGGCGGCGCCTCTAACACGTGGCGCCCCGCGCACATGTGTGCTCTCGACATACGTGACGAGGGCAAATTATACCAATTTCTGTGGCATACGCTCGATCGGTTTTTCGCGTGGTAAACGCACGCGTCTTCACGACGATTCGACGCCTCGGGTGCGAACGACAGTCGCGTCGTTTCGCCGAAGAAAGTTTGATTGGTGCAAGGGCGAGATTTTGAAGAAGGAAGACGAGTTCCAGGGAACTTTATTCTTACCAAAGTGAATGGTTTATGTTTATCGTTATAGAGAATTCCATTTCGCCTCTGTATTGTTTAGTTTATTAAAGAATTAGATTATGTGTCGGCTGTATCACTGAGCAGTTATATTTTTAAAACGTCCATTATTTTTAATGCTACAGTAACAACGTAGAATAACAAGTATATTAAAAAATACAGCTGCTCATTCAATTTACGCGTTTCATTTAATTTCAACATCGATCATCTTCGTGGTATCGTCAACAAATAATACTGCTGGTCATAATAACCACCAGCCTTACCGTTTCTTACCGTAAACCTGCTCCATATCTTCTTTATTCCATTACTTCTTTCAATTCGAAATCACAGTCATCTTATAATTACCGTGATAAAGAGGAAGTTTCACACCAGGTCTAACTACCGCCGCAATTTTTTACTCACCATTTTTCACCTACGATAATATCAAACCTCAGATCAGATAAGTATAACGTATTTAGCCGTTAACGATTCATAAATCAATCGAGCGGAACTTGTTGGCACACTTTGGAAGCATCCTACACAAACAGTCTTAACATAGAACATAATAATAATATACTCGTATTCTCGCTAATTCCGATACCACAAATGGCGTCGGCCATTCAAAAAATCAATCCAATGATTCATCCAACGAATATACGTTCTTTTTCCATTAATTCCCGTTGATAATTTTCGGCGATGTTGCACACGAAACGAATTTTAATTAACAGAGAAGTGGGGGGCTTGACCGGGTTGCTGAGTCGGCAACGGATTTAATACCCGTGCGAATCGAGGAAATGCACACGGGCAAATGGAACGCAGACATTAGCGCGGGTATCACCATTAATTCTGTTCAATCGCGATAAGCCGAAGTCAACGTGTGCCGACAGTCCCGTGAGGCATTAGGGTCGCTTACGTATGAACTCGCCGCGGCGATATATCGCCGCGCATTCGAAACCGCTAAAGTCTCGACGTTAATCTACCGAATAAGGATATGTTGGCGCGTTAAGGTGTCCCTCGGTTATCCAACGTCGATTTATCATAAACCGACCAGCCAAATATTTCGCGTTTCGTGATTAATTGCCTGGAAACTCGTGCACGCCAGATCGCGCGATGCTTGACGCGTGCAGCGTGTTATAGATAATCTCTTCTTGTGTTTTTAACGAATAGAATCGTAAGAAGTTTCAGACCTGTACCATCTTTCCTGTGTTGACAATTTATCAAAGCTAAGCTAATCAACTTTATCTTTTTACACTTGGGATTTACAACGAGAAAATCTAACAAAGAATTCTCTCATACTTCTCTCGGATACCGTGTCTTAGGATTTTTCAGAATTTTCTCGCGACGAGTACATATTTACATAATATTTTCAGATTTAATACTTCCTTTGCTGTAAACCGAAGAATTTTTAAAACAGAGAGAAAGTCAGTATAAATGTGATTTGCTTCTCTATTTTTAAACGCAAAGAAATAAAAAAATAAAAAATATAAACACCATCCCTGCAATATTCTAATATAAAATGTATATAAACAATATCATATCATCATGTACGATCTTCAATCTCGCCAAATGTTCCAGCAACAGGTGTCTCAAAGGCGGCTCAAAAATCCACGCGAAACTGCAGCTGCATTTGGTCGAAAAGCAAGGAACAAGGACCATTCGAGGAGCAACTGGAATCCAGAGCAGCCCGAGGTTGCGTAAATTAATGAAGCAGCCGTGAAGCCTACAAACGACCCGGTAGCCCCGGCTGCAATTACGCTAATTCTTCGCGAGGAGGGGAGAGAATCGCGGAACGAAGTCGCACCACGTACACGGGCTGTTATTCGTTTACCCCAATTAAGTTAATCGTCGGTCGCCTCGGAAGCCTGTCCAAGGCGTCGTAACACAGGAAGCCAAGCGTATTGAAATTACGGTCGTTAATGGCGCGATCGGTGATTTTTCACCGTTATATGGCCAGGTAGCCGCGCTATGATTACCAATCTTCCCTTCTTCCTCTTTTATATTCTTTCTCCTTTGCTCTTTCATGATACGCGAAGCGAAGAGTGGTGTACATGTACGTAGAGAGGGATCGGGGAAATTGATATGCCGCGTGGACGGGGCTGGTAGTTATTGTCATCTATGGTCGTTATCTGTACGTGAGCTGGAAGCGGAGGCCGGCTCCGTGAAATGTCTTCATGGTCTGTCATCAGTATCTCGTGTAAATTGCCGATGGACCTCATAAAAATTCCCGTTGCACGTACGCGTTGCACGCCGGGACGCGCGTGGACGTCTCGTGATCCGCCGCCGGTCTATCGTTTGACGGAAACACCATGAGATTTTATTATTGGACACGAATCTCTCTCGACAACCAAGACGGCACTTCGACGCGTGATCGAGGGTGCCGCGTTTCATGTGTAAGCCACTTCGGTTGCTTTGATGGAATGTTAGGAATTTATGCGAAGGATGTCGTAATCCTTTCTATTTCGAGCCTCTCAAAAAATTCGTCGTATTTCTTTCTGTCCTATTTTTGAATAATTTCACAGAGATGTTTAGGTTGCGGATTTCATGCACTAGGAACTTTAGTTTGTTCGAAGAAATCTGTGGAATTTATGCGAGGGATGTGGTAATCCTTTCTTTTTGAAGGCTTTAAACAAGATTGTCGTAATACCTTTTTCTTTGGTTTCTTTTCGAAGAAGTTTTGGATTGTTCAGCGAAGATATTTAGGTTATGCATGTTAACAGAGAAGAACTCCGGTTATACATTAATTAAAAAAAAATTTTATTCGTTATCTTTTTCATAAATTTCATCGTTGAATTCTGTTTTAACAGGTCACTGTGCATCTAGATTCCACCTGAATTCTATAATTCTGTAAATTTTGAAAATACATCGTATCGTTGTATTGTAGCTGATTTTCATAAACTACTATGTTAATACGTTTCTTCTACCTTGACAAAACAGTAAGCGAGTTACTCTATCCATGTTTCTCAATAATATTGCATTTACGCAATTTTTACGTATTATTTCATTACTGGATTTTTAATGGCTTAATAGAATGTTAAATGGAAATAGTCAATTAAGGTGAACGTAGATTAATGATCGTGAAACACGGAAAAAATGTTGTTTAGAGACCAGTCGACAAGTGTTCCGGCGTTTAGTTTTCATTTATAACTGGCACAAATATTCTACCCAGTCGCATAGTTTCGTAGTATTTCACGTGGAGATCGTAAAATTATTGCGGCGTAGACATACTATCTGGCGACGGTTCGAGTAATTTCAAATTATTGGCTTCGCTGGTCATTAATGACGAGGTAGCCGCGTAATAGAGTCTGTCATTTGGCCGTTTCGAAAGCAAGAACACGGCTTAGTTTCGCGTATAGCTCGAAACCAAATCACGGGTTGCGAGTAATTTGAAATTATGCATCGTCTAAATCGGTTATTTTCAAAACCGAGAATTCACGTGCTGTTCGTAAACCGGGGACGCGCGCGGGGGACTATCTCGTGAAATGTTGGGGACGTGCACGTATAAATTCCCGCCGTAATTGCGACGCGACAACCGTTCGTAAATAGAAAGACCAGAACGTGGACCTAGAAAATGGGCGTGGTGATTTTTTATTAAAAGCACGAAACGACCAGCAACGCACCGCGATATTTATTCGCTCGTTTAGCTTAACGAGCGGAACCCTATCCTGCTGACCGTTTGTACACAATTTGTACCGACGATATTCGACCAATCAATGAAAATCACGGCACACAATCATGCAGAATAAACATTTAACATTTCAAACCCGATTTGAAACCGAATTATTTCATATAGAATTTTTAAGTTATACAAATGTGTAGAACAATGAAACTTCAGTTTGTTAATACTACATAGAACTATTAACTCTTTATATTAATCTATTTGAATGAACGTTATTGTACGAATTATCGATCTATAACGTGTATATAGATGTACAGAGATGTATGATTATAATTACAGCGATATCACGAGAAGAATTGGTATGCGTGTAATCGTATTTTTGCTTTAATAAAAATTCAATATTAATATCGGCAAAAATTGTGTACATTCTTAATCATTGTTTTAGTATTCCGTATTTTACAATTTCGGTTCCTTCTTTCATGTGAACTTTGAAGACTTTGAACAATGTATTTGTTTCTCCCTAAAGTTATATATGTAATTACAAGTAATCGTATATCGTTGAATAAATAACCAACGTTTCTATACAAATGATATATTAAAAACATCCAACATTAGCAATCACATTCGCAATTATCAATATCTGTAGCGTATCCTTTGTTTGTAGTATTATCAGTAACTTGAAATTAACAATATAAATGTCAATATTATTATTTTTCATATTTCTATAAATCTTCCACTGAAGACTTTTCTAAAATAACCCAATTCTAAGCTAACCCTTATTTTACAGAAGACCAAATTTAAATTTTGATTAAAAATTTTTAACATTTAAACAACGTTTCTTCCGATCGACATATTTCACCTTAATTGGCTCTTCTCCACTTCTCCGCTTCACGAAGACTCAAGAACCTGTCTCTATTCCTAATCTCTGAACGCAATTAAGACCGCGACCAAGCGTGAGCAGCAAGCAACAAGACGACAAAGACAAAGTAATATCCGGCTGATTAGACGTTCCTCGAGGGTAGAAACAGGTGGTGTGACCGGCTATATGAAAGGCTTCCATCGGGCAAGACAGGAAGCGAGCAACGAAGCGTGGCGGATTTCACAATCAGCAGCGTCTGCTTTCTTATCGTCCGCTCGACGATCCATCCTTCCGTGGAATCCGTGATTACGCCGCGAGTTTTGCGCTGCCGATTACCGAGCGCGGCAATTTCCAAGGCCGGCCATTCGCGTGCATTAGCGACGACGCGGTTCGTGATAATTTGCTGGCCCGTTTTACCAAGAGAAGAGGAAAGACGAGGCAAATGAATAGAAGAAGAAAAAAGAGAGAAGAGGAAGAGGTACGTAGGAACTTGGTAACGAAACCTCTTTCTATATGGATACGTTGTTTGGTGATTAAAATCCAGATCCTAATTGCCTGTTCGATAATTAAACCGCGTAAACCAGACGTGAAAGGGAATGGTCTATTAAAGGATTAGCTCGAGAAGCGATTTCTTGCGGCGATGGCCTGGAAGGTTGGGTTCGACTTGGAAAAGATCGATTACCGAGGAAATTGTAACATGATTTAGCTACTTTAAAAAAGTATTTTAAGAAAGGAAAATTGGATTTAATTATTTCTTGTAACTGCCTCAGATTTCTATTCCTATTTTCAAAATTACTATATTATTATTTTCTTAATTTTAAAGTTAAATGGGTTAATTAAATATTTGTGTCGCTGTGTTGGCTAATCTAAAAAAAAAAAAAAGGAAAAAGAAATGGCCTTTCGTTCCACAGGATATGAAATAGAGTGAACGGTAATGGAAAGATCGGAGAATATAATAAAATTTGTCAGCCCAAAGATCGCTTTCAAGGAATGATAGCTGCATTTGTGATAAGTAATGGAATATTTCTTTTCTTATTCGTTAAATCAACTAAGATTCTAAATAAAGAACAGCAAATTCAAATTTGATATCCTTTAAATAAAAACCATACAAAGCAAGTTTGCCAAAGAGTGCTTCAAAATTTATCACTAAATTATACAGATTATCTAAAATCACTTTCCGCGCCATCCAAGCGAAACGAGAAAAAGAGACGAGCACCACCAACCCTGGGAATTACAGAGAGTTTTACAGGGAGACACGCAGGATTCACGGACGTTACATTGAAATAATTTCAGCGAAATTTACGACTCGGGAAAAATACAAACGACTCGGCTAATTTCATTCTATCCTCCGCCTGTAAATTATCCCCGGACACAATAACCGGCGACCGAACGCTCGCGTACCACTTCGCGTTCCAACGAACCTCCTCTCCTCTCTCGCAAAAATAATATATTATATCGCCACTCGGCGAAAGTAATATTCTAATGCGACGGGCTCGTGGTAGGGCTACGAGACGCGCCATTCAACCCTGCTGCGTTCTTTACATCATTTTCCAACGTTAGAAGATCCATTAAGTTTGAGAAAAATATGACACAATTTTTATTGATATTCTTGATTTATTTTTACGATTTTATGTACGCGCATATAAGTTTTCTGAAATCCTTAACCCTTCAAAATTACTGCCAAAGGAGATCACGTTGATATAGGTACTATAAGGATATTTCAAATGATATTTTAATATCTTTGGTATTTTTAAGATTACGTATAGGGTAGACAAGTACGTGCTTAACTTGAAAATCAAGTAAAAAGACAATTTTGATATTATACGATTAATTGGTAACTGGCGGACTTTATTGGAAAATGTGATTTATTGAGCTTATGTACTCTTGATATTAAAATAAAATTCGTATGGGATAAAATTTTAGCCACAAGGACCTAGTCTTTAAGAACCTACAATCTTTTCGTGTATTGAAATAATTGAACGAGGTTGAAACACAAGAATTTAAAGAGCAGGCTTAAATCGTCGTGATTTACGTGATTCTCTCGCGAGAAAGTAGAAACGTATCGTCATGGTGACGAGATAGGAGATGAGCAAAAGAGGTGGTGCGTGTCCTCGACGGGGCTATTCCATTTCTTCTCGGCAATTTCCAATAAATCTTTTGTCCGCGAGACACGCGTTCGCTCGTATCTGGGGGATCGTATTGGAGAAAGAGAGAAGTGAAATCTGGGGAAGAGATTGCGTCTCCGACTACCCGCTGAGAAGGGAGATTTAAGGTCCCCTAACCCCGAAAATTCGCGACGGCCTACGCGACCAGCACGGCATTATATTTTCATTTGCGCGAGACTCGAGAACGGCTACGGACAATCGCCGCTTAATTTGCTAACGATTGCAGTTGCCTTGCTGTGCAGGTTAAGGCGCTGTGCTGCTGCAACTTCTGACTTCAGGGTTGGGTGGACTTGGAAATTAGAGTTACAGAATGATTAGGCGATAATAGGGGATGATCTTGGTGTGAAGAATGGATGCACGTTGAATTGAAACGTTGGTAGATTGAAACTTCAAGATTGCGAGACTGAGAAGTAAGACTAAAAGATCTAAGTTGGGAAAGATAATGCTAGAAAAATAGGATTGAAGGTATAAAATTGTAAAAAGTGTCGTTAAAAAAATAGAAATAAAAGATTTGATTAAAATGAGACCGAAAGAATGATATTATTATTTTGCCATATTTCCATTTCATGATCGATCATTTTAACGGACTGAAAAATCGATACCGAACTACTGATCATCATAAAGTTGTTGTCAATAAGTTCTTCTACTTGAAAATCGTATCAACGGAATCATTTTGATACATTGTGTTAATTTTTAGCGCCACTCAATTACAATCCAGCGGTTTTTCCGCGCGCCTGTAACGCGATAGAATCGAGAATAACGCGGAAACTGGGCTGGTAGATTGATGAAATTGCCTCAGAAAGTGATTTTATTTCGATAATTCGCTATAAATACGTTTCAACGAGTACAGCGTGGCTCGACGCGACGGCTCGAAATTGAATTTAAGTTTCATTTAGGGGCCAAAAACTGTCGCCACGCGATTATTCGTTTCACTCTATCCATCGTTGGTCAACCCAGTTCCGTTTCACCTTTTAATCCGTCCAACCTGCGCTCATTTATATTCAAATGTATGTATAATTTATAACATGTCACTCCTATAAATTCCTTTCTTTCTATCGTTTCATTCCCATTAAATGGAATTCTCGATATATGTCTGTTTTAATTAATTAACGATAAATGCAACTTATGCATAGTGTATCTCTTCGTTCTTTTTCTTCAATTTTTAGGTTTTAATTGAGATAGTATATTTTAAATACTTATCTGGCATTCGTGATTTTTCTGATATCGTTAATAGAAGAGCACTCGGGAAAACATGATACGTTACCGTATTTTTCCTGTTTTATGATAGACTATTTTTAAAAGTCCATACGCCGTCAATCAGTTCTGTCAATATTATCAGATGTCCCTTTTAACCTAGCTTCTACAGCTTGTTTTCTCCTTCACAATTACAATGTTCTCTGTTAAACATCAAACAGTATTAAAATCAGAAAATCAATAGCAGTGCATTTACTATGTTTATGCGTGGTCTGCAACTATAATAATTACACTATTCATCAATTTTCATAAATTTAAAGAATAGACGAATAAAACGAGCCGATGTTTCCGCTCTCCACATATTATCACAAAGATGTTCCAGCGTTCGGAAACCGTTCAAAGACACACGATTCGAAAAGAAGCCCGAAGTCTTCAGGGAAATAAATACTAAACACAGTTTCCTTCTTGCTACACCCCTATTTCTCTTCATGCCACACCCTATAGTATCCTGAATATCCAATCGAGAAGAATTTCCAGTGCCAAGGACATCTATCTTCCCAGCTTCATTTCACACACGCGGAAACAATAAAACGATAAAGCTGTCCGCGAAGAAAATTCCTGTGGTCAGTCTGAGATTCTCCATTGAATCGTTCCACTCTCAGACGCAAGTTTCTTAGCTGCAATTTTCGCGTATAGTCCAAGCAGGAAGCGAGCTAAGAGAGACGAGGAGATGAGAGAAAGGGACAGATAATCTGAGGGAAATGGGTTTATTATGCTCCGGGACATAAAATCGTGGCCGCTTCGTCGAGGAGGACCGAGCGAACGAAGTTTGAACGTTAAGAAACTCATAATCAGAGTGGAAGCGGCGGAAGCCGCGAGTGGTAGCGGCAAGACAAACACGGCCACGAATGAGATTTCGATTAAATTTAAGAGGGCCACCTTATATTGCGCGCCGCTACGAATCACCAACTTTCTTAATGCCGGACCGAGGATATATCGCGGCTACCGACGTTCATTTTGTATACAATGACTTTTGAAATTGCTCTGAGCCGCGTCTTCCACTGGTAGATACATTCAAAGCAACGATAGAGGGATCGAAACGAGAACGCGACGCTTTTAATTGAAACCTGGACAAAGTTTCTTGAAACGACCAGGTTCTTGTGCATGATTATTGAAATGCACTAAAGTTGAAAGGTATCCGTACACTCATCCTTATCAAGCTGTACGTCAACTATGATATAAGATTATGGAAAAGTCAAATTCCAATGATTTGATTCTTTATAATCACTCTATAGCCACTTACGATACTAAGCATATTACAGGTCTCTTACATTGATTTTTTAAAATAATTTTCAGTTCTTAACTATTATTATTTACTATTATCATCTATTACTATTTCTCTAATTATTAATTTCTGACTATTTAAAAGTAATTATAATTTGTGTAATAATAAAAGCGATATTTTTAATTGCGATATATTTAATTTTATTTTTAATTTAGTATCACACAGAATTTTTCATCATTAATTATGAGACAAATGACGAAAGGTCTCTCGGACTTATGTATAGACTTCTCGTGTAATTTTATTTTTAGAAAAACGTCTTATTAAAAATAAGCAAGTGTGCAGGTAACATTTGAGCGGTAGCATACTACACACAATAGTAGAAGTGGCTGTTCAAGGGGCGACGTTGTTAAACACAACAAGGGTGTAATGTTTCCGATATGAGAATTCTGGATGGATACGCATGGGGGAGAACACGGGGTTGATTGTTGCGTGAAACGCTTGCGAATTCGAGGTTCCCATTGACCCGCTCGTTTAGACGCGATTATGAGGTTTCGAGTAATTATAGTTTAGACTATTGTGAGTATGTTTGTTAAAATAATTGAGGTTTGGATATACTTGTTGTAAAAAGGGATTGGCAATTCATGGTATAGAAAGTATTCCTACGTAAGCTTAAATGGAGCAGAAGTTCAAAACGTGTTTTCAAGTCTCGATAGTTTTCTATTGTGTTTAATTGCTATGTGAATTAAAGTGTACAGAACTGGATGAAACTTTACTGCCGGAAAAAACAATCCCGTTGGCCCGTATTAAACTTCCAATCAATCCACAAGCTGAATACACCGACATAACCAACTCACCCTCTTTCAACCAAATCGCCAAACGAACCGAATTCACGTGCAATTCGCGCGTGGTTTACATCCGTTCGAATCAGAGTTGATATTCGAGAAACGTGTGATAATTCTGTATAACTATCGTTCATCCTGGCGTATGAGGGACGTTGTAAAATCGACTATGAATTAAAATTTCAAGGGTTGGAGTAGATAAATATAGTAATATTTATTTATTACACGCATTTATGCAATTTTGTACTTTTAGAAATAAAACAAAAAATTAAGTGCCAGGCAGAGATTTGTTTTACTTAATTATTATTATTTGTTGTGATTATTTTAATAGACGAATATATATTTGTTCACTATAGAGCAAAAGTTCTTTATAACAATACTTGAACGAAAATTAAAATTAAAGATAATACAATAACGGAATGAAAACAGGAAAGTTGTCGAAAAGTTTCGCAACAAATAACGAGAGAGACGCATCTTAAAAGCCAGAGGTAACAACAGATTTCTTGAACATATTGACAAGACTCGAGAAAAAGTGAACGCTGTCGGCAATATCATTAGCGTGATTACATGTTCTAGTAATGGGGTTGCAAAACTTCGGATCGTTTCTAAAGAAGTCAACACGAAAGCTCGCATGACTACATACAAAACGAGAACACGCGTTAGGATTAACTAGCTACAGCAGGGCAAGATCATCAGTAACATTATTCAAAATTCTGAAGAGAAGAAGAAGATCTGCAACTCTTCTCCTATCTTCTAGCGTTGACAATCTCTCTTTAAGAAGAACGTGATAGTAATTGTGATGTAGCGTATACGTTAGACATCCATACAGACGAGATATTGATTGATACAGGGATTCCATATAACACTCGCATGTTTCAAATGTGACAGTACCAATGCGTTGAAAAGAGTCTTGAGAGCAAGCGGACTGTCGTAAAGAACAATTTGTAGTAGTAGATAATCCTCAAGTCACGCACGCTATCTATTGTTTCACATAATAACTATTACTGTAAGAAGTATTATTATACGAAATATTATTATAAGAAGTATTATTATACTTCTGCTTAGCTCTTAGCTCTTTATTGCATTCATAAAAATGCAAATTTGCATAAATACGTTATGCATGAAAACCACGAGATTGAAACGTTTCTCTGGAGCCATTGGCACGATAGTGATCCTCGAGAAGTCAGCCGTGCAGACGTTGTTCGTCACGTCGCTCGTAATTGCGACGATAATCGTTGTCGAACGCTGTCGAGTCGTGGAAACTTCCTCTAATGGTTCGCTGCAATGGTTGACCGACAATGGGGGCCCGTTAAAACCGCCCTGGAGGGGTACACGTCTATCCTTGTCGCGAAGTGCACATCCTCGAGAGGTGGAACGAGAAACAGCCACCAAGAACGGGTTGGAGGGAGAACGATTCGGAAACGCGATCGCAGCAGAAGCTTTTACCGACTGAAGAAGACACAGAAGGTGGGAGGAACCGGTCTTTCGTACGTAGCGGCATTATTCTTTCAAGGGGCTTGCAAACCGACGCGCTCCCATCGTCGAGCTTTTACAGGCCGACACTCGACGAGTCGAATAGAAATACCACGTGTCTCGATTGCGCAAGATGAAAAGCGTACTCTGGTCTCTTCAGAAACGAATTGCTGTTGATGATCGCGAGGATCGAAGGTCTAACAGAAAGTGGGGTGATTCGATGAGATTCGAGATTCGAGGAGAAACGTGTCGAACAGCTTCACAAGTTATATCGTGAGGTAGAGGTTTGAATTCTTGTTCTTTATTCGGTATGTTAGGCAGTTCGGTATGTCAGGCGGATGATTATAGCGTTTATGAGTCTGTTTACTCGTAAAGAACTGGCACGGTTATGTGTGTACAGCTTCGCTCATAAATATTCGGACACCTGGTGGTCTCGTATAAAATGTAATAAGTTGAGACAAATTATTAGAGAGATGATTAAAAATTGGTTACAAGCTTGTGTACATACGAGACAGTAATTTAATACGTATAATAAAAGTTTGGAAAAGTAATTTTTTAAGAATCGTAGACATACGATAAATTAATGGATTATAGGATTCCTTGAGAAGTTGTTTTCGAATGTTAATGTAAAAATGAAAACCCATAAATTAATATTTCTCCGCATCCAAACCAGTAACCACGTAAACTCCATCTACTTAAAAAAAAAAATACCAAAACGAATGACCATAATTTCCTCCCTAACATCTGACATTCTACCTACATCGGTATCTTTTATTTAAAACAATGCTAACATCGCCCAACTCTTTCATCAATCAGTTGCCCATTTAACTTTCTATTCACGTACAGAAGACCATGAAAACATTCATTCTCACCCCGTGTAACGAGCTAGGTAATAGCTGTTATATGCTAATAGAATGGAAACGATAATAGATATTCTATTACGAGGATATCCAGCGCGCGTGACAAATAGCGTGTCCAAGGAGTGCAGCTCGTGCAATTACCGCGTCGGCGTTCTCTTTCGTTTCCCTGTCCAGCGAACTCGGGAGCCAGAGGTGTCCGTGGGAGGACACGCCGTGGGTCCAGGGGAAAAGCGACGGTTTTATTGAATGAGAAAGAACACTTTCTGCCGCTAAATCACGCCGCGGGTAGTCCCGGTTGTCCCGACCGGAAGGGGCCTCATAACTTCACGCAGCTAGCCACCCTTTCTCCGGCACCCCTTTTTACCTCGAAACCTGCGGCCTTGCCCTTCCCATTTTCTCAGCGCCGCCGGAACCGTCGAGCACATGAAATATTAACCTCCGTCGCTATTCCGGATGTCGAGCAGCGAGAGAGAAAGAGAAAGGGGAGGAGAAAAAAAGAAATGGAGGTGGAGAAAGGTGGAGGTGAAAGAATGGCTGGTACTCGCTGGAATCAACAATTTTCATCGTCACCCAACTGCAAATTGAAGCGTGGTTAATGGTGCATTTGCAGGCTGCGCTGGATCTAATGCAAAATTCAGAACCAATTCGCAGATCCATCGATAGAAACGCATTAACCATGGAAGGTTTTAGAATCGTTATTCTCGAATTTTATTAAAATTGAATATATGTATGATCGTAGAGGTTCTTGGAAATGGTGCTTTCAGGAAGGCTTTTAAATAGAAGTAGACATTTTATCCGTTTTCCTTGTAACTACATGTCATTCCTTTTCTTTATCTATTCTACTGAATATTACAGTAGTAGGTACGTTAACTAGGTAAATATGCAGTTCTTGTCTGACCACTTATCAAAGGATTATATTTCTAGTAACATATGGATATCTGATATATTTGCCTATTTTCCAATTAAGACTAAGAATTGATTAACATAGACATTATTGCACTTGTATAAAATGTGTATCAGTCAAAGTTTACTATAACACTGCAACTACAAGGGCGATTAAAATAACCAACCCGTGATTTTTTTACAGGAGTGTGTACAACGATTTATATGGATTTATAACGAGGTGCTTTTGATACTTTGCATGAATTTCTATGAAACATATGTAGACTGGCATCCCTCTGATATCGCCTTGTTCTTCGTTATATACCTTATTATATAATGTTAATATTAGTTTCTATTACTAATTTAAACCTTAATACGGACATTACTTGATTTATTTTTACAACAAGTGAGATACTCGATTCATCCGTTAGATTCTAACGTTATATTCGACAACTATCGTCAAGGTACTAAACCAACCTAAGCACTCTGCACACAAACTTCGAGCCACTGCATAACTCTCTCAACATTGATACTCAAAACTTTCTTACTTCCGCAGCAATGGCCAGTCGAAACCTTTCGATTCGACCGGAGGCGTTTCGAAAGAGAGTAACGTCCAAGTTTCGAACGGCAACGATAAAATTTCCGCGCGAGAAACCCACCCCTCCCTTGGTTGGACGGTTACTCGTGGTCCAGGAAGCTTCGATCCTCCCCGAAGTTGGCCGTAATGCGGCCATTCCGACGGCGAAATATGACGTCCGCCGGGGGACCTCGACTCGGTTTGAACGAACAGGGTTACACCAGCCGCGACCCCGCTGGGTAGTTCGCTCAAATTGCATTTAAATTTGCAAGCCTCGGCCCGGCGAGCGCAGAAGTCATTAGTTCCCTTTAGTAGCGACGAATATCGTTATCGTTCTGTTATTAGCCCCGGATCGGAGCAAAGCTCGATGCCTGGATTACTTTCGATATGCCTATCGCGATATTTCGCTGGTTTTAGGAAGGTCAGGCCGGGTGAAGATTTATTGGCGACACCGACATATGGTCGTTTTTATGGAGATATATTGTATTTTATAATAGATTTATAATGGTAATTAAAGGGAACGCCATTCGTTTCCTCTGCAAAATGAATGTCAAGTTGACAGCGTCAAGATATATTTGTGGTCGAAATCTGGCGTCTCTCAATTATTTGGAGAGAAGATTGACGAAATTAATTGGGCAACGAGCGACGGAAAATGGATCGTGACGTTTCAGACGCACTCATGGTGAGAGATGGCAAACTGTGTTATGTTACAGTGAGAGGGGATGATTTATTCAGTGGGGATAATTGTTATATTTCTGTAATTGACAGTCTCTTTCACCTAGTTACGAATGTACATATCAACCACAATGTAACAGACTCCGGTTCTTAATTCTTTTGTTACTAAGAAAACACGTACGAAGTTTACGACTTTTCAAAAACTATATTGCGAAATAATTAACTTCACTTTATCTTAATTTTTCAACTGCATGGCGTTGAACTTCCTCTCTTCCTCCTAAAAAGACATGATTTACCTGAATAACAAGATGCTATAGAATAACCATAAATTCCAAGTGAATTTTTAAGATTTTACATATTTTTAACATCGTTACGATTCTCTATATACTTTCCATAATGGTTTCTAAACGATCCATTCATTTCACGAACAGAGCTTAAAACTTGAAAATAGAAAAACTTTCCTCCCGTGATATGCGTAGATCATGAGAGTAACTCTAAATTTAATTACTTCTCACAGATGAGAGTTACACAAATGTTTTCCAACAATCAACAGCTCCTACCGTCCCAAACTCATACTCACACTACGTTCACCATTATATCTTAGAAAAACTCATTTATTTCTATGGAAATTCTGTTCTTTCGTTTCGAATACCTGCATCCCATGGAAGCATCCGCGCATCTCCGAATTTCCTGACGGAAGTGGGTTCGTCTCGGGACGGAACACAGTTCGGTCTTTCATTTTCAAGCCGAAGGAAGCGACAAGCAGCGAGAGAGTGAGAGAAAGAGAGAGAAGCGAAGGGCACGGTTGGGTGGCTCGGTCAAGTTGCAATTAAATCGGCGGGCTTCCCTTCCGCGTGACGTGGGCGTTGGGGTGGGCGCGCAGCCAGGTAGCACCCTCGGGGCTTGCAAATAAGGTTAGTTAGCGGCAACGCGTGTATAATTGGGGCGCCAACGCCGTCAAAACAACGAGGCCTCTCGCACGTCCTACGGCCAAGTTATAATGAACAGGGTGCGAACCGCGCGAGCTCGTCGTCTTGTCTCCCGCGCGCGGCTTTCGAGCCCCGAAGGAAACGACGAACGACGACCACGACGACGACGCGCACGCGTCCGTCGAGGAGATACGGAAGCGGTGCGACGCGTGCAACGCGCTTAATCGACCAACTTTATCAAACTTCGCAGGCAAGTTCCGTTTCTACGAGCTAGCGACTATAATAGGCGCGGAAAGAAGCTGGGGCTGGGAAAAAAGAAAAAGTCTCGGGATTCTGTGTACGCTCTATCGAATGCTTCTCGAGTAGCTGATACGACATTAGATACGTTTTTCGTAGTTATAATAAAGATTTTATCAACAAGCAACATGATTGTAGACTATTAATTAATTCCCATAGAGTCTCTTCCTATGGTTTCATGGAGATGATCAATTGTACGTACATTTAGATGCTTTTCGTGTCGTAAATTTGTATTATTTTTTCAGACATATACCAGGTTCAATCAATATAAGATTTGATGCCAAGAATATTTTTGGAATTAGCAATCCTTCCAAATGTAAACTTTCGTGGCTGATTGTACTATAAGTTCGTCTTGTAGGTTCACTCAACTCTAAGTTTACATAATTGTGCATTCAGGGATGACGCAGTATACAATCGTATATTTAAAATTCAAATTTATTATTTACCCTTCTTCTCTGAATTGCTATTCACACTATATTAATCCATGAACAATTATGGTTCGACAAGGAAGTATTTCCTTACTCACACGATTGCTGCTCTGACAAAGTGTTGCCGCTTACTTCGGTGACAGCCTGTACACGTTTGCAGGAAGGAGGGAAGGTAGCGCCAGCAATTACGCAATAAAGCGGCGCGTATTGTAGACAGCGTCGAGTACGCGCGTGACCCGTGACTCGAATGACAATTCCAGCTACACGGCCTCCGCGCAATCCCACGTTAAACGGCGGACTTCCGATTAGGTCGATTTTTATGCCGGTAAGACGTCGAGTACGTCCGGTGCCATTTGCTCGAATCAACCACGGTTGACGACCGCTTCGCGTAATTTTCTTCTGGCCGATCATTGACATGAGAAAGAATGTTAATTAAATCAGCTTCAGTGTTCTTATACACGGTGATACGGAAGTAAAGAAACTTTGAAAATAAGCCGTGAAATTTCTCTCGAGGATTTCTTTCTTTCGAATTTTCATTTTCACTGAAGAAAGTTTAAAATATTTAATTCAACGAATGATTGTGCAATGTAGAAGAGACATTAATAAGTATTCCAAGATTTTTTCCACCTTCTCGATTTTTTGGAAGCCGAGAATTGTGGAAAGGTAGGCTCGAATATAAACCACCTACTGTGCCTATGGAGTGTGCAAATATACGTTTGCCTATGAAGAATTAAAAACAAAATGAAAATTATAAAAGAAGATCTCACATTAATTGTAGAATAATAAAATAGTAGAACTACTTGCATAACACCATACTGTGTAACACAAACTCGAACTACGACAAATTGCTACAACTTGCATAGGCATATATACCCACTGAAGCTACCAATTTCCTTCCACCCTGTCAACCGCCTAATTCCACGCAACACAATCTACCTCTACTTAAAACTTCCTCCAAATTTCCGCTTCCATCAGGTACGAACCCTACGAAGTCGTCTGCTTCACGGTTCACCGTAGCACGAGAACATCAATTCCGCTCGCGATAAGCACGAATTAAGACGCCACCCGTAGTACTTTATTCGCCGATACAAAGTTCCAGGTCGGCTAAAGAACAAGAGAGCGAAAGGGGGAGGGGGTGAACATTGGAGATGTAGCCGTAGAGTTTTCGCTTTATTTCACGGCCGTCTTCTCGATCGCGACAGGGTGGAAGAGGGTGGTTCACCCCTTCGAGACTGGATTGACACTTTAATGAACGAGGGAGAGAGAGAGAGAGAGAGAGAGAGAGAGAGAGGAAGAGAGAGAAACACTATCAAGTCTGTATCGACTGTTGCGAAAGCGAAAGCAGCGGAAGAATGTAGGGTGGCGTTTCGAAGAAGGGCGGACAAGGGGGTGGAGAAGCTGGGCAGGAAATCGAGCGACCCCCGAGAGGCGATAATGTCGAGTGCCATGCCACGTAATTGCCTTCGTTTCGAGTCGACCTCCGTGAGCGCCACGGAAGAGCAAAGACCCGGGCTAAATGGAAGCCGGGATAACCTCGGGGAAACTAACTTATTACGTCGGGAAAGAAACGAATCGGCTCGACTCTAAGGTCTTCTCTTCTCGATCCTCTTGTTCGATGTCCGTGTGGAACCGAACCGAGAACGCTCGAGATAACGAACCGTAGAACCGTTTCCCGCTGCTTGTTGGACGAATTCTAATTTAATCATTCGATGGTAAATCGACGTCGCTGATTTGGATAGCTCGCGGAGTTTCTATTTTCGACTCATTAAAACTGTTCTTTAAATATCTTTTAACGACAGAGAAGATATTCAATTATGCAATTAGATTTTACTAAAACACCTTGCATATTCCAAATCTTACCGGTCTGATTATAAAAAATTCGAAAATTCTTGCCTAAGATAAAAATTCTAAAATACTTATGATGCAGCAGAGATCAAAATTTCTTAGATTTCATGAAAGCCCAGAATTGTCAAGAAATTAGACTTGAATATAAATCTCCGAAAAACGAAAGAAAAATTGCAAAAGAAGCTTTATGGGTTGCGTGAACTGTGATTGCGTTACTTCTACTATATCTTCTCTGTGTCGTGCGAGACCAAAATCTCTCAATTCTCGTCCAAACTAACAATACCAAAATTCAATTCATCGACGCATCCTCATTTCCCGATACCGAGCTCGTATCCACGAAACTTCCGTTTCACTAGTAGAAACACAGGCAATCCAAGCGAAACTACAAATCGCATCAGCGTTACTCGACTTCACGGGGTAGCTCCTCCGAATCTAACGCCACGTATATACTGTTCGCCACCCAGATCTGTCATACACGCGGCGTTGGTCGATTGTTTGTTTGGCTTACGGCTCAGCTCTTAAGCTTCCTTACGCGCGTGGTATTAAGAGCGTCGCGTGTTCGTCCGTGATCCTTTTTCGTAGATGCGTACTCGTGAAGCTCGACCGTCTCTCGGGAGGATTGCGGCTCTCCTGTTCCTGCTTCCTTCTCCTTTGTGTCTGTGGGCTCCTTTTTCGCCGCCTAGCGTTTCCTCACGTTCCACTCGAAACTCTCTAGACGATGCTGTCCGACCGAAAAATAGAGGAAAAGAAAAGAAACGGCCAAAAGAAACACAAGAGATCGCTTTGCCGACGAGTCACATGCATTCATCCCGTGTAGCCCGCGTGTTTACCAGCCTAGCAGCATCCTGGAAATCGTGGATCTTCCGATTCCAACTCTCTGTTCCTGTATCTCTCTGTGTTTCTATCCGTTGCTGGAGACTTGTCTGATGTACGATGTGTTTCCGTTAGCTCTTGGCTCGATAAGTATCTTGATCCGTGGCCGCGCGTATGCCTTCGAGAACGGTCAATAGCGAGGGCTGGTTACTTTGGTATTCAACGTAACCTCGCCGAGAGTAGAAACTACGCGTCGAAAAGCTGCAATGAAAAGGAGCCGCGGATGGGCGAACGGTGAATGGAAGACGCACGCCGGATCACGTAACCGAGAATTACGTACTGTGTTACTTATCTCGATTCCCCGGCACTCAGCGTACCGCGAACACGAACACCCGCCTCCTTGCTGCGCCTTTCAATGGGGATCTTTTTCTTTTCCCTGAACGAAGGCTGCGAAACACTACCCGCAGCTAGGCGTCTTGCACGAATAGCGCCCCCGTGTCTGCTAAAGGCAACGCCGACTGTTACAGAGATTGTAATCGAGATGAGTGGACCCTCGGATGATTCGGTGTCTGCAAGGACTTTCTATAAGAGGCGAGTTTTTCGAAATATTGAACTGATTTAATTTTCTGATGCAAAATATGTGTATGTGTATATGCGCATGCAATGTAATTCTGTATGCAATACTGAGAGCTAGTATAGAATTTTTCAATCGAAAAGATTATTTAATATAAGAAGAATTATAATACGTACGTTCTATTCCATTTCATTTTCACGTTTATACATTCTAATACGAAATGAAGATCAAGCAAAAGCTGCTTTAATGTTTCCACATTGCAAAACTAAAAGAAGTATCAAAAGGAATTGTGTGATTTTCATATCAGAGTTCTCTACAGACCTACAAAAATGAAAAAGAAAAATTGCAATCTCTAAAATACCAATGTTCGCAATATGGCAAAGTATAGATGAAAAATTTAACCATACCATCGCGTTTGAGTAAATCGATCCTCGAGCCCGCGACCCCTAAGACCTGCTTCTGACCGATTCAATATAGCGATTTCCCGAGGCCCGGTGCTCCACAACAAAATCGAGGAGAGTACAAACAGCTGAAAGCGGAGGACAATGAGGCCGACGCCGCGAGGATCAATCGAAAAGAATCGAGGGCGCGCGGGAGGGTCGTCAAAGGAGGTCGTCGAAATAAGCCTAGCGAAGCAGTCGGGGGATCATTATATGCACAAAAGAGGCAGTGTTCGGGGCCGGAATTTTCCAAGAGTCGATTCGCAAAGAAGAAACGCTACGGTTGCAGAAAACCTCCCCTCTTTCCACTACTCTTACAGAAGAAGAATCTTCGGTTTCTCTTCGGTGGTGTAGGCTTCAGGGAAGAAATCAGAAGGACTATGACGAATCGATCGAGGGAAAGAGAGACGGAACCAGCACTCGTCCGTCCACCAGCTCTCGCGGATTTCAATCGGCTCCGCGAGCGGACCAGGAGACGTCGTCGAAACGATTTGTAAGCTGATTTTAATGTCGCGTTTACAGACCCCCGTAGGGAGTTTTCTCCACCTTCCACCCCCTTCGCCACCCTCTAACAGTCGTCGTCCTAGTCGGCAGATTTTCGAGGGGCTGCAAATCCCCCGTTTCCTCCTCGAAACTTCGCGTCGTCACGTCTCGAAAAATTCTGTCGTTCCACCCCCATGTTTTTCGCCCCGTCACCCGACTTGCTGTTTCGCTTCTTTTTCTTCCTCTTTCATTTTTTTCTTTATAATAATAAATCACGTTTCAGGCTATTCTTGCTACACCTTCGTATAGCGTGTGGTCATTAAGGGAAGAGAAAGGGTCATTAAGCGAGGGGTAATGAATGCAGAACAGAAGGATTGATTCCTGGTGGCGGAAGGGCGACTAACGCGCCTTGGTCAGAAATTGTCCTCTCACTTCCGCCGCCACGGCTAGTTTGCTCGCGCCACGGGAAGGATCCACGTTAAGCCCGCGCCAGCTGGACGGTAATGACGACGACATTAGGGGATCACCGGGTTTATTAGACGCCGTGCCACAAGCCTGTACGAGTAAATTGAATAATTTTTGCCCCCGAGCTCTCTGCACGTGCGGATCTACGCTCTACGCCTTTAGAATTTTGATAAAGTGGATGGATACTATGTTTAATGAAATTATTTAAAATATTTCCTTCTGTTGTTTATTATATAAAACTTTCTTTCTTCAATTTCATTCTCAATTTGATTTCAATTTCATTCAAAATTTTTGATAACGAAATATTCAACGTTACTTTATTCAAAAATTAACATCAAATTTTTGTCGCGTTCTTTATACAAGATCGTTAATGAATACAATTTTCACATGAATTGTCGATACACCAGAACAAATTTCTATCAGGTTTTCATTACTTTAACTCTGTTTATGAAAGTATGAGTTTGCATAAATATGCCGCAGTTTACTTGTCTGATCAAATCAAATATATTTACAATAAATGATGATATTACTTCTTCCTCTATTTTTATTGTATATTGAATTTCCACTCATAGGAAGAGAATTAATTGTCGATGTAATAACTATTTTCAATATATACATTCCCCTTTTGATATCAAATAGGTACAAAGTGTGGAACTCGAAATTAAATAGATGTGACAGGTTTCGTTCTTCAATATTCTTATTAAAACACTGTCGCGGCGCCATAAACGAATATCAAATTTTCGCGATGCCATACGAAGGTTAATATTCGCACTTTCCTGTTCATTTTAATTAATCGTCGCGTAATTTAGCGTCGACGATAGTCGACTGCAATTTCATCAAACAACATCGCGAGAGATCGTCAGAGCTTTTCAATTTGGCCTCTCAATGGAACAGTGAACACCCTCGTCGTCGCGAGAAAGGGCAATAAGCGATAATATAACGTGTATCAGCGTATAGATTGTTGCTGTGGAATGTCAACGATGCAAAGTGGCACCGATTCCGTCTCCAACCCTCGGTTCTGACTCAGTAAATCCACAGTTACCCTGTCAACGAGTACGTTCACGCGGTCGACTCGTATCTCGAACGATGATTCGTTGGTCTTTAAAGGTCGTGCAAGTCGTAAATTCTTATTGGTTTTCGCGAAACGAACGACAGTAATGAAAGTAATGGCAAGGTGGATGAAACGAAATCGATGAGGGTGTGACTTTTACAGAAAACCTTACACTGGTACCGTGACTCGTTAATTTATTTGAATATTTATTACAGACAATCTTTACGTATATATCGCGTGTGTTGTATAAATCAATTCGAAGATTAGATCTGTATGAGATACGACGTATCATATTGATATCATATTAGTAAAATTTAATACCAATCTGAAGATGTAATAAAGGTTACAGAATATGATGTCTACAAGTGTCCATTTTCATCGTGTATGTCATCATTACAGACACATGCTATAAATGTCTTGAAATCTTTCTGTTTAGTTCACTCAGAACGCGAAGAATCATCACGAAGGAAAATAAATAAAAGAGTATTAAAGTTAGAATATCTACATTCTATTCCGGGAGAATTCTTCCATGATTTTTATAAAATAGACACTTTCGACGAATTAATCTGCTATTTTTCTACACAAATCATCCGATTTACTTGCGATTAATGGCTGTCTTCGTGGCTGATTTTCAAATCAGGAACACACGAAGCCAAGCAGGTATTGATAAATTACGGTGGAACGAAGTTACTACCGGGTCTGAATCGGTTTTTCTCGAATATCGTTGATTTAAAGGGATGCTAGTTTAATTTGACAGTTATTCAATTACGGTTATCTGGGATCTGGTGTTTCGCGTGTCGCGAACGCGCTCACCTCTCCTTCCCTCGCGGCCTTGGCTTGAAAGAAGTTAAATTGGCTTCTCCACGCTCGTCAGTCACTCTCGCCCTTTCGCCGTTTCGCTTTCCTCCCTGTTTTTTATTTTTGTTGCCGACGCCTCAGATGCCGTGAAAAGATAGAAAATAATTTCGCCGCACGCGATTCACCGTCCCCGGAAAATCTCCAACCGTGAAACCCACCCTGTTCGCAATCTTTTTATTTTCATTGTCGAAACAATTCGTGAATGGTTTCTGTAAATATGATTGAATATCTGGCCAAATTACATCAGGTTGAAAGAAGAAATCCAATATTCCTGAGTGGACTATTTAATTGGCAAAGTGTTGCTTCTGGATGAAACGAGGGAAATGGAGATTGCTCTTTTAAAGTGGATCGAAAGTTGTGCAATTTCTCTGTTAGATTTCTGTCGATTAATCTACCATAAATTCTCCGCAAACAATAACTAATCAGTGGAAATATATTTCACCACAAGGAAGGGAGATATTATGCAATCGTAACGAACAGATTTTATCACAATACGTAAATTGCAATATAAATTGTTATATACTGTCGATAATACCAAAGTGTACAATAAAGCCCAGTTTCTCAACTATAAATACAATAGGTCTTATAATGCGTTCAATCGTACAAGTTCTAATTGTTCTATCAACCCCCAATTCCATCGACTTCCTAAAAAGCGAGCAATTCGTCGGTCAACCGCAACAGCATCGATCTCTCAGAACCTAGAAGGGAGGCGTAATTTCCTATCTTTCATCGAACAGGCCATAGAATCTTACAGAAAAACGCGTCCTTAATGGATACTTTATTTCGTCGACTGCTCGACCGTGCAACTTCTGCGTGACAGCCCGTGTATCATCCCCATCGATCGCATCCCATTGCCATCAGTCACTTGTACGATTCCGCGAGTTGCCATGGAAGGGCACGTGGCCTCCGTGGATCGTACTTCCGGCACGGGCTGCTCCGTTTCTCCGAAACAAAGTCGATAGGGGGTTGAAGGAAAAAAAAAGGAAGGGGTGGCACATAGGTTTCCTCGAACGGGGGCGGCAGGTTCACTTCACCGCCACTTTGTGAGCCATCGTCGAGGCGTACTTCCTGACTGAGTCATAGATCAACTCATCCCACCCCCGACAACGATAGAAGGGATGAAACGAGCACCGAATACCTACCCTCTTGTGTCTCTGTGTGTTTTCTGCACAGTCTACGGAGTATTAGTGTAGAGTATTCCGTGTGTACGAGACTTCAATTTCAGCTTATTGAGAATTTCATGGTGTCGAATGACGAAGCTATTGATACATGTATTTTTCTGGGGAAAGTTTGCGAGGTTTGATGTACAAGCAAATGGATATTCGTCATAAAATTAGGGAGTAGAACTATCGAATTGGTATTAGGATGTTGCATTTAGAATGTTGAACTTCGGTGAAAATTCAGTCTGATAGGCTAATACCACTTATATCTTCTTCTGTTGTTAATTGTCGACTGTATTAAAACACAGAGAACTGTTAAAGGTGTTAAAAATAGAAACGTGACATTTAATTTATTCCAACCATTGACTATTTTTTAATATATATATTATTTAAAGAAAAAATCCGAACGAAGATAATGTAACTGCGCTGTTCTAAGAATTTTTTAATTCTGATAATTCTTATAAATCTGGAATAACGAAGCTATAATCGTTACTCATTGAAAAAGTGTATTGAATCGCGTGGAAATTAAATATTTAATATTTCATAGAAACTGCAAGCTGTTTAAGTTTCATAAGAAAAAGCAACGTTTCATATCCACCAACCTAATAAAATCAGCTAGCTGGCTCTCGAGTATAGGCGAATAAAATTGCTGATAAAAATTCCCACAAGATTAAACGAAATTGTTTGGTAGAAATATAGAAGCTAGGTATTTCTAAACAAACATGTACAATTTAACGGTAAGTGAGTTATTCCCATTTGATAATTCTAATTGGGAGTATGAAACGATGCATGGTGGTAACTTCATAGACTGTAGTTACATATCTACGTTTTCCCAACGGAAGTCTACGTCGTCGTCGACGCCGTTGTCCCATCGTGCCTGCGGGAGAATATTGATTTCCTCGAAGGTCAGTTTCCCATGGCTGGCTATATCTTCTGATTTACGCTGGGACGAGGCCGCACCTGACTCCGAAAGGCAGGTGCTGGTGGACAGACCGTTTCCAAAGTAGATGGGAGGAAGATAGCGTGGGTTCGGTGGAAACCGTTTTGATAAATCGCTATGATAATTGAATCTCGTCGATCCTTCTTCTGGATTTTCATCTTGAGAAATATTTCGTACCCTCCTGGACCATGCTTCATACGAAAATTTATCAGAAAACGATTCGTAATTATACGTAAATATGAGCTGCTCAGAAGAGACGCTGATTAACTTTAGAATATCATAATGCACGGAAAAGTAACAATTATAAACGCTCTTTTATAAAATTTACCTGGAATTTCTGATTATTCACGCAGTCTCTATATAACACATAAATTTATGAAAATAAGATATTTCTCATTGAGAATTATGAATGAGAAATATGAATGTTTAATATTAATTACGTACCTGAATAATGTGAAATGCGTGAGTTCAATATTTATCTCTTTCAGTGATTATTTTCATATTCGTTATGTAAAAAAATTATAATATATTGGCCGTAGAACTTTATTTAATAAAGACAGAGCCCGAAAAGAAATTTGTTTCAGCCCCCGGAATATTATAAAACCGTACTGAAACAAAACAGTAAATTACCTAACAATAATCTCTACAGAACGTTCCATCAACAATATATTCAACAGTCAGCAAGTGCTTCCATTATAAGCGTAATAAAATTATCCGATCTCCGGACAAGGAAATATAACATTTCATGTGAAATTAGACGCGTCGATGAAGCATGACATGATAAAATATCCAACGCATCGCTGTTCGACGTTCACGCGGCAAACATTCGATTATGTCGCGCCGCTGGACCGTCAATGCAGACAGCAATTACAGGATGGAGGCGTTTCTCGTTCGTGAAAAATCCGCTCGGCGCGGCGTGTGCCTGCCTCCCAATGACACGTCGCGGGCAAATATTTGGCAGAAAATCCATAGCCTGCCTGGCAAACATTTATCGCAGCCGAGCCTCTCACAATGAGCGAATTACCGAATAAAATTTCATCATATAAGCGATTTTTAACATTCGCGGGACCACGCGCGCGTGATCGAAGGTAAATAAAGAACCTCGTACTCGACTCGGTGCAAATTGGAGAAATGTTATTGATTTCGCTCGTCAGCGTAGCCCGACACGTTGGAATTCAATCTGCTCGTATTAAAACGGAACAATTCCAGAGCCTCTACAAATGACGTTTCATGATTTTCACGGTTTCCGACCGAAAGAGGAGTAAGCGTTCCGCCGCTCTGTTTATTTGTCAAATATGTATAAACCACAAAGAAATAACTGCGAAATATTCACGCCTAGCTGTTTTATTACTTTTGGGGTATTTTTTTTTTTTTTTTTATCTTTTTCAGATATTATATTTTGCACATACAGGCTCACAAAAGTATTATAGACATCTTTTGGGGATATACTCTTCGTGTTATACGATACATTTTTAAGTTCCACTAACATTGTTACGAGACTCGACTGTCATGATTATACTAACAAAATTTCAGACAAATCTGATAAAACATATGGAAATTAGAAAATATTTAGCACTACTATCTGTTTCATAGAGATCACAAAACTATATGAACAGTTAATTTATTATGTACATTTGGGAAATATAAATACGTAAAAATGCATGTAATGTATAAAAATGTCGAGGGGAACAATTTCGGATCTCCACTTAACCAAATTCTCAAGAATAATCGAAACCCATTGATCACTTTAAGCTTAAGCTGCGGAAGCTCCTTACGATTATCTGAATCCTGAGAAATCGGAAGACACATATGGATAAGTTATAACATCCCTGACCCATGACCGAGAGACTTCTTCCGCCATTGAAAGTGAAACATCGCCCGTTTTATAGCTCTCGAAGCCCGTGACACATGTGACCATAAACCACCGAGATTCTTGACCTCTCGAAAATAAAATATACTCTCCGCCTCACATTTCCATCATAGCCTCCTCTATACACCCATTCAGAATACCCGATCATCGTGCTCAAAAACCGTGATCAAAATCCAACTTCCCATTTAACACTCTACGAAATCGTTCCAGTAAAACATGTCAAGAGCAAGTTCAAGTGTCTACATCCTCCTCTTTCAGTCTGTCGCTGCACGAACATGCAAGGCCAGCCTTTCGTTCTCGAACGAGCAGGCAACAACGAATTCCCGGTATCTTCATCCGAACATCCACTCAAGGTGTCCAATTATTAGGCGTATACACGAGAAGAAGAGAGAACAGGCCTACATCGTTACTAAACCGGTCTGCTGGCCGTTTTATTGCGATGCGCCAGCCTAATTTTAGTCAGCTTTATTTTCGGCTGCATCCGACACACAAGTATCCACTCGTCGGTAGTCTCGAAAGTTTAACGGAGATACGAAGAGGAAGAGAGAGATGAAATACACAGGCGCAAGGCGCAACCATCGGAGTTGCGAACCTACACGTGTTCCATATTCGAGGCCGGCCTTTCTCCTCAGATCTCGACGCGGCGCGTTACGTTGTCAAACACATGGCGTTTAATGCTCGCGGTATTGCTCACGGGTCAGAGGAGCGGATCCCTTTAATCTTCGGGAGCCATGCTAACTGCGTTTTTCTGTTCCGGCCGAGTTAATCGTCGTCCTCCGCGAGTTGTCGCTGCGTGGCCTTCGATTCGTGGTATTCGATCGTTCTTGGAAAGGTGCACTGTGGATACTGTATAGACTTGCAGAGGATGATGGCCATTCTTCTTACTCGCTGCAAATGATTCCGGGGATTCTTTGCTAATGGTAGATCACGGTATGGAGAGGATAAATCGACGACGGAAGAGATCAGAGGATGATGGACAGAAGTGATGCCGATAAAAGCGATCGTTGAAAGTTTCAGAAAGAAGTTCTTTACTTTTTGGAGCAGTCGAGACGTGTGTCTCGCCTTCCAGATGTATGGTTTGTGTTTTGAATAATTGAGGCTCTATAATTTCGTTTTTGAAGTAATTGAAATCTGTACTTTCCCGTTTAAGATATTTGACACGTACGTTTCGCATTCTGGAGTAATTGGAGCGTGTTCTTTATTTTTTGCAACATATGGCATATGTGCTATCCATTTTAAACTAATTGCAGCGTGCATTTTTCTTCTTTAAAGTAACTGGAACGTGCACTTCTCTTTTTTTAAGTAATTCGGACGTGTATTTTGTGTTTTGGAGGAATTGGGTCCTATACTTTCCGCGGTAGAATGTTTGGTATGTGTGTTTTATATTTTGGACTGCTTAAAACGAATACATTGTGTTTTGAAGTAATTGAAACCTGTGTTATTTTTTATAAGTAGTACGGAATTTCTGAAAGCCAGATTTGAAACAATGCGACTCATCGCGGCAGTAGTTTTATAAAAATGGAATAGAAAAGCATATGGTGCAAGTGAATGAAGCTTGTCACGTAAAAAAGTCTATCAGATAAATTTCACTTTGACTGATTCATACTTTTGATTGAACTTTAGTGACTAATTATCGACGAATACTTATCTATTTGCACCTTATATATGTACCAAAAAATTTCTTTACCTGTAGTATATAAATTAGCAGTTTCTTTTAATATGAAATGTACGAGACGCTTGTATAGATATAAGATATTATTAAACAGTCACGATATTTTATTATATAAGCGAAAGTTATACGAGGTTTCTTTTCTCATCAGCCGTGGTGAATTGAAAATAAACGTGACAGCGATTGCTTCGACCCGTTCTGGTGCAATTTAGCATTACACAGCTTGCATTTTCTGCTTAGTCGTCGATTAAATATTATACACGACGCGATCAATCATCGTTAATCTGTTCGTTTCATCTAATGTATCTAATACAATACGCCAGCAAAATAGGTATTATACAGTCGGATAATTTCACAACGAAAATATATATCCAACAGAACCATTCGATTGCTAGAACGTTCAGAAACTGATCAGACGTTAAAGGATATGCAAGAGACATTCTTCACAGCGAATAAAAATGTCAATGACTCGAACCAATAGTTCATTCATCAAACAGCGAATACTTACGACACACGCCGTAGAGTATAGAAACTCAAGTAGCCTGATCCTAACCAGGAGCTTCACTTCGTCAACATTGAATCACTTTCTATTCACCGTCGTTACGCAATGAATGCAACGAAACTTGTGCGATATTCCCAACATTTCGTAACTGAGCATTTCGTCATCCCCCCTCGAACTTCTCCGAGTTAAATCTTCCGACTAGTCCTTTCATCCAATTATTATATCATTACAGGAAACGTTCGTCGCTCTGACGATGTCGCCTAATTAAAAACGCCAAGACCAAAACTGGTGGCGAGGTAGAAAGTTTCTACGAAGTGCGTCAGACAGTTTGATTCGAGGAATTCCACGCCGCGGGATTTCATGGTCCCGGAGGGAACCCGTAAACGAGCAACTTTATCTTGGAAAAGAGCCGCGATGCCACGCACGAAGGAAGCATTGTCGTCGGGCGAACACCGAGGCGACGATCAATTAAGCGCATCCCGCAAAGTGCTAAGACATTTATGGCCGACATCTTATTATACCTTAGCACACGGGGTTGGGTACGAGGAGTCGGGTCGTCGTTCTCTTCTTGCACGATCTTCGACAAGCAGCCGTCGAAGAAAGCGGAACTGTGAAGCCCTATCGCGGCACCGACGTCTCCAGCCGGATGTCTTACAAGATTCGTTTAAGGTAGTTTCAACATGAGCCTCGATAAGGCTAGCCCTGTCGAATTAATTGCCACGAGACGCTATAGAATAAGAGTCTCTGTCCTCATAAATTAAATATTCGATAACTTCGAGACTGTGGCTAGTTTGGTTGAAACGTCGAATAGTAGCTTCAGCTAAGAAGCCTGTCAAATGTCGTCTGATTCTACTGCAGTATATAGATACGTGTCTATTCTTTCGCCGTACTTCTTAAACACATAATTTCGTTAATGATCTTTACTAACTTTATAGGAATGGTAGAATCTATGCGAAGCGAGTCAAGAGCAGTAGATGTGCGAGTGAAAAGTACTTGGCCTGAAGTCTAAACTCTAGACTTTAAGTGCTCGTAGTTCGAACGAAGAGTGTTTAGACCGAGCACGTATATACTTGAGATTACGGTGTGAATGAGTGGTGCACAGTTACTTAGGTTTAAGGTGAACGTGACTGAATATCTTCTAACAATGGTTGCAACAAATAAAGGAAGCAAAGAAATACAGAAAAAGAGAAATACGTGTGCTGGATTTTAAGAGAATTAGGAATAGTTGTAGTCTAATAAAGCTTTCGGCCAAGTATTTTATCAGCGTTTGTACGTAATCCAATATTCCTGGATTATTTGCTGCTATATTTTTAAAGAATCTATTTGTACAAAGAACTTTCCAAAAAACGTTCCTTCAGCGTTTACTCAAAGTATAAAAAGACAGATTTATACGGATCAAGATTATTACTTGACAAGAAGGAAAATCCTGAAACCTCGAAAATTTCCCCTTTACCACCAACATAATTTATATCCCCGTCCTACGAATTCATTCTTACCATTCCGCACGGCCGACGAAGAAACAAAAAGACTCTTAGTCCAATTCCGGACAGCTCAATTAGTCAGCGAAGACTTCGTAGGACTAGCTCTTTCTGCGCAAACGAGCTCTCCGGAAACACGTTCGAAACGAGTCCAATTTGCATCTTCGCGTCTAGCAATAAACGCCGGACGGATCGTTAATCAAATGAGCTGGCACGCGAGGGTGGAGGAGGGAGGCCATGCTCGAGACAATGTGTATCACGTGGGAGAAGGAGAAACGAACTGGTTCATCGGGCAAGCCACTTATCCGACGACCGCCGTAAATCAGGTCCGGAATAAATGAAACGGGCCACGGTTTCTCGGAGGAACTCGCATCCAGGTAACATGCAGTCACGTTCTAACATTCTTGGGAAGTGTATTAAAACCTGCCAAAATTTAAACCAGCTGGAATTGAAGCTCGACGACGAGTGACGGACTAACTAAACGGACTAACTAACTTTCTACCTCCGGGTAAAAGCTCCAAGCTTTACCCATCCAGTTTATTTTCGCTTGGCACACGATGACGAGTTTTATGAATTTTTCGTGGGCGAAATAAAAATGTTGTCGTTCCACGAGTGATGAAAAATTATGGATATTTTGAAAATATATATTGTGACTAGATCGAAGGTATCTCAGTTATAGAGATGAATAACTATGTATAATTATACATAAACTTGATGCAGGATCCTATAAGAAAATATCCTTAGGTCCCACAGTTATATTTATATGTAGAATATTTTATAATATCAATGGAGCAAGGAAACAGGCAAAAAGACCAAACCCAAACCTTTACGACTATCTTTTAATAAAATTCGCTAAGACAGCAAAATTCTTCGTATAGTTCTCTAAAATAATAAAACGTATGCAAATGCAACCGAGAAACTAATAAAGGTGAAATATCTCGCACGTTTCAGAATCGACCCAGGCTCCGGCATTCAAGGGTTAATCCAGTAGAAAGTGTCGCGTGGCCAACAGCGTTTACGCTTAATACAACGACGCGAAGAGCCACGCGAAACTGTTAATTAAAGTTAATGCATGCAACCCGCCACTATTATCGCGACTCGCGCCAGCTGGTCTGCGAACCTTGGACGCGTGCTTATTGCCTGGTACCGCTTCCATCGGCCAATTCAACCCTTTTTTCTCTTCTTTTCTTCTCGATGCTGCGAGTTCTTGCGCGAATTTAGGCGAACAGGCGGGGGGCGCGACTGGACTACGTGCCCTCCGGATAGAAACTTAATCTTCTCCGGTGAATGTTCTTGCGTTCGAGAGCGGCTTCTAGGGCTGCTCCTAGGGTCTGTTTATTGTGTGAATCATACGCGTGTGTGCGTAGGTGTGAGTACGTAATGTGTGGTGGTCGATTTGATGAAGCGATATTTGGGAGATACTCCGGTGTAGATTGTTAGAAGGGGTGGTTTTGTTGGCGAGGGCTTGCAAATTGGAGTTTGATACCGCAATACTCGCGGAACAGCATGTGGAATCATAATTACGAAGCTACGGGATGAGTCATAGTAAGATTGTGGAAAAGTGTCTGACGAGAAAGGCTCTTGTTTTAAGGAATCAAATATTCTGGTGTAAGTAGATGTAATGTACAGTATAATGATAATCTAATGGAAGTAGATCTACTGTATAGTGCAATAATAGGTCTAATGTAAATAAATCTCCATGTAGAAATAAAGAGTAGAAACGTGAAAGATATGTCCTTAATAGATTGATCTTCTCTTGCATCGTCTTGATATATTTGGAGAAGATAGGAATTTGATCGAAAGAAGGCGGACAACGTGAACCTTATTGAGTCCATTCGAGAAGACGTATCTCTCACGACAGTTCCCATCTCCTTTCCATTAACCGCATCTCTAGTAACACATCAGTCGTACGATTTCCTTCGAGGACTCCCCTCAAAGGTCAGCCAATAATTCATTGCCAGGATTCGATCTTTCACCACCCATTGACTTGTACCATCTACAATTCCCAAAAATATTTTTTCGATGATGATATAATCGTTTATAACGCTATGTGACTTTAAAAGTTTCATTTATATTGTTATTCACTTTATCATATCACTGTATCATTGTTTTACTATCAAACAATCTATTTATATCAGTGATTGTTTTTCATTTTCTTAAACTCCTAAGAAACTTCAACATTTCTTTTCCTCATGAGCAAAGAAAAACGCAGCTGTGCAAGGTTAAAGGTACGTTCACCTCGGCTTGTGGAGGTTCTTTGTTATAGTTTAAAGCGTAAATCACAGAGAAACGGAAGAGTCTGGCGACACTCGCCGCGAACAACAGCCGCTGTTCACAACACGTTGTAAGGATCGAGCAAACGTTGCCGAGGCGATAGTCAAGGATGTACCTTCCGCGAGTCTGCTTCTCGTCCCGTACGATACGATCTATTTCTCGAGTATAATAACGCCATTATCCCGACGGCGCGTGTTTCCTCGTCGCTTGGCCGCGGCAACGCTTTCACCAAAACGCGGCCGATTAACGAGCAGCGCTCGGTTATCCGCCGGAAACCTGGGATAACGGCCGCTGTATTTCGCGGACTATGTGTTTGGAAGCGTGCGCGGAATTCGGAAATTGTTTCCGTCCTGTTCGCCTTCGCCTGAAAGATGACTCACATATTATGTGTACAGAGAGTCTTTAATTTGATGAGAATCTCTTTTTAAGTATCTCTCTCTCTCTCTCTCTCTCTCTCTCTCTCTCTCTCTCTCTCTCTCTCTCTCTCTCTCTCTCTCTCTCTCTCTTTAAGGATTCTATTCTACAATTTTAATTCGTGTTATAATAATATCGTGGAATAAAATTAATATTTTTGTATAAATAATCATCTGCGTGAAATTAGAATAATCGCTTCCGAATAAATACGTCAAATTAAGAATTCAGCTTGAAATACAATTTGAAACTACCAAACAAGATCAATTCTTGACCCGATTATCGTCAGAGAGGCGGTAGGATTTCGTCCCGGGTTGTACAAAGGAATCTACGTAGCCGTTGGTTAGGGCAACATTAAGCCGCACGATAAACGTATTACGAGCAAGAGAGTATGGTAACCAATCGAATTAACTTCCCGGTCATCCGTCGCGTAACTTGAGTTCTGGCGACAGCGGATGCGCGAAACTCGCAGTCGTTCCGCTCTAGCACGAATTGAATTAAAAGTTTCGTGGCGGGCCGGCTGGCCGCCATGTTAAAGGCGAATGCACCGGCTCAGTCAGCATTTTAATAGGCTATTTCAGTCAGCGTTTTAACGGCACGTGTGTGGAAAACTCGCGATAGCCGCCAGAACAGCTCGTTCGATGGATGGACAGTATGATATTTCCTTCGTCACCACCGTGAAAAGTTACTCTGTGACAATTTTGCTAGTGATAGGTACATTGGAAGTGCAATTTTATTAACTTAAAAGAACGATGCGTCTTTTTCCCATTCTTATCTATCCATAGAATATAAGAAATATGCTATTTTGGATATTCGATTAACTGTGAGTTAGTTTCTTGGTAGAGATACGAGTAGTTTCTGCTACGAGACACCAAATCCTATCAGAAGATTGAAACTAACGTCGCCTTATAACACAAACTAAGAATAAAAAAACTAAACAAACATTTCTTGATTTACTTATCTACGTTTCTAGTTTGTTTGCTTATGTTCCCCCATTTGTTTGTTTACACTATGTATTTATTTGTTTACATTTTCTGTTTACATTCGACAGTGTTCATCAACATGCTCAGTTGCCAATCCATCATTTACCTACATTGTTCCTACTTTCTACGTACGTCTAGAAAACCAGCAATAACAAGAATGCAACCCTTAATCCATGCAAAACAGCACTCTGTAATCCAAACACCATAAAAATTCCTTCGCATCGTTTCCTAAAAATACCATCATACGAAACACACGTTACAGTTCATAAAGAAAACCGAAGCTTCCACCCCGACCCACGTTCTCCACTTCAGCCGGAGCATCCATCCCACGCTAATCTCCGCTTGAAAAATAACAAAGTGCAGGCTTCCTCTCGGTTCGCTCGAGAGCGCGTCTCGTCCCGGTTTATCGTTCTCTTGGTCGGCGTCTGGAGCACGCACAGCCACGTACCTGGCGCGTTATCGTCGCGATATCCCGGCCAAGTGGACGAAAGAAGAGCTGCAGGAACGCGCGTGTTCCCTTCGAAGAAGCCGGTTCCCTCTCGTCGTCGACAGAGCTCACCGATAACCGCTTATCGATTTGCGGTTGCCTCGAATGCGGTCGAGCAATCTGACGAGCGCGAGGCATGCGCCGGCTACCAGCAGATACGATAGCATCCGCTACGAGCGGCGAGAGTTCCACAGCCCGATGGAACGTCCGCTTCTGCCCGCCTCCGGAAGCGCGAGCGAACGAGCGTACCACGCGTGTACGTGGATCACCGCGGATTCTCGCTGCTGTGCCGCCGCCAACCGGACGCATTCGTTGGATTCTGCCGACCGGTCATCGAGTTCCCGAGTCGTTTCGTTCGAAGCAGCTGAACCCGGTTACGATCGGTTTTAGATTAGGGAGAAGCTTAGAATTTCCAGAGCAATTTCAAGGTTTGGAATGCTTTGGCATTGGGATAGGGAAACTTGGAACTGATGACAATTCGGATTCGACGGCGGAATAGAAGGAGAAGATTAAAGGATACGGTAAGTCGGTATCAATGTTTTAATCTTGGAATATTATGAAATATCTGACATTTTTTTGCTTTATTTAATAACGGATCTGAACTTGTATGAAATGCTTGGTGTATTAATAAAGTTAGATTTATCGTTCAGAGATAGGGAGCTTAGGGGCAAGCAGGGTTTATAAGATATAATTTTTAAGTGATGCTGCCAATAAAATGGAATGAATATACAAAACCACGTGGGTTCGTAAGATACAATTTGTAACTTGTGAATGATACCGTTTATAAAATGGTATGGATATACGTACAAACAAGATCTAAAACGTTTAAATAATAGCGTCACAATAAACCAAGAAACCTGGTTTCAGAGAATTTAGAACAAGGACATTTTATTAATATAAAGATAGGGCAAGTTTTAAAGTGGTTTCAGTGATTGGAGCTGCGGTATGCAATGTTAGCGACACAAAGTAGGATATCCACGTTGCGAGGCGAGTACGTTCCGACATTCTTACCGCTTCGCTCGCTACCGCGAGGCGATTAGCGGAAATATATTATCCTTCTCACGAACCATTAAGTAAGAGGGCCAATAAAGATACCTCCGCGAAAGTGCTGTAATGCCCGTAGATACGTTATCATAACTTCGGACGCATACGTACAGCAACGAGGACATAGACAAACAGTTACAGCTTCATAAAATGCGAACGATCATCCTGCACCGAAAGGCTCTCGCGCGTTTTGATAAAGATTGTCCTTTGCTCGACGGAAGCAGCCGACCTTCTTCAACAATTGAACGTTAAATTCATTCGTGATTTTTCACGGAAAGAATATTTTTCGGATAGGAGCAGAAAATTAATTGTAAGTATAGTTCAGAAGCGAAAGGCTCAATACGAGATTAGTTGATTCCAGATAATTCCCTTCAAACTTGGTGCCTAATCTCACATTCCCTAATATTATATTTCAAAGATGTTGAATATTGATTATCAATTAGAAACTTTCCATTATAATTAATCTGTTTATGTATAATCTATAAAATCAAACCAAGATCCTCTTTCTCCCTGTCTCTCTGTCTCCCAACGTTTTCGAGAACCAACATTTCAAAAAATCAATCCAAACCAAACTTAAAGAAATCATCTTGTACGTACAGCAGGGCTCAGTCGTCGAAACAAGTGAGCGCGGCACGGCCAGTCATTACAGTTAATAAGCCTCCAAGCCTTAAATAACGCCAGACCATTGCCGCGGATGACAGTTATGACAGGCACGACCCATTGTTCTCTGAGTACCAGTAATTATTGGACTCGGTGGCCGCGTTACGCGAGTCACAGAACTTCGAGAGAAATACGAAGGAAGTGCGACAGAGAAAGCACACCTATCTATAGTATTTCAACTCACACAGAGTCTCAGATAAGGACAGACAGAGAAGAGGAGGGCACTTCATGCGCCATTTAGAAGGGTAATGAAAAGACCGGCGTCGGATATGACGAGGGAGAGTAATTGCCAGTACACGCGAGGACATTCTCTCGTCCTTCTTGGCACCGACGTCTTTCTGACGACGTTCGTACTATCCATCCACGTCTATTCGCTTATCTGCCGACCAACTCATTGACATGGGCCTCCCGACGACAACGTCGTCCGCTCTAATTTCATCGTTGGACCGTTTGGCATCCATGGACGGATAGAGTGAACCGACCACGCGCCCCGTTTGATCCCTCGTTCGCGTTACCCAGACGCCTAGGAATTCCTGGACGCGACGTAGCCGGTGCATTTAACGTTCACGATCGACGATGGAACGTCACAGACGTTTACTGATACGACGCGGACTCCTGAAATGGATGCTGGAATTTTAACTCATCCCCTCTTATGACTCCGGTCTAAATTGGATTCTATGATAATTTTGGCGTACGTAGAGCTAAATGCTGCAACACTAGAAACTCGACGAAATGACAAGATCGATTTTTCCCTTTTGCAGTTAGTAGAAGGACACAAGTGCTTTCGACAGAATTAATTAAAAAACTGAGTTGAGATTAATATTGAGATGGAAAAAGGATTATGTATGCATTATATATATATTAATATATATAATATGTAAGCTTAATAATTCGTATACGTAAATGTATGTATAATTATGTTTGATATAATAAGTATAATATCTAAGGAAAGAAAGAAGCTTTTTCGACGAATGAAATGTTCCTGTTTTGTTTCTAATATAACTTGCAACTTCTATCATCCCTCAAGGGAAACAATTACGAATTCCCACCACCCTTTCGGTCCCTTTATTCTCCCATTCCGCGTGGAACGACGATATTCCGTATCCCGTGAAGACAGTTTCCGCAGTGGCGGCCGGTAAACCGTCGCGGTCGGTCCTTATACTTTCAGATCAGGCGAATCCCAGGGTTGCGTGGAAGCGAAATCCTCCTTCCGCAATTTCACCCCCTTGCGACAAGCGATTCGGTGGTCAGTCAACGGCTGCCTATATTTTCGAAGCTTCCTTTCACCACGCAACTTCCATGGTGCTTTGAACGTGGAAAAAGAGAGCGACAGGAAAAAAAATTTCGTCGACGCGGTACGGAAGAGGAACGGCGATGGCAAAAGGAAAGGAAAGGATGAGAGGAACGGTGGAAGAAGAAAGAGGATCGAACAGAGTCGGAGGGAGTCTGGTCAATGCTCGCGAAAATTGGCTTCTAAATCTTGCCGCCGGAATGAGTAGCGCACCCCCCGTTGCCTGGCTCACCCCTTTCCCCTCCCACAGCCGCTGTCTACTCACGATCCTTTCCCTCGGGTCCGGCGAAAGGTGGAGGGAATGAGAAACTGCTGCGGTCTCTGGGTAGGGAACCAGAGCCGAGGTGGAAGGCCATTGTCGACGACGTGCGGGCTTACGGTCCCCACGAAAATCCGCGAGGCAACTTCGTGGAAGGGACTTCCATAAGTTGCGTTCAATGGGACATTGGTATAAAGAGAGTAGTAAGAGGAAGAGGGATGTACTTCTACCTCTTTTGACTACGGCTTTGTCTTCCTGGTTTGTTGATGTTGCGGTTCTTTTAATTATCTCTTGGTCCATTTATAGAGATTTGTTAATAGAAGAATATAAGGAAATCCGACGGAATGAAGGGTTATAGAGTTTTATCTTTATAATGATCATTAGTAGTTGAGACATACGAAATGAATGATTAGATTGTACCAATTTTTTTAAATATTCTTCTTCTCGACAGGTATTTTCATGTTTTTGTAAATATTTTATACGTCGTTTCAGACCTGAGAATTGCATTCAGAGTTGCAAATTAATGTTGCAAACTTTTTCATTCATTCGTGCTTCATTTATTAAGAAGAAAGCTACAGAAAATTCATCAAACTGTCAGATATCGAAAGCCATTACTCTAAAAACTATCCGAATCACACCACTCCTCCGGTATATTATACCAAAGACACGTGACACGACTACCATCCACGTCCAGCTATTCGAAAGAAAGTAGTTTCAAAGTTAATGAATCACAGCGTCACGTCAACCAAACATTACCAGCTGTATTTCCAAAAAAAAAAAAAAAATCCGATACCCTAGTAATGCCAGAGAAAAGCCGACACGCTAAACAATTCCAAGAAAAAACAGCCTCTGTTGAATACAAATACGTGATTCCATAGAATCACCATAACAGGTATCACTTGACGTGGTTCAAGGAAAAGTGGAAAAATCTCTGTGCCAAGCATTCCGCGTCCATCTATTGGCTATCTGCGACGGTTATCGCGCCAGGAAGCGTCGTGTTCGTGGCAAACACGCACGTGCGTGGCCCACGTGCACTTAGGGGTTGGCTAACGTACGCTGCAAACACGAAGAGGCTGCCGGGTGTGGTCTCGAACAGGGAAACGTGATCCCCGTGGTAAACCGCTGTTTACCAAGAACGAGAAGTATCCCCGAGAGAGACACCGGCTCTCAGCAGTTTGATCGATGTCCGCGTTAATCTGTCCTTAAGACGCGTGCACGCTGTCCTTCCTTCCGGCTATCTGCACCCAGAAGGCCGCGATTTCCGGCTTCGAGTCAGGCGTCTCTTCCTGCAAACATTCCAACGACGAGGTGCGATAATGAGCGACGTTTCCCGTTTGGAAATCGGGATTCTGTATTGCTTGGGGATATAGAAAGATTTTTGAGGGTAGATAAGCCTGGCGAGGTGTGTGGGAATTTTTCAAAGTGGAGATTAGTCATCTTGGGGTTTCGTAGGGGACGTACTGTGTTTTTTGAATGTTGATGTTGGGGAAGTTTAAGGTAGGCTTTATGGGTTTTAATATCTTTCGATTTTTTGGTCTTTATCTTTTGTGGGGTATATTTTAGAATTCTTTATATTTAATTATTAAAGTAGTAAAGTAGTAATTATTAATTGTTTACTGTGCAGTGGAATTTTACTGTAGCTTCTTCTTTGCTTCCTTTATAGTAGTTTTTCCACGAAGGTATACATTATCGTATATGATTCTATGGATTTTATTATTTCTTGTTTATTTTTTTATTAAACGTCTGAAATGCCGTTGAGTGTATTTCTAGATACTTATTTATACATTTGGAGGAAAAAGACATAAAAGCAGGCTGTAACGTTTGGTAGAAAAATTTCGCCACCATAGCGGATCGAGTGGGCTCTCGAACGGGAGAGCGGCCGCTTTTCACGACAGGAAGCTGTCTGTTTGTTGTCTTAGGTCGAGTCCGAATGAAACGCGAGCGACCCGATACCGACGTCGTTTGGAATACCACTGTTCGATCCTAAAGAAACATACGAGGCGCCAGCAGTTACGAACGGGTTATGGGAAAACAATGGTTTCCGGGTGGCGTACGAGCACCTGCGACTTCCAGCAAATGCCCTCGCCTTCCCTTCGCCAACGACGATTTATTTCCTTCCACTAATTAACCAAAGAACTACAATGTCGCAGTTCTACGATTCTTCTTTTGTTAATTTTGTATTTCAGTCATTGTCAAGTTAATTGTATCGTTTTTGTAAAGGAAAGTGAATAGACTGAAGTACACTGTGATTAAAGAAAATGGAGATGAAACGTTAAGCTACATGGGTCAGAAATTTAAGAGAATAATAAAGTCATTAAAAACTTTATGTTCGGTCATTCTGATAAATTGGCGAAATTAAAGTGTGATTCTTCTAACTTTTAAATGAAAAATTGAATTCTCGAGTCATTTCCCACAAATAAAAAATATCTAACGAGTGTGTAAAAATCCGCAGTCCACTGGTAATTAAAGTGTGTGATGAAAAAGGCGAGTTAAATGCAGAAAACGATACGTCTTTAACATCTCTATCAATCTGCAAAATTTTATTATTTAATTTCCAAGCTTTTGCAGCAGTACTGGTAATAATGTGATTCAGCATTTAAAAGTACACAGATTTCTTCTACAATAAGTTTAGCTTTAATTTCCTCGGATTAAAGATATTATTATTTGTCAGTTATCGAACTGCTCGATTCATAAATTACATACTATACGTGAAACCTTGACCAAACATTTCTAATAATACCGAAACCGAACTTGGAGATCTCGGAAATACTTAAACCTTCATCGATTCAATTAATTACAAGCTCGATATTGCTCGAATAACTCATCGATCGCCGACACGAGAAATTCCTGCAGCGCGCAAACTTGCACGGTCCGCGAGCAATCGATTACCCAATATCGTCTTTCACAACTGGAGGTCTGGCCCCTCGACGGGACGTTGACACAACACGACTACTACACAGTCGTACAACTCGGGGAGATAATATTACGTATCGGGGATGCTATGGAGGTCATCTTTACATACGGAGCCCTGACAGCTGCGTAATCGATGCGACCGCGACTACCATGGAAACCATAGTTTTCCAGTCCACGACACAACTTTCTCCTTCGTTCACCATTGCAGTGAATTACTCGTGAAAGTATTCCAACACTTGCCATGCGATATTTCCATAGATATACCATTCTATCTGTCTTGTTATGGCGCTAACGAAATGTCAATATCTTTTGTATAATACACACGATACATTTACATAAAATGTTTCTATGAATATTCACATAATTTCGTCAGCCGTTGTACGTACGTATATAGGTATACACTGTGCGTGTACACGTTAATCATTGAGTCATTTTATCTTGTAGACCTAGAGGGGAGGTAGATCCCGGCGGAGAAAAAACTCGAAACGAGAATTCGCCTGGGGACGAACTTTTCGCCAATCTAACGAAGCCACTCGGTTAAGCGGATTATTTTCGTCGGCTGACTAGACCGGGGAAACACATCCGTTACATGCCGTGCGATAAACTTCTCCTCCAGGCGAGGACTCAATAAATCAATTAATTGACCGTGCTCGAATAATCGAATAAGAGTAGGTATATGTGGTACGAAGGCTCGAACGTTAACCCGAGGAACTTTGTTTCCCTGTTTGTTTGTTATGTTTGTTTTCTGTAAATCCAAAGTTTTTGTTGTAGAAATTGTACAGTCGACAAATATGAGGATTGTAAATTATGGTATAAGTGAGAAGTTTGTACTTAATCACGGTTAGATTTGAGTTAGATTTCGAGTTATATGGCTTTAGGGTATTTCGTGTCATACATAACATCAATGATCTTTATGATACGGGATATAGAATAAGAATTAAAATAAATTACTCTACGATTAAGAAATTTAATCCAAATTACTGTGTATCACGCTCAACTCAATAATATCAATTGAAACTAAAAAAAAACAGGTTATTTTCGCCATTAGAACGATCGGGAAATATATCCACATAATAAAATTTATCCACCGAAATGTCGTACAATCATCGCTTATAATATTAATGCGAAAAAGGTAGGGAAACAGCTTTCTCACATTAATATTAGAAATAAAGATGGAAAGCGTGCATGCACAGGAGAAGAGCAAAAAGAAACGCTGCGCAAGCGTTTAGTACAGAAAAACGTAAATCTACGTGACCCATACCTAAATGAATAGCACGCGAAACTGTGGATGTACGTGACCGACTTTCAAATATTCAGCTGCATCCAGACTGCTACATTTAACAAAATTCCAAAGTTAAAAAGTTACCAAGTAACACGATTGCCACGCTGATTACAGAGTTCATTACCATTTCCATGTCAAAGCTACACACCTTTTAACCATTTATTTAAACGAAACTGAAATTGCTATCTTTACAAATTCCACGTTAAAGAATTTACAAGAACGATTTCCAAGAATTCCATTTCAGGCAAGTAGAAGAACGTAGAAAACAATGATCGTCTGCAATGATCGGGGTTGGGAAGCCAATCTCCGCTCGACGGAGCAAGAGAAGATCTCCTGGAGCTGGAAAATCCCTTATTACTCGGACTGTCGAAAGTGGAACTACGACGAAAAAGGCCAAGCAATCGGAGCAGCGAGTTTACGTGGCGCAACGGTCTCCAGCTCGAATTACAACACTCGTTACTCGAACCACCAGCGTCTCAAGTTCCGGGGTGCACTTTTAATGAGTTTTCCGGCCACGGTCAATTAGTCTCGTACTGCGAGGCTCGTGGATTTCCAACGCGTGGATCGTTCACCGATCCACCAGGAATATATATACCAGGAATGTACATACTACCATTCATAAGTGCAATAAGCTGTGCTAACGAACGATTCTACGAGAAGCGAACGCTATAATAATAATAAACAGTTCTTACGACTAAAGTCAGTAATGAATTATTTATAATTGTAAGTGGGACAACTATTAGATTGTTAATCACCATTTCTTTTCATTTGTAGAAATAATTTTGTTTAATTATCAGTTTACTGATTCTTTACTGGTTTCTACTCTGACGACCATACATTTTGACGTACTATTACTACCAACCGCCTGCAGTCTTTACTCAGTTTAGTATCGTATAATTATGATAGGTAAACTTTATGAGAAAATCCATCGTCATTATTGGATCTTCATCCAATTATCCTAATTTATTTTGTACATTTATGCATTATATGAATTTATTTATTTAACTCATGATTGTCCCATACAGTTACAGAAATCGGAATTATAATCATTTTCTGACCATTCACTTTTGCTGAATCATTAGAGTTAGAAACAGTTTAGTATTTTTCCAGGCTTTTCAGTTCACTTGTAAATCGTTTTACTTTAATAAAACACTATCAAATACAGCAATTAGAAAAGAACTGAAGTCACGTGAACATGACGGTTGTCGACAACAGATAGCAGAGCGAAATCACGTTTATATGACGGTGGTCGTCAAAGTGTTAATAATCACCTAATATAATATAAGAATATTCTTTTTAGTTATAAGATTTCACCATGTAATATCAGCAAATCACAGTCTTCCATCCTACAGTAATAATGAAGTTTCAAAGTGTTTCATATAACAAAAGTTTCCTATGATAAATGCTATGATATCGAAACGAAATTCTCTCGTGAAAACGCGGTTACCATCCACGAACACTTTCCGCGTTTATGACGCTCTCGAAGATAACGCGCAGCGCGGCGTTTATACGTCACTTTTGGAAATTGCCGCGAGTCTCAGAGGAACGTTTTAGTTTCGCGAAGTTGGAGATTTTTATTGCGGCTGTGTGCACGTCGACGAGCCCTCGACGGCGTTAAGTGGGACTTCAGAAGCGAGCTGTAACGTAAACGCCCGCCAACCCCGAACCGTGTTACCCCCTTTTATTTAGGGCGCGAGAAGATTCATGGCAAATGTTTTCGGACTGTCGCTTCTACGACACGCTTTATGTTGTTGTTCTATGTATTTCCTGGTGTGTCATCCTGTGATTCACTGGGGCGAATCTGCTCTGTGTCGAGTGGTTCGTCGATTAATGATTTTTGTATTCTTAAAGGTAGTTTTAATCATCTGTACATGAAGAATGAATTTGAAGCTTTTTAATGCTTTTTTTTGGTATCATCTAATGTAATTCTGATTATTTTTATTGATATTGCGAATAAAAGAAACTTCCATTAAAGATATGTACGATACTCATATGTAATATCTTGTACGCATGAAACAACTAATACTACAATTAATGCTACCCATCCATTCCACTGCCAGCCCTCAAAACAACCACATAAACTTCACTCTCCAACCATTCAAAACGCAAAACACCCAAGGTCGTGGTACATTGCAGAATTCCTCTACATAACAGGCGATTACGCATAAAGTTCCGTTTATTCACGCATTTGATTGTGGGATTCGCGGTGGCCCACAGTGGACACACGGAAAAACGTTGGCCAGGCCACAGAATAGACGTCGAGAATGTTTCCATTCGATTGGCCGGCTAATTGCACGTACGATCGATGCTCGCTCTAATCGTCGATTGGAAATTCCTCTTAATATACTTGTTTTGAATCCTAAAAGCAATCTTCTATTATTTTATTGAAACCTAACAAGACAAAAGCTTATGAATAATTATAACTTTTAATCGAAATGATAACTTTTATCGATCTATTGCTGTGATCTTTCTAGTGTTAATTCTTTATCTAAAATATCTAAAACACAGGTAATAACGATAATATTAATTCTACTAAAAAGAAAGACATCAAGATTTAAAGTAAAAAGATACTAATAAAAAATAAGAATAAAATAATTGAGTACTTGGAGCGGACAATCCGATACAAGCGATCCATGTTCTATCACAACCAAACAATTCTTAGACCGAAAAAAATCAATTAATATATGTCCCAAAACACGAATCAACTGATTTCATCGGAAGACCGACTAGTTTCCTATCCCAGCTCCGTCAGCGAAAACTTTTCCATTTCCGTATTAGCCGCAGCGTCGTTTTGTTTAAACACGAGTTAAGCCGGCATCCCGGCGGCTGGTCGCCGCGGCAACTGTCTGCTTTCCAGGGAAAACGCCGCGTGAAACTTTTCTACCCCCGGTTGGTCGGACGGACGAACGAACGGCCTCCTGGTCGAGGGTGAAAAGGTCGAAGCCTGGCCTCCTCCCTCGACGTTCTCATCTCTGTCGTTCCTCACCCTGGATCCAGGGTTAGATGGAGCCGAGTAATGAGCTTCCCAGACCCGGTTGTAACGAGCAAAAACTTATCGTCACTCTCCCTCCTCTGATTTACTCGACCTGCCACGTCGTTAGTTGTACTGCCTCCCTTCGACGATCGTCTCTGCCAGTAGCTACGTTGACGTCCTAAAAAGCCTGCAGCATTTTGGACCATCAAGTCCGTCAACTCGTCCTCGCTCTCTTTCCACGTGTTTTTACCCGTTGCTTCTTTGGAAATACGCCTTCCAACGCTGTGTAAGAAAGGAGCATCGATGATCTCGGTTTTTGGATGGTCCTGTGTGTGATAACGGATGGTGATCGATGCTCTTAAGCTCGGCCCACTTTCTTTGGGAACTTTATGAACTTTCACGATACCTTTAACTATTCGTTGAATGTTGTTATTTTATACAAATTATTTCGTCCATCTATGTGTAACCATCTGATGTCTGTGCATGAGATTTAATTATTTTTCTCTATTCGTAACTGAATTGTTATTTTACGCAAAAGATAATAAATAAAGAAAAATAAAAAATCTTTAGTTTTTAGTAGCTTTGACAAATTGTTAAATTCGAAAGCTGTCTAAATCTAAAGGTCTTTATTGCTGACCATATGGATCATTTCGTTTGGAAATCTCAAGAAAAAGACTATAACGTTTCGACGAAAGTACACGTTGCATCGAAACGTTTCTTCGGAAATGTCAGCGCAAGAATCTGACCCTATTTCTTCCACACAAGTAGACACCGATAACCCTATTACGATATTGCCGCGGCAACGCGATAGTTTCGACGGATGGTAGGCTATTTATTGAACTGGCAACGGAATACTGATCATAAATAACTAACAGATAAGTTCTCTGTACTAATTGGTGACGGATGCGACGCTGTGCAACTGCTTGTCTTACCAGGCCATTTACGATGCTTTTATTACCGATAAACTTCTCCCTTTTTCGTGGAAAACTTCCGTCGTAACCATCGTCGAGATTCATCTGTGTTTACTGATAAATAACGAGGAAGAAAGAAAAAGAATAGTATCTCAATTACAGATACGTACAGTGTGACGAACAAAAGGAAATCGATAAAATAAGAAGTATAAAAAGACAACGTCATTCTACAAATTGAAGTTATATATATATTATATATTATACAATATTTAATAGGAGCAATGGGTAATTATCGATATCTCACCCATCTCACCGATTCCCATAATTTTCGAGTATGTTACAGAAATTAGCATTTTGAACAGTTCTTCTAACGGTACTACTACGGTGAATTCTGCCTACAATTATGCATCCGTAAGGGTATATGCGTGAGTATTGGCTACGTTTAACCCAAACCTAATTCGTGTCTTTCGTTTATAGTTTATTGCAAATATTTTGGAAACTAAGGCCGAGTGTCTGTTACATGTATAGGGTAAAGTTGCTCATAATCATGTGCCCGACAACATATTCAAAAATCATCGAGATCGGCGTGGTGGATAATAATGGAGATATAGCTAATTATCAAGAATAAATATTATAGCACGGAATAGATCACCGTTGTCAATGTGGTATTGTGTTTTTAATACAAAAGTTACTAAAATTCATAGTGTATCAATTTTAAACTTCCTTTCAACCATCGTTGTACATTCTTAGAACGAAGATTGACGAGTCGAGATAGCCTGGAAAGATTACTGATGAGAGTCAATAGGCGCATAGAGGAAGAAGTAGATACAGAAGAGATCGGAGAACGTTGGGGATTTGGGGTTTGAATCACAGGAACTTCTGAATGCTTCCCTTTCTCATAGAGGGGAACAATGCTCATTAATAAAAAAGTCGAAACATGGGGTGGTACTATTGAGTTTACGTCGTCGCGCCTCTTCTTTCCGGAACATCATTCATTCCCTGTCAGAGAACAATCCTGAAGAATATCATCAGTTCTACTATGTAGTTTGCACTTCGAAAGACAAATTTACGAACTTTGAAATAAGATACATGCAACACACACATGCTAGAGCCTCGTTGTTCAGCTCGTCAAGTTGGTAGATTCCAAGTAACTTGGTTTCAAGTTTTGTATTCACACAAGCCGAACTATGTAGTCGTTTGAATTTGACTTCATCTGCATATTTAATGACAGATGGATAACTATCGAACGAGATGGTAAAAGCAAGCATGGAAGCATAAATAACATTCCGTTATCTAATTATTTACCGTTTCTTCGGAACGAAGAAATAATTTAAAAAACGCTAACTACACTTGCGAGAATATTTCAAATCGAATGAGAAACTAATAGCTTCACAGTAACAAAATGGTCTTGGGTTATGATATTTAAATGCAAATGAATTGAAGTGGCGTGACCAATTTTAAGCGTAGAGACTTAAAACAATACTTCAAGACAACTAAGTAATAGGACCACAGTGATAAAATATCTAACGAGATACAGAAATCTACTTAGAGTTTCCAAATGAAACATTTTAGAAGATCAACGAAGAGAGTTTCACGCTAGGATTAACGAAACGTGAGTTTTACGAGAAATGAAGATCGATAGGGTGTTGAGACAGGCGTCACCTTATTCCCCGGGATACTGGAAAAATTAGTGTGCCCCTCTTTCATTTCTTTCTCTGGTTTCCTTGTTTTTGGAACGGTCGCGCGACTGTCACGAGGCGTACACCCGTGATCCGTGAGTTATTTAACTCGTTTGTCTTAATGAGAGTTATTTGATCCCTCGTGTCGAGTTGGCGCTGCAGGAGCCTCGTAACGCAATAAAGCAAAAAGCTAATGGTGCTCGTTACCGCATTGTTAGGTGATAAAGATCTACACAATGCCTGGCTTCACGGCCGGCCTCGTCCGAATGCGTTTCTGCAGTCGACACGTGTTCCACTCTTCGTTACCCTAATTGCGTAAATTGAGCGCAATCTGTCAGGATGCATCGGGCATCGCCCTCAAATCGTTTCTTGATAGTTTTGCCACGCTTCACCGCGCCACGGTTCATACAACCTTCCCTTTTTATTGGGGCATTCCATAGCGAATCGGACAAACTCGTCTTTGACAGATTTTGTTCCAACAACCGTCTTACGAATTTGATCATTGGAGAATCCTTGAAAATTGTTGCCACTCAGACTTCCTGTAACATCACTATAAAGCTGAAATAAGTAGCCACTGCTGTAAAAATTTCGGTCATCATACGCCTTCAATATTTGTCAATACTAGAAATTCGAATCTTCGCTTCGTATGGAATCCACAATTCACGAACTAAAATCCAGAATTCTTAGCTTAGAAACCAGATTATAGGATCCAGGATCCACGAACCAGGATCTATAGTCTAGAATTCAAAGTCCAGAATCTATAGTCGTGAATTTAAAATCCAGAATCCAGGAACAAGAATCCATGATCCAGAATTCAAAACCGACAAACGAAAATCTGTAATCCGGGGTTCAGAAGTCGATGAAGCGGAAGCTCGTCTGGAAATCGTCTGGAATTCATAGTCCAGAACCCAGAAACCAGAAACGTACAATTCAGAGTTGAGAATCCACAAAGCGAAATCTATAATTAAAAATTGCAGAAGTCGGATTCAGACTCAGAAACCACGAAACGATGGTATTTAGTTAGCAGCACGGAACGATCGTGCGTTCCACGAGCAGAGGGACGGCGAAATAAATTTAGCACCGACATACAGGCCACTTTTCGTTGGAGCGTGGCGTCGCGGACACGCGAGCGTGCACGTCGTTCTAAAAGCCACCCGGAGTCGCGTCCAATTATGCTTGAAACCAGTTTACCGAGGGTTGCTACGGTTGCCCATTGGTAGCTGGCTGAAACGAGCGGAAAGAGGCCGGTACCAAAAGCTTTTCAAGATCATCGAACGGACATCCCGCGGCGAATAGCTACTTCTCTAATGATTACATTAGCTTAGCGTAAATTATACGCGTCGCTGGACCGAAGAAGGGAAGGAGGAGGAGCGAGGTACGATTAGAAATGGCCGAGATAACAGGTACTCGTTTTATCTGGTCGACCGATCCTGTCATGCTTCACTGCGCTGGACGTTGCTAGACGTTCCTCGATCCCGATGGAAGGAAACGATTTCATGCTGTGGAGTTGCGAACCGACTGAGTGATAATGACATTGCTCGATGTTATAACTTTTTACAGGCCAACCATGGTTCTCTGATTTATACTCTCGCTGCGCATTATTGGCTGTCCTTCGTTCGAAATTAGTCGCGCGTTCGAGATCATTTGTCGAGGAATGTAGAGACTACGCGTTGCTGGCAAGTTTTAGAATTTCTTCGACTATATTCGGATGCATTCGATGTGGAAAATGGAGTATAAAGAGGAGGTTGGATGGTAAAAACAGATAACGAATCAAGAAGTCGCTACATTATAGTCGCTGCAGCTATTATTTCTTCTTGGTGATGTGTTTTATGCAATTGAACTACAATGGAACTGCGTACAGATGAACTTGGAAGACAAATAGTTTGTATGTATAATTGGAGTTCGTATAGTGGAAGATTATTGATTTTCTCTACTCTCTGTGTGTCTTTCATATGAAGAGCACAAAAAAATAATATAATAAATTACATTTTTATTTTTTTATATAAAAGCAATATCATTATACTAAAACTACATTTTTATTAAATTTGGTTGGAATTTTCCTTGCAAAATATTGATTTCAAAAGTATTTATTGGTCATCATATTTTAGGTATTAGGCATGTATTTAGCTTTTGCATGATATTTCATGGATATGTCATCAAATTACATTCGTGGCTTCTTCGATAAGCGACAATGATCTAAAATAAATAACTGATACTGAATTTGAGCAACAGTGATCTTTATGTGATCTTGTGTGTCTACGTCTGCATTTTGTGATTTCTTAATCGGGGGATCGTTGAGTGCATAACCGTGATGAATGGCAATTACACAGGCGCCCGGTATTGTACGAGCATATGTAAACCTAGGAGTTTTCGTAGAAAAATGGCACGACAAGAATAAAACGGTCATGAGGAACGAGGCGAGGTAAAAACGCGTAGTAGAGAATAAACTGGAGCAGTTAAGTAGCGGAGGAAGCGGAGCAGTAAAGGAATGAAAAATGAGGTTGAGCGAAACAGGAACAGAGAATAAAGTATAAGAGCAGTAAAGAACGGTGTACTGTACGGAGGAAAATAAGAGGAAGGGGAAGAAAAAAATAAAGTAGAATAGAAAAACAGCGGAAGATAAAGTGGCGTAATAAAGCAACGGGAAACGAAGTATCTTATAGTCTATAAACTTCTACTATCTGTCCTTAACAATAATCGCTTTGATTGCTTTCTCGATCCGCTATGATTTTCCACCATTGTTAGTCGAAGCATTTTTACCGTCAAATTCATATTTCATATAATACAAATGGTATAAATAGTCTAATAAGTATCAAAGTTTCAAAAATTCTTTATCCAAAGACCTTATAATTTTTAAACTCAAGTATACCAAATAAATTCACCGACTGTTTGCTCCAATTTCCACGATTCCAGGTCCCCTAACTCCTCGTTGCCGAGATTAAGAACCGTCCGTGAAAGCGTCGAGAACAATGCATTTCCATTACCGTAAAGATTAAATAATGCGATTGTAGCTTTGATTGCGAGACATTAATCCGCTTCGCGAGCAACCGTCGAGTCGTTGCCAAAATCTTTTACCAGGATAAGACGGTTAATAATTAGTGGTTTCTCTATCTGAATTCATGCTCGTGCAACGACGACGCCGGGCATTCTGCCAAACGCATCTCTCCGCTCGTTTCTCTCTCGTTGGACTTATAATTCAGTTGGTTAGGATGATTTCTCGCGTCGGGATCCACAAACTCGCGATAGAAATGGGATCGATTAAAATACATGACTGTGATGAAAATGGAAACGAACGATCGTTGGCGGCAGCCACGCTAATGCAAACATTTCCGATGAGATTTCGTACAACGTTGCTTGTCTACCATCGAGGTGAGATTTGTAATTCACTTTCGGGCTAATTATTCGTTTCCACCGACATATGTTGAATTACATTGGAACTTGCAACGATCTCACCGATGTAGGATTGTCAGGTTAGATGGAAAGTCCAATCTCTAATTGAATTCATGATTGAAATGTTACTGTTTCTTTCTTTCTATGACTGACGTTTCTATTAACGTCGCGGTTAATTTCTATAATAATGTTCTACAGCGTAATGAAATTACAAGTTATCGGGTAGAACCGTGAATAATATTCAATTTCGGAAGCAAAACTTTGTTATCTCATATGCAGCGGTTTGGTAACTAAGAGTATAAATTGATTAGCGTAGACTTGGATCAATTTTCAAACTGCTGTCTAAAGATCTTCTTTGTTATCACAGCTCGTTACATCCTTAAATCCTATTTCAAATTTAAACGAAGGTTTATTTTATCCCATTTACGATATCACTACACTTTTCTGCTCTTCAATTTATGCAGCTGTTCAACGTGTTTTCTGCACGTCTCGTATCTAACTTGAATATAATATTTAATTCCATGCAGTTTTGCCTATCAGAACGATAAATTATCGTAGCGCAAGGAAACGATTTCTCGTACTATTTCTGACGCAATATCGCGACAGATTGGAGAGTAAAAATTTCCGCAACAAAGAAACGCGTGACCATCTGCTGCTTAAAAGAGCCACAACATCAATTTCCTACATGCAGTCGCGACACAAAGTCTCGCGAAAGCAGCTAGCGTCGAGTGACATGGCCATCTACCGTTTCTAATCTCCTATGCACCCCAGAGTCCGATAATGACGGGAGCGTGCACCTGTCGGTGGCGAGGAGACTCGACAGACGCGTGTCGCAACTCTCGATAGGCAACCTCGTTCTCCCATAGCCAACTCTCGGACGAGTGCTTACCAATTTATAGCATCGGCCCGTCTCCGTGTACCTGGCCGTGTCTACACGCGTCTAACACGCGTAACTCATTAATCGAAAAGCCTATCGCAACGCTTCATGGCCCTTGCCCCAAACCTGACGTCGATTCGTTTCTGTTTCGACCCGGTTGGTCGGCCAAACGAGACGATGCGTTTCGATTCCTTCAACGTCGTCTTGCGAGTCGTCGTGGTAACGCAAACCGAGCATACGCGTTTTCCCTGGCTCGTCGTTGAACGCTGGCCGCGGAATGGAAAGCTCCAGGGAACGGAAACGGGCTGAGGAAACATTCGTCTGCGTTTGAACGAGGCGGCTTTTGACGGTACAAGCCACGTTGTCCTCTCAGACGTAGCGCAAATACGCACCTGACCGGCACGGCGTCTACGTGCCCGCTTTCCCATCAGACGAAAGTGCCACTGTTCACCGGTTACGAGACTGTGTATGATCGTCTGGCACACTTGAGAGTCGCTCGCTGTTTCTATTTCTATTCTGCCAACGGAAGCTTACCGACAGAATAGTATTGTCCACGCTGATATTGAGAAGTTTGTTGGAGTTGCGGAGAGATGTTAATTAGCGTGATATTTTACTGCAACCAGTTATTGTACAATTTTGTTGCATACTTCGTATCTTCATTGTTGAGTAACGTATGTGTAATGATATGTAATGAAGTTATAAAACTTGTTGGAGAATGAGGAAGGAAATTGTTACGATATGTAGCATTACGTTAAATAATGTTTCTCGAGTTATATAGAAAATTATACGATATTCGTCAAGCGTTGATGGAAACTGAGGAAAGTTTGCTAATGTATCGATTTTATTATCGATGTATTTATTGAGTACTGATTTTAGCATTCGATATTGTTTTCTAGAATTACGAAATGAAATGGAGCGAGTCTAACAGATTGCACGTTTAATTTAATTACTCCGAAAGAAATGAGCTCTATAAATTAATTATTTCGAAATTAACGAAATTAATTATTAATAACGAAATGTGAAATGTTGTACGACTTGTTACAGTCTTGTAAAACGTATAATCTCGTAACAAGTTCCAAAAGTATAGTGTACAAGGAGACCTATAATTTCTATACAGCAATTTCTTTCGTAACATTGTTGTAACACGTGCAATATAGAATTCAAATTTACTTATAACAAAATGTTATCGAATCATCGCTATCCAATTTTATTCACGTATCGAAGATACCTATACTACATCCAATAAGCGAATTACGTCAAAGTTCGGCGAGAGTCGAAGTCGCCAACCAAGTTTCTCTCTCGGAAGTACATTAAAGCAGCCCATCGATTGTAGCAGTGAGTTACCAGCCATCTGAATATTATTAAACCCTTCTCCGAACGGATTGGTTCGCGGAAGTTTCGTGTAAAGTCGTACGATTTCTCGTATGAAATTCGCGAGGACGACGACGACGGGACGTCGCGGCGTTTAACAACTCCGGTGCACGGTCGCCACTTTAAAACTTTAATGTTTCCTTTGCTCGTGGCTCTTTGAATCGTTTTACAGTTTCATTCCCCGGTAGCGAGCGGGTTCAAAGCTTTGTAAGAGAGGGGATTCGTATTCAACACATTCTCGTGTCCGCGACCATCGTTTCGCATTAAACTATTTAACTTCGTAACCGACCGAGACAAGTCTAGTTCCCCTTACTCTTTGCTGCAACAAATATTTGCCGCGTGTAGTTTGCGTTGGGCTTAGAAACCGGCGTGAATTCCATTAAAAGCGTCGTCGATGAGTTCATTCATTGGCAAGTTTGCGGATCCACTTGAGACACGTTCTAAACGAGTTACAAGGATGCTCGGGATATTCGTTTGGATGGAGAAACACTGTTTTACATTTTTCTTTTTCTTAGAATAATTGGATAAATTGCGTAGAAAAAGACTGTAAGCTTCTCTACGAGATAATGTATGCATTTTAAGTTGTGGCACTTGATGGTTGCACGGATTACAGAGACTAAAAAATTACCATAACTGAAAGATATATCTCTGTGTATCGTTCAAATCTTCCTCTTTTTTAATTTCTTCGTCTTCTTAATATCGCAAAAAAATATTGATTATTTAATAAAATAAGGATTTCACGAGGAGTATTCTTCACATGAGTATAGGAATTTTAGTGGCTACAGGAACTGCACAGAACACCGCATTGATATTCTTTATATATACGCGTCGAACAGCCCACCCCTCTCTACAATATTCTTCGAATCTATTCTTCCGCTCAGATTGTCTCATAAACCACCAAGCGTCTATGGAAAGATAATTTGGTATTCATTGAGCTGATTGGTAATGATCGATCCGTCATAAATCATCGAGGACATCGACGAGGTGGGATGAGATAGATTAGTGGGCAGATCGGTTTCGGGGGTGGCGAAAAAATTATCGGGGATGTTTTAAGGCTGACAACGAACGTGTAGGTTGTCACAACCAGCCAAAGGTGTAGGTAGACCGATGAAAGAGCAGCGAGAAGATAATTGATCGAAATTACGGCAACTCGATGCAGATTGGACCGAGCAGAATGCTGATGAACAACACGTAGGCGAACCGATTAGCTTTTTTTTATGGAAATTCTCTTCTGAATTATTATTCTCGCCCTTGCAATCCTAGTTTTCTAACGTAAGTACTTTACCCTACTCTGTATTACCCTAACATTGCCTAGTACACTTCTCAGCTTAATAAATCTCTATTTCTACATTTATCATTTATAGAACTCTTGCCAGCAGTCGTAAACCAGCTTTTTCGTACAATTAACACAGTCAACAGTCATTCAGTTGAACTCAGTCGAAGTTTGTTACCTTCAACTAAGAAATCCAGTAGAGAGGCAATATCTTGTGTTCGTTACAGTTTCAGAGAGTCGATACAGGAAACGGATAAATCGAAAACGATACTCCAGGCAATTTACCGGTGCGACCGACGCTGCTTCCGTTCCTTTTTCGACGAACCCCCGAAACAATTAGACCCTTTATGAGACTGGTAGAACATTAAGAAGCCGCAAAGAAGATGCGTTTCTCTCGCGTCACGGCCGAGGGGCGACGAGGAAGTTGTTTAAAGTGACGCCAACCACGTGTTCCTTCTAGCTCCAAGTACCGTGGGTAACAGTGTAGCCGTGACAAGAGTTCAAGAAAGATAGTATACTATTTAAGACTAAAAGAAGAAGAAGAGGCAGACACACCGTTAACCGACTCGTATCTCTCGTAGATTCCTGTCCGACGTTGCTTTTTTCTTCCTTTCCTTTCTTTTTTTCTTTTTTTTTTTTTTTTGAAAAATCCATTAGAAACAACGAAGACGCTTGGCGTGAATCGTTATTAATACCGACGGGAAGTCCATTATTCTGGCAAGATTTAAGCGCACTTTTAACCTCACCAGCCATGCGTATTTATGATTTGTTATTCTCTGTCGGCCACTGGCCCATTACCGCTTCCCTTTGGCTTAGCCGATCCACGACCTACGCGTTCCGATGGGATAGAAGATTTGTTGTGCGTAAATCATGTGTGTGAGTCTCGTCTTCAGCCCCACTCCTATCCATTCATGATTATTTATTTGTCTTTCCGTTGCTGCTTGCAACGTTGGGATTAATCGCGATCGACGTGGATATGAATATGGCAGGGAACCAGCCGCGTTGCGATTCGTGGGAAATTTGTCAGGTACCTTAAGATTACAGCAGTCAAGCGGAAATGAACGAAATTGTGATGAAAAATACATCTCTATAATACACTTGTGTGTTAAGTGCAATACATATGTAGATCAATTTTTTGTTTACGAGAATGACATTAGAACAATGAAACCATAAGGTGTACTTAAATAATTATAATTATAATTATAACAGTATAGTAGAAATATCGTTATACTAATTTTGCCTCAAACGTCTACGTGTCCTTAAAGACACAAAAGAAGAAACCTCAACTCTGTCGCTCTAACATACCGAAATTCAAATTTCGAATGTCTACCTAACATCTAAATTTTCATCAAGACAGTGAACTATGAGTATTATGCAAATCAAAGGAACTTGGTCGAGCATCGCCGGCGCCACCAGTCGCAAACACGCGAGAAAATACGTGTAAACATTATTTGGTGTGCGTGGTCGTCGCATCCCGACGAGTGCGCTCCCATAGCCTGGTCGTCCTGCTCCGGAACCCGGACACCGGTGACGAGGTGTGGGATGAATGGGCGCGTTACGCTTCGCAGCCTTCGCACGTCAGGGACGTACATACGCTTACAGATGAATCCTACAACGATTTTATGGGGCACGAGTGACGCGATGACTTCGAGGCTGAATGAGGCACGATGACAGGCAGCACGTCGGTGACGAATTGTAATGCAGAAAGACTTTCCGTTCGTCCGGTAGCAAATCATTTCGCAGGAATGAGTTAGCGTATGTAAAATGATTGAAAGGGTAAGAGAAAGCCGAGGATCATAGGGGATTCGCGATTCGTTTAAGTGTTCGCCCTTAGGGCACGTTCAAGTACTATTCCGATGGAACAGTGGTGTTTATCCTTCGAATTAGAATACAGAATATATTTTTGAATATTCAAATTAGGAAATTAACGATAGAACTACGAGTCTACCGAGTCGGACAAAATTCAGAAATTTTCAAAAAGTGGAATTAACCAGAATTTAATTCGCCTATGCCTTAATTATATACTATGTTCCAGAAACTACGTGTTGTAAAGAAAATATTGTTATTTTGCATATTCCTAACCACACGCTTTTCAAGTAATAATAATTTACAATCACATAATCGCCAGCTTCGATGCACACACTCTCTATTGTCTCACCACTCTATGTACATAAATATATAATTACCATTTTCATAATACAATAATTCCACCAAGCACCCACAGATTGCCAAGTATCTATTACCAACATCGACAATCTGGACATCATCCAGCAGACAAGATCATCGACGTATGTGGGGCCCCGGCGAAACCCTAGATCCGTGGTTGTCGCAACGTGTGGTCAGAAACCGCAAGCTCCAGGCGGATAAACGCCGACAACGAGACACTTCTTTTCCTCGGGTGCCGGCACGGCGCGGCGTGGTGCAAGAGGAGAAGGAGAAGAAACAGAATGGATGAAAGAAGGAGCAAGCCCACGAAACGACCACTGGATATGAGTCACCCGTCGTCCCGGCTCATAATTACGCTCCAATTGTTGCCTCTCTGCCACGAAAGAGGAAGGCAGCTTCTCTCCTCGCGCGCGTTTTAATGCGTCTGACCGCCCCCGCGGCCTGTCGCTCTTGTTCCCTGGTCGGTTCGTCATTCTTGCTCGACCCCTAGCCCTCTTACACGCGGAGATACGTGTATGAAATACGAGTATACGAATAGAACACAGGAAGTGTAATAAGTCAACGAAAATCTGTCTTTTGAATTGTCAATGCTTTCCTGTCTTTCCCTTATGCTTTCTGAATCGCCAATAATTGACCAGAATCTATCTTTCAAATTGCGAAGATTTGTATAAATTCTCTTCGAGCCTGAAAGTCGGCTTTGCTTTTTTGAATTCTAATTTAATTTGCATTGTTCGTTTAAATCGATTTAATCTGGATCAATTGCTTTTACGATGTATAGGCTGTTATCGAAGAAAATTACATATATTGTACGGTAAATGAAATTTCACTACAATATATATTTCTTATTTTAGATATCAATAAAATCAAATTAAAAAACAATTGAATGTTTCGTTGTTATTCGACATTATGTGAAAAATAAAATAATTATTATTGAAGATGGTTACAAATATAGTTGACGAAATATCAAAGCAAGATATACATAGGCTGATATTTCATTCGATAACTTTCAGCAGAGCCTCTAATTGAAAATCTTCGAACAGTTTTCATATCTTCCGTGTGAAAACGCTTTTAAGTTTCGTTCGGTGAATGATGGGGTGAGTAAAAATATAGCGAAGACTAGATGCTAATAAGTTAGTAAAAGTTCGTTTCCGCGAGGCTGATCCCTCGTGGTACAACGAAGAGAAAGAGGGAAAGAGAGAAAGGGAAAGCCGGTAACGAGAAGAATTTCAAGCGGATAGTTCTCCGTAAACATCGCGAGTCGATCCATCCTTCAACTGTCGGAATGATTGATCAAGTGAATCTAGTCCGGCACGGTTCTTGCCACGGGTATATAAGACTTAACCCGTTCCCCGCCTCAGGCCAAATCGATCCACCCTTTATCTCGTTGATGGATCGCTGATGGAATCTCGGTGCACCGTCGAAAACCGCTCCTCGTTGTCTGTGCTCGTTTCTCCCTGTTCTCGTCTACTTTACCATGTATATTTGCACGTGCTGGGTAATAATATATGGGAGCTCTCACAAGGATTTTTTGTGTATCTTTGGGGAATTAATTTTTTGGTGCTAAATATGTAGATATCTACTTATTAATAGATTTGGAAATTAAGGAATCTTTTTAATGGGTGTTGTAAGAAATACCTTTTCTACGGAGAGGAAATTCCCGAAAAATGGAGAAACAAACAACCACATCCCATAATAATAAAATTCGTAATTCCGACACAGAGGATCTACATCTCCCTTTAGAATTAATTCTGGATATTAATCACGACGATATTTATCAAGGGTTGAGGAATCTCTTTTCATTATTTCTTTCCTTTAAACGGTTGAAGAATCTATTTCCATTATTTTCATAAAAAAATAAAACCTCAAGAGATCATATAAAAAGCACACTCCACGATAATTCAGTTTTCATATACGAGAAACTATATTGTGCATTCTGGAGTATAAAAATCAACGGATGAATTGCACTTTCTCTACAAAATTCTCAAATCCAGAAAATGTTCGTAAATTCTCAAGAATTACCAAACAAGCAAACACAGTTCACAGCAATAAAACTAGCATTTTCAAATCCTAAGTACCTGGAATCCACCCCTAGTTGCCAGGCTTTTAAGAAAAACGATAGCAGCGGAATGGAGATCCCACTTGCACGAAAACCGCTCGTGTCCATTATCTACGGCATTGTTCTCGTTGTCCGTTCATCGGATGGACGATAAATCGCCACGTTCGGCAGAGATACACCTTCCTAGGATGGTCCACCCCCCGTAGGAGGATTCCTTCGCGGTCGCGCAGCCAGTAAATAAAATCGGCAAGTGCCACGACGATTTACTGAGACGGAGGCAGTAAAGGTTTCCGCTCGATCGGCCGTAAGCGCGGGTGCTCGATGTACCGATACACGATAACAGTGCTTCCACGTCGTAGCATGGCTCTCCCGCCGTGAACACGCGCGCGTGCACGCCACACTCTTTCCACGAGGCTTTATCGCCCTGTCGATGTCCCTTCCAGCGGCCACATTTACGAGCTCCAAGCTATTGTTCCTCGTAGAGCTTCCCTGGCGATTTATTAAATATCCATCGAGTATTTTAGATCCAGGTTCTGACGAAACGCCTCACGTGGAAGAAATAGGTCGTCCCTTTTGCGAAAGATTCCGAGAACGCGGCTCGATTAAGACGTTTAGATGTAGGAAAGTATGATGGCCAAATTTTACCATTTTAGCTTATCACAACCAATGTTTCGGCAGAATCGTCCTTATCTTCCCAAACTTTCTCTAAATTATCCTCTTTGCGTTAACTACGAGCTCTCAGTCGCAGTTTTAAATTATATATAGTTAGATATAGTGGGCTAAAATAGATCCCGAGTTTAGCTTTTATCAAGTTACACGTTTGAGGTAAATGTCTATCGTGAGTGGCCGAGTTTCAAAGATGAGAACGGGGGACTGAATATTTGAGATTAGACTGTGGAAGGTGATCATCGAAGGTTTTTGATGTAATCAAATGCATTCTGCAAATGTCTTCTTAGTATTTGAAGATGCATGCACGAGGTAGTTGTTGATGGAATAAGTCGAGACTGGAAGTTTTGTTGAATTTCTATTGTCTATGTTACATCAAATCGTACATTTAAATATTACCTATTTATCCCTTCATTTATACAAGAAATTAAAACCACCCCAACTGTCTATCACGTCGAAGATGTTTCAAACAAATATGTATTTAAAAACTATCAAAAAACATTAAAGAAACTATTGCAGAATTATATATAGAGAATATCTAGAATTTAGATCTGCTAGGTCTAAAATCTCTAAATCTTCCGATGCAAACAAGACCTGTTTCACTCCATTCTACCCACAGTCTGTTCGTAATTGTACGTTTCTTCCTTAGAAAAATGTTTCTTCGTTACATCAACGGAGTCATCTTTCCGTCCATCATCACCAGACCGATTCCCCTCGTAATACGTATACATCTCACGAAAGAAGGAACGTCCATCCTCTCATTACCACGTTCTCGAGGCTGTCCTCGCGGAACGATCGGCGCGTCCAAGACTGGCCAGTCGACGGTGTTGCGTTTCTGGCTGGCAGAGTGGGCGAGAATTACAGGCATTGTGCACGCTGGTCGTTGCGGTAATGCGGTTCGCTGATTTATCGCGGAGTCGAGCCACAAGGAGGTGTAGCTAATTGTTCTTGCATGCAGATCCTCGACAAGGCGCGCCCCGGCTCGTTCCCTCGTCGCGACGCTTCGAAATTAATTGTACAGCTCGCGTCCCTCGCGTCTACACTCCCCTTTTCTCTCTTGGTCCACTATTTTTTTCCATCTTTCTTCCATCGTCTTGACGTGGTGCGCGTGGCTTTCCTCGAGCGAAGCCGCGTCCGTTCGCTCGTTTCATCCTCGTCGAGGTTGCTGATTCTACCTGACCTCTTCCTTTGATAATAAACTTAACATTCTCTGTCATTAGACACGCGAACGAAGACGTCCGTTTCGCGTATTGTACGCGATTGTCGATTAGTCGAGCGTTTCACGCTAAGATCCACGCCGAGATTCACGAGATACGCATAATCCTTGCCCACATAGATAAATAAGTACCGTCCTCGACGTGGCTCTTCTTCCTCGTGGAATCCTAGATTCCACGTAGAAACGCAGCTGTTCCTCGGACAACCGCGGACCGCGAAGAAGCCACGATTTACGATGCTTAGGAACGAGTTAGAAATAGAATCGCCGCGGAATCTCGACACACGACCGTCTCTATTCGACGATGTTAATGTTAGCCCAGAGATGAAAATGTTACATACCGGGTTAATGAAGTTTCGCAAACATACTTTCTGTCCACTGACTCAGCTTAACAAGTAATTGTATATTATAGGGTCTGGAAATATCAGAAATGCTATTTTCGTAATTCTTAGAAAATGAATAAAGCGAAATTCCAAGAAAAATCGAGGCTGTAGGCCTTTGTACCTCCCCGTGAATCATCGCGACAGGCTCTTCGAACAGGACTTGCTTAACGTTCTTTGACATTCCTGCCAGCCTTGAACTACTAAATAGCTGTCATTCGTCATTAACAGTGACTCATAATTAGATTGCAGACGTTTATGCAAATTTATATTTCCATGAACGCAAATGGAAACTCGAAGACAATAAATATAACATAACCCGCTGAATATCTTAATGTACGCTATACGTCAGTTTATTCAATGGGTGGTATCTGTCGGCCAAATTCAAACTTCGCAGGAATGACATTTCGTAGTCAGGAACCTAATACATACGTAGTACCCACCATGAAGGCGATGGTTCCGCGTATTTTTCCACGACATTCGCGGAGTCGTCGAGCACGACCGATGCAATTATCGCGAGGGCGAGGCGAAACCACCACGAGGAAGAACGAGCAATTTGTTTCGGCGACAAAGCGCGGCGAAACTGCTTGGATTCGATCCAGCAGATCTCTGTTCCCCCTCGGCGGAAGGCGAAATATTCCGCATCTTTCCTTCCTCGTCCGCTTGTTTCGTTCGAAAGCCGTGCGGCGCGAGAACGATGGCCCCTGTTTGTCAAGAGGCATCAGGGAGCAGGCAGCCGTTTGTCAAGGGGATTACATCCAGCCCTGTTTCCAGCCCGCCAAGGAATATTAAAATTCCGACGTATCTCCGTCGTGCGTGGCGTCGTGCACCGCGACGACGCCCCGGTTTTCTCGCGTGTTTCGCGTGTACGCTCTTCTCTCTTCGTTCTACCCTCTCTCGTTTTTCCTTCATCATTCGAGTTCTCCGTCCTTTTTACTCTTACGGTCCTGTTCGTGGAACGCAATAACGAATTCGAATATCCCTCGCCTTCCATGGCTTTTTCCGACCTTGTTCAGCTAGACGCGTTTTAGCTCGTCGTTGAATACGAGAGCCGCTTTTGTTGAATGGAACGCAACGGTACAATGGGACTCGTGTCGATTACGAGATTCATTCGCCGTTCCTGCCTAGGGTTAATCGTTTAATTGCGTGAGCTCTATTTTTCGTGTTGGCTATTCTGCGTGTTGATGGATCGTTGATGAATATCCAAAGGATTTTAGTTATGAATACACTGGCTCCGATATGCTAGTGCAAGTTTCATTAAGTGAACACGGCTATTCTTTTGTGTATTGTGCACGAGTTTACATCTGTGTTCTTCTGTAATTGCTTGGATGGAATTTTTAGACGGATTCGAATCGTGACGTCTGAATAACGATGGCGAGTAGTAAGCGGGTAATGAGAGATTTATCTGTGCGGTTATCTGATTACACGGAGTCATTCGTTGAGTGAATTTGTATATAAATGTTGCAATGCAACGATATTACACATATAGGCACCTACACAGGCATTTGAACAGGACACTTACAAAGGTTATACTCACTACTGTGTAGAGAGTGGGGTTCAAAATCTTTAAGGGACCATGGGTCGTTACCTACAGTCACTGGCCAACTGTCAACAATCCATTTCACTCACTTATATTTTAAGTACATTTGGTTCTGTAATTTTGTTTAATAAATATCACCTAATATTATTTCAACATAAACATTGTGTCTTCTACAGATTATTTATCTTAACTTTAAGATTAAATTCTAACAATAAAACTTGTATTCACGTGGTTACATTTTTGTGTTTAATCAAAGAAATACATAGGATTATTAGTATCTTTTTTAATTATATCGTTGCGTACGCGTATGAAGATCTCTTCATTCTTCATGATCAATAACTGCGATAGTTCATAATAGAATCAGTTATAATCCTGTTAAATGATCATTTTTATTTTAGAATAAGATACATTAACATGACATCGACTCCATGTTTAATAATTCTTCAATTTCATACTTAATCACACTGACAGTTCTCTGACTCGCATCAAAGCTGCCGCGTTTGATTTTGTTAAAAGTACATTTCGTTATATTATAAATCAATCTGGAAAGGCCAGGCTGAAAAACAAAGACGCTGCAAAGAAAATGATAGAGCTTCGAGTTTCAAAATGCAGATTTTATACATATGAAAAAATGCAAAAATGTATTAAATATATATAACATAAAAAGATACAAGCAACATTCAAAGTGATCTTGTTTCTAATACTCAACAAATGAAATAAACTTTATTTGATCCGCCATTCTTTTATTTGATATTTACGTGTTATAATATTTAACAAACGAAATAAATTTTTATGCAAGTCTCATTTCCTTACCTATATTAATGAAAATATGAAATTGCATAAAAATGCACAGTTTAATTATCGCAGTCTCCCTCATTGTAACCAAGCAGGAAGAATCTTCATCACGCGAAGCTCGTTGTCCCTATTACGTATTCCTCCCACAATCGCGCGTATCTCGCGCGGAATCCGCGGGAGCGGTCGCGCTATAGCGCCCGGTGCCCGTCGTTTTTCCCGGGGACGAGTTAATTGACTGGACGTAGCCGCGGTCCTCGTCCACGGTAAATAAAAGCAGGACGTCCAGTTTCTGTCGCGCATGCCTCGCCGCGAGGAAAAACACCACGAAGTCGAAGCACGCGCGCTGTAACGCGACTTGGAATCAACTGGAAGCCAGCCCATCCGGGAAAAGAAAGGAAAAAGAAAAAGAAAAAAGAAAATAGAAGAAACGAAGAGGAAACGGAATATCGTTGACGGGATTCCAAGTTGCGCCCTGAAATGCCGATTACAAGGAGACCATTACAATTTATCGAGCCGAGTCTTCGTGGAATAGACGCGTGGAATCGAAACGATTGAATAAATGCAAAATTGGAACGGATCCGCGATTTGTCCGTGAGATTCTTTCGAGTTTTCTCGAGGACTCGCGTTACGCAACCGGCGAGTATCGCACGTGCGATACCTCGAAATCGAACGTGCACGGAATATCGGTTGCTTTTCTCTCTTTCCGCTTTTATCAACGAGGGCAACCGGTTTCGCAATATTCCATAGCCGATACGAAATCACATGCTACGCTAAACTTGTGTTTCCCATCGTGAGCCTGGACCTACGTGCACGTGGAAAAATTCTTTATCGCGTGTTTCCAGTTTCCTAGCTACGCCTCGAGACGTAAGTAGCCGTGCGACGATAATTTGCCGGATTTTGCACGCCATTCCGCCGCTCCTTCGCGCCACCTTCCAACCTTCCAGTCGCGATACGGAAACGTGGAACTGCTCCAGATGCGCGAAAGGGTAAAGGTTATCCGTCCTGAGTCACTGTAATATCGGAATATAGTGGAATCAACAACTGTCTTTTTATTGTTGTGAATTTTCTAGGTGGAGTAATAATTGTAAACTTGTCAAGTTCAAGGTCGAAATTACAATGGTTGAAATACTATTGGTACATGGCAAAGTGATATTTGTCAGGCCTGAACATGTTACAAATCTCAAGTTCTGAAGATCATGTATGTTGTTCTGAAAGTTAATTTAAATAAAGTTATATTACGATGTCGTGTACTGAAGAAAAGGTGTAAAATATGTTTCTTTGTATATTTTAATAGTTGCAGAAATTTTACGTGTTCGGTTAGTACAAAAGGACGATAAATTTTGTATTGAAATTCTTACTATCTTTCTCTAGAATTGAATAAATTAGATTTCGCACAATCCATTGAAGCAACATTTGAACTGAGGTTCGATGTGGTCTATGTTGACTTATTTAGAAGTTATCAGGTTCCACGAACTATCGTTTCTGTGCGGATGCTGTCCATCCAGTCGATGCAATAAGATGTGTATTTTTAGATCATCAATAACCTATTTTCGTTCCAGTTCTAAAGTCGACGGAGGGCCACTTCAATTAGGTCGGTCTTCAAGATTAAAGGTTATCAACAAGTGACTCACCGATCAGGAAATCTTCCAGTATCGTTGATTCATTCTATTCGTTCATATTCCAACTAAAATACGAGAAGACGATTCTCAGAAGAAAGATCGCTCGAGCGAATCGACTCAGCAAGGTTATACGCGAAGTGGCTGCTATTATTCTCTAGAAACTGCCAGTTTAGTTCACGAAGAAAAAACATCTGTACTCCATTCACGTTTCCAGCTGAAACTCCGAAAGTTTGAATGGCTACTACGGTTGTTTGCTAATGAATCGGTATTAAAGGTGTCTCAGTCTGGTCGACGAACAAAATTCAAGGAAATTTAATTTATTTTGTTGGAATATCTCCCTTTTGTCAGAGCTTCGCGAGCTTTTCTTATACCGTTAGGTAATGCGAAAAGCTTACCAAGTTCCGAGTCTGGAGATCCGGGATCAGTTGCTAATAGATCGTTGGTTAGAAATCTCCCTTTTGATTTATGAAGTTCCCAGATATTTGCATAATACTACTATAAGTAGCGAATATTAATTCCGCTACTTCTTTCAAACGAAACAATCTCCATTTTTCATCCACAATCACGCTTTCCTACCATTAAACAATTTCTTAAGTTTCATCTCTCGTTTCAACACTATGCTGAAGTTTTTCTTCAAAATGTTAAAAGTTTTTTCTTGTTTAAAAGAATGGTGAAATTGGAACGTAAAAATTCGAGCATTATCTAACAAAAAAAAAGAAAAATAAAAAAATAAAAAGTCCTAATTATCTATGAACGAATCTTTCTATCGTTAAGAACTTTCAAAGTTGCATTTCTCCTGTTAATTTTATATTAAAATTTTCCTTATAACGTTGATGGTATTTCCGTTTCTTGAAACAATAACGAGATAGGAGGAACATAAGCAGCTGTGTTAAAAATAGAAAAATTAGATCATCCACAGATTGAATCGTTAATTTTCACTTTTCTCTTATCGACGAAACTCAAACTCGTAAAAATTCTGAAGCCTCCCCGTGTTATCAATTTTCAGAGTATTTCTCCAGAGCTTCCTATCTACTTTCTATCACGCCACTTCCTGTATACGTTTGCAGACCAAGTGATTTGTAGCAGGAACTTGTAGTATCTCGACTTCATCGCAGAACAAACGTGCTTAAGTGTAACTTCGCGGGCGTACTACATAAACGTCGTGATACGGCCGCGGAATCGTTTCGTTTCTGCACGTGCGAGCGGTCGGTGCTATCGAGACCCAATAACATGGTTGAAACACCTCTGTGGAAGCATTTATCGAAGGTGGAGCGCACGCTTCTTGGATAGGAAGGAGTCGATTGTTGCCATCGGGGACAATAAGATTGGCAACTTCGTAAAATTACTCTGGGAAAAAAGTTCAGAATCTTTTTGATTGAAAGTATGTAGCTATGATCTGAAACTTTATTTCCTCGCGAGAAAAGAATAACTCGTTGGTCGGTCCTTTTCATCGTGAAATGTTCTTATTTCTTTATGCGAGATACTTGAAAAAGTTCCATCGAGATGGGACATTTAAATCGACGTCGCGGCCCGCGCAAGTTTCGCGATTTAAGAGGATTTTAAATATATCGAATAGAATATTTTATGCCATGCCGTGTGGTGAGGATTGCAGATTTCGTTTCGAGAACTTCGAATCTGGGTTATTAAAGGAGTTCTTATATCTTCCAGAGTGGTAGACGCGGAAAAGATTCGGATTTAATAAGTAATCGAAGTTTCCGTGAAGATTAAAGAAGACTTTGAAATCCCAGCCACTCCTAAAATGTTAATAATGTACATTAAAGTTGATAAGCACGTGAAAAGGTGATTGAAATGCGAGCAGAGTGAAATTCCTCGATAGTGGTAACGAATACCTGGATTTATATTAAATTACCTTCAAAATAAATTTGCTTATTGGAATTGTATTTATTTCTTGAATATTACAACTAATATCACCATTGATTCTTAAAACACTATTTTATTATGCATAGAATGTGTACGAAAAATCTCATATCAATTAATTTTTAAAATACTTGTAGCCCAGTCTATTCATTTTCAATCTCTAACCTGAAAAATCGTACGTTTCATTGGACCATACTGCATCCTCAACATCTAGAATTCTGCCTAAGCTGATAATTTATCCAAAAATTAAACACACTAATAACCATTCAATGTTCAATGAAAAATAAAAAAGAAGCATTTCAAACAGCCAATTTCCCTTACCGGGATGATACTGATACAAGAATGTCTGTGGTTAATTGCCTCTCGATAGAAGCACGGTGTACCTATGAACGTCTGTATCTTTGTCTCTGTTCGTCCGTAAAGAAGAGTATCTCCTTGGACGTCAAGTGGCGGTCTCTCGAAAAGAGGAAAAGGAGACCAGTGCAATCGCGACTTTCGCCCTTTCGCGACTCCACGGAAACTTTAAAGCTCTCCCCTTTGGCTCATTCACCGGGTGGAAAGTTCAAAAAGTCAATTAACCGCTCGTGCTACCTTTTGCCGTCGATCGAACAGTAATAAGCGGGAACGAGTGAAGTTATAGAGCTCGAAATAAGTATAAAGTCAGGCCAACCACATCGGTCTCAACGACGTCTGATTTGGATTAATGAAGTCGTTCCATCATCCGACACAAACGTCACTGTACAGCATTCAAACGACGGTTTCTCTATTGAAAATGTCTCTCTGTTCATCGACAAGGCACCTTTTCTCTTCTTCTCTGTGCCCTGATTGCTTGGGACAATCGTGTTTTCTAGACTGACCGTGCCACTTTTATAAAACGGATGCTTCGGAACCATTAGTTAGACCAAGAATCTCTGAATGAATATTGTTACTATGTGGGAAAATTCATTTGAACGCTAGATTTTGTTAATGCGACAAATGTTATTTGAATGGCGGAACGAGACTACTGCACGATCATTTGAAACTAAATTGAACTTATGTAAGTGGATCCAAAGATCGATGAAGATCATGTAAGAGACACCAAAGGCTCATTGAAATTGGAATCATTGCAATCATAGCTATCTCTCAAGGAAATTTGAAGATCATTCAGGATCATTGGAGACCGTTCAAGGTAGTCTTAAAGCTACACGTACTTGTCAAGGGTCAGGTGAGAGTGTTTAAGGTTAGGTCAAGGTGTGCGAAAGTTCACTGAACGTCACGTAAAGATCTTCCAAGGCTGTTTCGTATCGTGTCAAGGTTATTCCAAGGCGGTATGAAAGCTATTAAAGATCATTATAAAATTACTTGAAGGTCTTTTAAAATCGATTTACTAAAGTTAATACAAGGATCCTTTTTAAAATCCTATTTAAAATTATATCAATTCTAGAGACACTGATACGACATCACGTAACGCATATTGCCGAGGTCGGCGAAACCAAAATTCTGTACAAATAAACGTAACAGAGAGATACATCGCGGATTCGCATGAATTATCAGTGTGGATCACGGCATGAATTTTTCATTAATCCCCATCGTTCTCGGCAGCCTCTCTCTTCCTCACTCCCTCTCTCTCTCACTCCTTCTTTCTCTCTCTCTCTCTCTCTCTCTCTCTTGCTCTCTCTCGTTGGCTCTTTATGTGCTTATAATTAAAATTGATCGGCTTAAAAGAAGAAGCCGATATTAATTACACACGTTGGCGTTGGATAATTAAATACACAGTGCTCAAACGCCACAAATTTCGCCGATATCCAACGAAGCCTTCCGCGATTCCGAGGCACGCGAGTGTTCGATGCATATTTCAGCGACGTACCGATGCGAAATTTTCACGAAAATAAAAGAGCCACCCCCTCATCCCACTTCTATCCACCGTGTTCGTGGCTATCGATGGCATCGCATTCATTCACGTCGACGCCAGGCCGTAATTAATAACCCGTTTTAATCAGGCTACGTGTGCTAGCGCGCGCGCGCGCGCGCGCTACTGAGATCACGCTCGTTTCATCGAAAAAAAACCCCACTATGGAGTAAAAAAAGAAAAATGATCTGATTTATAGTTGAGAGCGTTCTCAAAATAAAAGCGTGTCGAGAAAGCAAGATCGGTGCTGAATGAGCCGGAATATGGGATAGAGATGGATAAATTGGACAGGGAAGATGTGTACAGTAGCGCATGAAAGTATTTACCGTAGAAAATTTCTACGAATAAATCGCGCCAGTCCAAGGAAACTTTTTACGATTTCATTAAAGCTATATCGGGATACAACTATCAGAATTATGTCGGTAAAATTTAAAACCGACTTGAAAATGTATATGAGCCATGCCGACTATCTCCGTAAATTGAAACATTTCGTACTTAATTCGCGATGTTTCGTGAAAAATCAAGAGCGTAAATGAAATAACTTACCTATTATGTTAACTATTATGATCGATATCTGTGAAGTATCCAAAGAGGCAGGACAAACTTACGTTTAATCCCAAAATCAAATAAAAAGAGAATTTTATTTCGATCTCGAATTTGAAAACTGCTTTCTTGTAGAAGGTAAAGATACAATTTATTCATAATATAACATATATGCATAGAAGTTTCGTATAAGCGTTGGAATACTTTCGTGAGCCATTGTACGCGAAGAGAAAGAAAGAAAGGATAGCAGGAAGAGAGTGATCGACGTTAAGTCGAGCGGCTGACTCGATTATCGTTTCCCCGGTCATTAAGGAGAAACGTCATTTACCTTCGCAGCAGAAGCATCCTCTCGCGGGCGCGGATTAAGATAAGCGATTACGTCACGATCGACACCGTCACGCTTTCGAATAAATCAACGTAGCCGGGTGTCGCCCGACGAAAAGCCGGACGTTCAATTAAATTCCATTAAATCATTAATTTTCCACAGGCGGGCTTCCATTAATTCCGCGTATCTCCGCTGGTCTTTGGTCCAATGTACCATGGATAAGGTAAAATCCGGAGACGATCGATGTTACCGAATTATCGATGATCGCGTCGAGTTTTTCTCTTTATTCTTTCATCGTCGTGTCACGAGCGGGATCTTCGATTTATTCTCGTTGATTTATTCGAGAAAGTTTCTCTTAGAACGTTACATTGTAACTTGCGAGAATTAACGAACGCAGCACGTAATGTCTGCATGGTAATTAATGTGCAATCTCCTTCGTTATTTTAGTAATTTCATTATGGTTGATTGTGTTAGTGTTTTGATGTGTGTACGTGTGTTTGTTGTATATAACGTAGACTCATCGTTGGGATCATTAACAACGAAAAAGTTGGAGAGAATCATTGGCTTCCATTGCGCGATATAACAGAAACTGCAGCCGCCATCAATCGCGAAATTACGGTTAACGTTAACGTGACCAGTTTCCATTCATCAGGACCGAGACCGCGGCTACGATCGATAATGACTATCATGGATCACGCTTGCTCGATTCAATTTCCCGCGACGTCTTCACGCGACGCCGCATCTTCCACCGCATCACGAGGGTCGTTTCCTGCACTTTTTCTCTCAAAATTGATATCGTACTTTATCTTAGTATATTCGAGAATTATTACCGGCTGTATCAACTTTCTATCAGGGCTTCTTGTAGAATTGAATTAATGTTACTGAATAAATATTACAAATCGCAAGTTGTAAGTTACTAGTGCAAATAAATTCTCTGTGACAAGAACAAGTTTGCTAGTAAAACAAATTGGTAATTATTTACAAAGCGGTCGACCTCACCGATTTCAGAGACCTTCAAACATGTCGTCAAGATCAACATCCGAACAATCTTCCCCGATACGTATTACCTTCACTTGGCTTTATTTTCCGAGATATTCGCAACAATTTTTGTTTCGATGATAGTACGATTGTGATAATCGAACAGTCACATTTTTCAATATTATAGCTCAATATTTTCTAATTTCGAATAACGATGATGTAATATAAAGCATAATATGCATTATATCTATCTATCTTAACTTATTTCACAGTAGCGTTTCTAAACTCAACCCATTTTATTTCCTACGTGAGTTGAAAATGACTATCGAAAACGAATCAATCAAGTTGCCCCATATAAAATGTATCGATCAAGTTTCCGTGTTACTAATTTATTACCTCAAACAACAAAACAGCAGAATGATATCGAATACGAACAATGATACTCAAAGCTGCAAAATAAAATTCTTTATCGTAATTATCCTTCCCAATTCATAATAATCATGTGCAAATTAAACCGTGTGATCACTGTTTCAATGCTTAAACATTCAACGCTTACACACATATCAAAACTTAATCGATCACGTTTCCAATTCAACGTTCCACGAATACCGAACGAATTGAAATTAATATTTCACTGAGAAACGGGATTTCACTGAGATAGAGTTTCATCAGCAACTCGTGGAAGGAAGATAGACGAGACACGATGGCAAATTAAGTAGAAACGGCGGATTCGTGAGATGTCGTTCGATTTTTCTCGTGCGCGAGGATCCATTACGATGATTGCCAAGATTTTCAACTAGCAAGGGGATGATGCAAGGTGAATTATGGGGAATATCGTAGGATCATCCGCGCGCAAAAACCGCTTCGTCGAGAGGTAAATCGAGCGGCATCAATTAGAATTGATGGATGAAAAAGTGCTGGTTGATCGTGACCCGTCTCTCGTACATGCCGCACGATGAAAGATGAGCCGCAACAAGAAGATCCTCCGGCTGGATATTAATTGCCCCGTGTTTGCGGAATCTTCTCTTGCTACATGAATCTCGGCGTCCGCGATGGATGGCCCGATGGCGAACGCAAACACCATGTCTTCCGACCGGTCAGGTAGGAATCCAGTGATTAACAGTGTATCTATGCGTGTTTCTCGATTCCTTTACAGTTTTTACCACTGACAAATTGAAATCGAAGAAGACAAGTTCTAATGATGATTCAGGATTTAGTACCGAGATAACGAGCATTAACCCTTAACTACAGATGTTCGTATCTTTAATATTGCCACAGACGTGTAGTTTCTCTAATCACTGTGTTTTAAGAATTAGTTTAATGCAACTATTCTGTTTAATATACGATGTTTCATACAGATGAAACTGTAAGAAGTTATAATTTGTTTCGTAAGATTTATTATGACGTCGAAGCTGTTAAAATTGTCTACTAGTGAAATAAAAACTCCGATTCAATTTGCAGTTAAGGAATAACAGTATTACCTTGCCAGTAAATAACGTACCTACGAATTTGTTGGTTGTAAATTCGTTTAATTATCTCTATATCCTAAAATGCCCCTTCAAAATACATTTGGTTCTCGACGTAATTACATCTAAGGGTGCCGGCATTTGTTGTTATAATTCACAATTTCTTCAGATGTATCATTTTTGCCTAATAGATACATTAAAGACTGTTTGATAGATGTGGAAGCAAGATACAACCGAAATAGCTCACTGTTAGTATCAGATTTCAAAGTCCAAGCAAAAAGACCTAATCCACAGCGAATGTAAATCGAGAAACAGGATACACAAACAAGAAGCAAACCGATGGCACAAGGTTCGAGAAGAAAAGAAAAGTAGAGACAAAAGGTCGATGACAGAAGGCGGACGAGAAGAAAATCCGGGCGTAGAGCAACGCTTTCCATCGTCTCTGACGAGCTGGAAAACGGACGGCCATTGTGAACTGGCGAACGAATTAAGGTCGGATAGATCTTTCCACTCTTGCGAAACGAGAGCAAGGAAACAAGCGCGAAAGAGAAGACGGACACGTCTTTGAAGAAAAAGAGGAGGAAGAAAAAAAAGGGAAGCTATCGTCGGTATTGCACAAAGGGCCCGGTGTTGTTGAACGCATTGTGCAATAGCCCTACGTTCTAATGCACGAGAAACCACGAGGCTGTCAAGAGAGCAAGTCCCTGGCCCTCTCCAGTCAGGAAGAAAGAAGTGGACAGAAGTAAAAAACCGGTGGCACGGAATCGTTCGTTACTCTGGACCGTGTGGATCGTGGAAGACGTCAAGGTGGACAGGACAAGGAACGAGGGACAGAGACGTTCGTGGAAGAAAGGAAGAGGGTGAAACATGGGAGTCCGGTGGCCTGCAGCTGCCTGATAGAGCGGTCTTCGCCGATGCGCGAAATCGACGAAATCCGCACCTGTGGAACGAACACACAGGTCCAGCCACGTCCCTTGTAACCGTGGGTGAGCCGTAGGGACATCCAGCATCGATGGGCGTCTCCTGAAACCCTCCGTTGTATCGGTCCATCGCTACCTATGGATTTGTGAATGGTTCCCAAGCTTATGTAGGATGGCATTGGATATTGAAAAGCTTAAAATATCGTATAACAAAGATATTTATATGCAATCTTGAATATGTACTCTTAAATTATGAAATTGTTTGAATGATGTAACTTCTATATATTGTTTCGTTTTTCGTTTATCGGTATCGTTTGTTGCAAATTGGATACATCTAAAATTTGAATTGTTACATCAACATTCATCGACACGCGTATAATCTAACTTAATCCGATGGATCTTTATATTGGCAGATTTTTATTCCTCGTTTCTATGATACTCGAACAAGTAAAAATTACTCGTATTATTTTAATCTTTTACATCATCCAGTTATTTTATGGTATACGTACTTCAAAATTGAGAAGGTGTAGCAGATTGAGACTTTATTTTCGTAATCGTAAACGATATAAAAATTCTTCCTTCTTTTCTTTCATCCTCGAGAATACAATTAAAACCATGCTATCTAAGAAAAGATTCTAGCCATTCGGTACTTGGAACACATTAAGATCAAGAGAATCGTTCAATCTTTCTACGCTTTCGGGTCTTGCTACCTCTCCCAAACCCTACCAAATTGGAACAACGGGCGTCATGTCGGAAAGCTTGCAAGCCAAGAAAGTTGAATGGTCATCGTCAGCTTTTCTTCCTCTCTTCGCTCTCCTGGAAGCATCTTGCCGAGAACGAAATGGAGAAAGCAACCCCATCTGTCTATTAATCAGATCTTTTGTGGCCGTTATCGATCACGACTGTTCGCAGTGGGAGGGTATCCACGACACGTTCAACGTCGTTCTTTCCATGGTACAGTTCGTGCAGGTATTTTTCAGGTAGAGCCACACGCTGCGCCGCCGAAAGGTTACGCGACTTGTTTTCGACCATGGGAGCCACTCGTCGCCGGAATATTAATTATGTTAATTACCAGGTCGATGAGACCGTTCGACGATCGGAACGTGCTAAATGAGTTTCGTTAGTTACGACTGCAGCCCCTTCACGAGCAGATAACGCGTCGCCAGGACGTGGAACACGCGTGCTACACGACACATACCTGGGTGTCCTCTTATTTTGCGCCCCCAAACCGATTCAATCGCCGCCTCGACACATTTTATGCTCGGAAATTTCTTGGGATGAGTCCGGGTTATAACAGCCACGGTAAGAACATACGTAGCTGTCTCGAAAGGTGTTTATGCGTGTCTTCGCAACACGCGCGGCAGTTAACGCAGGCTCGCGAGAGAATGTTAAGTATTTTATTGAGGAAATGAAGAAATCGCGGATTTCGTCGAAGATCGTAAGGCTGCGTTCACATTGGCGTTTTTTAAGCAAATCACAAACTGGTCACGGAGTATTCTTAGATCGTGCGGATACTTCTCCGAGGAATGAGCAATGAAATTGTTAACGAATGGCGAATACTATTCGCTCATGAAGCAGTGGTAAAGAAAGCTAGCCGAAGGAATGATCGATTCAGATTTGATCGGTTTATAGTGTCGTGGAATAACTTTGACGTAATGTTAAGAATTGATCGATTGTATTTCCATTATTCATTACATAGATCGATCGAGATCACATAATTTTATCATATATATTTATGTTGGTAATATTTCAAGCCACAGACGATGCCACAAAGCCAAGCCTCAAGGTTTCACACATTAGAATGAAGATCAAATGAAGATCAAAACAAAAAATTAGAATGAAGTCGAAGACTCACAGTGAGTCTGCTTATTTTTCTACTCGCGAGTTATTCGTAACATTCAGGATAGGTACGAAGCAGTCGGTACGAAGGTAACTCGTGAATTTTTCGTAAATAGTTCTAGTCAACGCGAACATAATACATTATATACGTGTTTCCATAGCCAATGGTTATTTTCGGAATATTAGTATCCTCCAGCTGTTCTCAAGATCGATCAACTAAATCTCTCAAAGCGACGTCGTCATTCGCCGCGCTTTTAATCCCTTAAAGCGTACACAGGTTGTCCCTGTGTGACACACGAAGAGGAGAAAAGGAGGGTACGGGCAAAGATCAAGGAAGTATGATGGCGTTCGCGTTCCATAGTGGCCGTAGAAACAAAAGGAGGCAGTATCCTTCCCTTTGTCTCACGAGGGCACACCCTGGCGATGTGTGCCGCTGCATTATTCGCCGGTGACTCGATATTATATCCAGTCGAGACGAGTATTGATGCGAAGGGAGAACATGCCGCTCTTCTTCGACCTCTAATGGCACGTTGGTTTTCTGAAAGCAGGCGACGAGTCCACCTAGGCACTGCTCTAACCCGGCAATTTTGGTGCCCCACAATCTGCCAGATTGCATCCCGCCTAGAAGGCGAATTATCCTTCTCGTTCTTTCTCTTTCTATCTTCTCATAATCTGTATACGGTATTCGAAGGAACGAACAGTTAGAATTCCACCTTTTCCCACTGCCACTTTTGCGGCGCTTGTAATTCCGAAACCAGACGTTTCTCTCTTCCTCGATTTCCACCGTGAATATTGGTTTCTTCGTTTGGCAGGGAGGTCCTTTCGACTATCGGAATAATGACAGAGTTTCGTGGGTTTCCGGGAACGAGAAACAGATTACGTTTATTGCGACGATCGGTCGAAGGATGAAATACGTGCGATTTTATATCTATCAAGATGACAAACAGATCAATTCTGGTTTTTTGTCAATTTCATTCGTCAACTCCAATTTTGTCACAATTATTTTTATTACAAAAAGAAGAATAACAGGAAATTTCACAAATAGCGTTTGCAACATCATCGCTTCTTTCTGCCTTTCAATCCACATAGTTGATAGTTGATCAATGTGGTTGCTGAACAACTCATATATCTAGCCTTTCCTCTATCCAGATATCACAGCCAAGATGATGAAGACACTCCGCCTGAACGAGGAAAAGGAGCACCAGAGTCCCCTGACTACTGAAAACTCCAATCCATCTCTCCCCCCCCCCCCCGCAATAAAAAAGAAATCCTTTCTTCCCTGTCGAAGGAGTCAAGAGAAGGAAAAAGAGTTGCTTTCGACTTCCGAGAAGAAAGACTGGCTCTGCCAGGAAAGTGAACAGTTGGCGGCAAGCAGCCACAAGTCAGAACGAAGAAAAGAAAGGAAGGAAGGAAACGTCGTGGCGGCGATTCGACGCGCATTCTCGGAGCGCGTGCCCGGCAATTTTGCGGCTTGAGGACGCCTTCACAATTAGCGGTATCTACCGAATGGCGCGCAGCGCATTCTTGCTACGGACCTGGGTCCCACGCGGCAACCCCTCAGGGTCTTTCCCATCTTCTCCTATCCGTGGTTTTGTCGTTAGGCATTAATTGAGCCCGGCCCGTGAGATTACAGAGAAAGAATCCTTCTTCTACAGAGATGGTATATATCCGAGAAACCGAATGAATTTCTGCTCGCGGTGTGTCCCCGCCTATTCCCTTCTTTCTTTCACCCCCGAACCAAGCTCTCTCTTTCACGACCGCGTTCCTCATTTTCTTTCTTCCCCCGGTCAGAACGTCGAGAAGCAACCTGTTATTAAGGGACCCTGCCGATTAGATTGCGCTAATGGCGAACCGCTGTCTCCTCGGAGCAGAAGAATCGACTAGTCTCTTTCTAGGCTCTGAACCGTCTCTTTTTTCATCCTCACTTAAGATCTCGTGTTTCCAAGGATACATAGTAGAGTGAAAAAAATATATCGGTGGATGTCGAAGCGCAAAGGGATGAATATATTGGGATTGTTATAAATAGAGAATGAGGTTTTATATTAAACACGAGAGACATTCAAACAACGAAGAGATATATTAATTAAGAATAATTAGGAAATATATATATCAAATATTATTACTAATCGTCTAGTGGTTTTAAATGCAACTCCTAAGTAGAGAGCCAAATAAATCCTACTTCGTTCGAATCATCAATATTTCTCTGAATTTTTATCAGTGAATTGACCATATCTCTTCCTTGGCTTCGAGGCTGACGTACTCTGGTTTCGTGGGATTTTAAGATCCAGTATTAATGGTTTTCTTAGAAGTAGAGGTGCAGAAGAGACACGAAGGTGAACGTTTTCTCTTAAGTGGAATGGTATGATTCTTTTATCTGTCCTTATTTTTAAATGATCTATGACTAAAAGTCATTTAAAGTTACTGAAGATTACCTACGATGGAAAATAATTTACTCAAGGAACCTTCTACGATTTCTATTAATATACATAAACAGTACGATAGATATCAAACATCGAGTCGTCATTTTCTAGTAGTATGTTTCTACATGCATAGTATACATTTTCTCTATAACACAGAATTATTTCCATTTGCATTCATACGAATCACGTCATAAATTAATTGCACGAAATATATAAATATTGTTCCGTATAGGTTTTCCACGTCAACAAAATCAAGTTGAACCGACATATCAAAGATCTTTTCAATGGTTCCATATCGACAGGATTAAAAGAATGGAACAGACGCTCTCAGCAGTCCTTCCCTCTCCATGATACCTCTTCGTATATACCAAAGCACCTTCCAGACTGTCGCGTTTCACAAACCACAGCGACCAGTTCGCAAACTAACCGATTCGATTCTCCTCTCGAACAGCGACACGCCATATGCTCGCTCCACTCGACGCGCTGAAAAATTCTAAACCATTGCCGGGTACACACGGTTTCCCCGCGGCGATCGACAGAGTCGAATCGTATCGAGCACAATAACTGCCGGGGAAAATTAGGGTGTACCGTACAGCCGGTCGATTTCGAAGAAAGGAAAAAAAAATTGAGAAAGAAAAAGAGAGAAAAATAGCCGGTCGCCGCGTTCATTACACGGCCGTTTGCGAATCGTTGCTCGCGACACAGAGCTGGCAGCGGGGTGACACAATTGTGAACGAGTGGCGAGTAACTCGAGTAGGCACTCTGCGATCTCCGCTCTCTCCCGCTGCGGGATACGCGGCCGTGCAACAGGCTTTATGCGCCCGTTGCGCCACTTATGCAATCGTGAATGCGCCGCAACCCCGCGAACACGTTCCTCCGCATTTCAATAGGCCGAAGGCTTTGCCCGCGCGGCTATTCAACGCGATTCCACCGAACAGGAATAACGAGTCCTACCCGCTGACTATCGATGCGTTTGTCTTTATCCAGAATGGTATAATGTGGAATCGAATAAAGCGAATTTCCGTACAGTTTCTAAGGGAAATGTTCAATGGTATAAACGGACCGATTTGGTTTTGGCTGATTTTGAAGAAAATCCAATGACGACGAGTGCTATGCATTTCTAAATTCTGACGCATTTTACCGTAGAAATGTTCTATCTTTAGAATTAACGTTTTAATGGATTTTCTTCCATCAGACAACCGAATATTTCGTCCATTCGACTTCAACTGCAATCTTCCTTAGTAGGTCTCCTCTTATTCCACACGAATATGCAATTGTTCGTTTTTAGGTCAGCTTAGAAAATTCTGCACGCGCAATGCGGATTTCGATCGCCACGCTGGTCGAAACGGCGAAACTCGACCGGGACTCGACCCAGATCCTGTGCCCGAAAACCGGAGTACAATCAGCAGCGAGTAACGGGGAGTTGAAACGGCGGTACTCGAAAATTCAACGCGCTGCAGGCATTCGAAACGAGCCATATGGGTAAACCGAGCCACCAACGGTAGCTTTCCATTGTGTGCAATGCGACAACAATATAATAAAAATAATTTCCCGGAGGCAGGAACGTCGCCAGGGTATTAGCGAGCTAATGAAACGTGAGTTGAAGCCTAGCCTCTGGTGTCGCGTTTCCGGAAGACGGGAGGGGACGACTACCTTTCGGACGGAAGCCCGGGGAACGCGGTTACGAAAGCAAAGGGGACGAAGCAGAGAAAGAACACGAATAAAAGAAAGACAGAAAAGAGAAACCCGATCAATTTATTTATTAAACGTTTTTCATGCCTTTGTCGTAGCCTGTCGTGTTCCCACGGGAAATACGAGGCGCTTAAAAGAGTGCTCCCGAGTTTGGCGAATCTTGTGCGGGAGGGAATCGCCACGACCGACAGGATGCCGGCGGATCAACCAAAGATACCTACCCCTAATGGAATCACGACCGACCTACACGAATTTGAGAAGAAACCAACATATCCCGCGAGATTCATGGGATTTTTGTTCCGTGTGTGTACCATCAACTCGATTGTCTCGAATTACATACAATGGCTACAGCAAATACTCTCACACATCCTTAATTGCCAACCAAGCGTTTATTTCGAAGGTTCTACGTTTAATTTTTCAATTTTAGAGAATCGATTTGATTTTGAGTAGTTCCGAGGAAATTGTTCGTTTCTCGGTAAAGTTCAGAGAAGGAGGAAAGTTTCTAAAAGTTTCGAATTGGCAGGTAACATGGATGTAGGACTATAAAAAATTAGTTACTCAAGATATTCCTCGAAAGTGAAACTAAACAGGAATATTACATTCGATTACTCGAGCGGGATAAGTAGAAATCACAGCGACGCTTAACGACCACAAATCGAAACGAGGCAATGTCGTAACGCGTTTTCGTGCTTTTAGTGTCGAAAAACGGCCCCGTTCGAACGAAAATAATCTTATTACCCATAAAAACAACGTTTGAAGCGATCGTAAAAAACGAGACGGTAGCCGTAAAAATAAAAAAAAAGAAGAAAATGAGACAACGACGAAGAAAACAAGAAGGGAGTCTACTCTAGGCGGAGGACGCTATCTCTTCCGCCCTTACATAACGCAAGGATTCTAAAGGACGAGATTCGAGACGAACCTGCGTCTCCTTTCGAATTTACGACCAGAGCGACTTTTATGCCACAGATTTGTCCTACAACTTATCGATTCCATTAAGCACTATTAGCAAGCCGAAGCAACTTGGCATCGAGAGGCAGACCTCGAGCGGTCGACAAGCTCTCGACATCGCTTACCTGTTCGTCCGGTTCGCCTCGAGTGGATTCATTTGTTTTAGGAACGACGAGGACGACGGAGATTCGGGCGTTGAGATAAAGGAGACGATTCGAAAGCCTTCAGGATCTATCTTCGAATATTTCGAATTTGTTTTCCATGAAAGATGACTCTGCTCTTTCATCTTATACGGCAGGGTCGATTTCATTCGACTTATCGTTTGGAAGATAATGGACGTTCGTCAGAGACAAAATATGCACAGAATACGTTTTCGTTGAATATCTTCTCGATGATGCAATGATGTTTAACTTTATGATTTGACCAGTTAGTCGTTTTAATTATTATACCAAATTCTATTTCTTCCTATTCTTTTTTATTACATTTAGATAATAGGTAGAGATAGAAATAATAAGTGAAGATGGAGATAATAAGCGAAGATAGAGACAATAAGTGGAGTTGATCAGTTTGTCTCGTGACTTATATATTTCATTATTCTGAAATGCTTGTTAGAACTCGCTTTGGTCTGTAGAACACATTCATTCTAACCACAGCCTTCGTCACAAATATCATAGCAAATTAGCCAAACTCAACAATTCACGTTTCATAAACGAGGTCTAATACACTTTGAATAATAAAACGCGTAACATTTTCTTCCTTTTCAACAATTTCCAAGAAGTATTCATTTTTCCCTTTCCGTTTGATATCTCGAGGAAGCCCTCGAGACAGCCTCCTCACCCGAGCTCCTCTACGTTCAGAGTCCTTTTTTTCCATTTTTCCCCTCCACTTTTCTTCCTTTCTTTCTTTTCTTCCCCTTTTAATCCGCCCGCGCGTTACCTCTCCTCCTTTTTCTTACGAGAAATGGGACAGGCTCAGATTTCACCGGTGGACTCTCGAGGAGACTCGCGTCGTAACTCTAGACAGGCAGCGTCTATTTTCCCCGGGAAAATTAATGGTGCCGCTGACAAGCCGCGTAAAAAAATACGACCGCTCGTCGTATACATCGATTTCCTCGATGCGACCTCGCAATTTCGTCGGTGACTCGCATCACGCTTTTTCCTTCCCACCGTCGAACTCCGCTTCGTAGCTCGGCGCTTCGTTTCTTCTCTTCCAAACGCCGCGTGATCGATCGTTTGTCTCCTGTTACGCGAAACCACGTTTTCGTCGACCGGTTCCGTGGACTTCGAATCTCTAAAAGATGGTCAGTCGTGAAGTTTCTCTCGATTTTTCGGCAATGGAATTTCGAAGCAGGCTACGAAGGTTATCGCTAACGCGGTTGGTCAATTAGGACTATCTCTCCGCAGAAAATCGGACACTTTGATCTCCAAGTAGAGTGATGCCAGATTCTGGTGCATTCGAGGAAAGAACGTGAAAAAAAGGATGGATGGTTCGAAGAGTAATCGATCTGGGATAACTCTGTCCTTTAGAAGAAAATTGGAAAAGACTATCCGGTCGAGTGTTTGCGTTTTAGGTTTCTTCGAGCGACGCGGGGATATTCCAGCTACCTGTTCGACAAATATTCGTTTTTCTAGATTCCCGATGATTCATCTTTTCCCGTTTTTCATAGATGGTAGAGCCCCTCCTTTTACGTTTTTAGAACTATTTGTCATTTTCTTAATGCGGATCTTCCTAATTGCGGTACAACACGGTGTTCGTAGAAGAGGAAGAAGAAATTCATCGACAGTTTCCAAGCATCGAGAAGATATTTTAGTTACCTATTCCGCAAATATTTATTCTTAAAGATTCGAGACAATCGTCTTTTCTTCCCTTTTCTAATTTACAAAATTCTCTTCTTTCCCCGCTCTTCAAAATTTCTAAGTTAATAATTTCTGATTTCGTAGAAAATAGGAAATCTATTTGTCCTTTCACCAAGCGTCAAGGAAACGATTCAACTAAGCTACATTTGTTGCTTGCAATTTGAAATCATCTTTTCATTCCTTTAAACATTCTACTTTCATCTTCAACAGCTTTAATTTAATTTTTCGACTCCCGGTTTCCCATTGTCTTCCTTCTTATAAAAAAATCACCCCAGTTGGAATTCGACCGCAGAAGTTCGTTTCTCAAGGACGAGGGGCAACCAGGAGGGTTGCGTACTCGAGTTCCATCGGTGTCCTGGCGAAACGGAACAGCCTTACAAGATTTCCCTCTTAAGGAAAGCAACCTATAAAAACGAGCACTTTGGGGATCTTCCCGTGGAAAAACGTGCCTCGAACAATTTCACAGAGGTGCACTTGATCCAAACCTTCAAATATTAGACACTAAGGAAGCAGTTCTCGTTTCCTGCAATTTCAAACGACGTCTGGCGCGCAGATTTCTCCTTTTTCGGACAGATTTCACGAAATCTTTGTCTCCTCGTAGTACAACGTGACGAGGCATGTCGTTAGCATTACGGAGACTCGAAAACGAGCTTCTGTTCCAAAGCGATGGCGTCACGTGCTCCATAGAATTTCGTGGACGACTGTGCGACACGTGTTCGACGAGCTGACCGAAGCTCGCTGTTCACTGCTGGACCCGCATCGTTTCAAGATCCACAGACTCTTGAAAAGGTCGGCTTGGAGAACATCAAAGAAACCCTCATTGATGCACGGGGAAACAACTAGGAAATTTAGCGGACTACACGAAAATAAACCGATGCGGAATTACCATGCTACGGGTAAACAAAAATAGAGCGCCGGTTGGGTTCGGCATTCTCCATGCGAACCAGAGCGAATACGTTGTTAAATGCACTAAAATATTGGTACTGGTACTTGACAGCAAAGAATCCATTGTTCCTCGAAAATATTTCAAGAATATCTTGTATTGTATAAAGTTGCATAGCAATATCACGAAGTGGAATTGTTAATAAAGTACCATGCCACTCCCCAACCGCGACAACGTTGATAAATTCGGAGCAACTCCTTATCCAAAGTATCATTGAATAAAGAAAATTCTCGTCCAAGCGGAAACAACCCCTAACCAATAAATATCCCTGGAACGATACACCATATCATATTTTCTTTACACTACATTTTCTCCATACATAAATAACCTTTCACAACAAAATATATTTCCCATCACTACTAGTTATACCCTCACGCAATTTCACTACGAAAAGACCTCTACATACATACATGTATAGAAGGTGTTTCAGAAAATTGGTACCAACCCTTTGGAAAATACATATTATATCCTTTTCACAGGTATATCTTATATCTCAATCTGATGGTTGGACACGCGTTTATTACGGCCTTTTTGTTTGCTTACATGCTTCTGAAATTTAACATCAACTCTCTCGGACACCTTGTATATAATATACATAAAATCCCTAAAATAAAGTCGATCAAAATTCGACCTGATCGCTGCACCACGTCGTCCTAACTCGTTCCTTTCACCAGTGGACGAAGGAAAATGCGGTCCCCCGAGGAATGCGACTGGTGCAGGCCCCCAGGACAAGACCTCGAAGGGCTGTATCATGCACCGGGTGCCCCCCTGCTGGGTGCTCTGTTGCGAGCAGAGAAGGGGGTGTGGCACCGGTGCACCCCTCGGGATCCTGCGGTCATCCCTACTCGTCGGCGGCCCTTAGAAGCGGCCGTGTACACGCACAGCGTGGCATTATGCAGGCCCCGTGTTCTACAGGCCGTTACGGAACCGCCCTATAATGGGATAAAAATAACCGTGTTTATATAGGATTACGAGACGATCATCTTCCACGGGACGAGTTTCCAGGATGGAAGAGGGCGAGGTCGAGGAGAGGCAGGAAGGGTAGAATTTTCGTCGAGCCGGTTCCTCTTCGCCATTGTCTGCGCCACGTCGAGCAGTCGCGGCTAATAGATATGTGATAGGAAGACGTGCCGTCGTCTTGGGTACGAGATCGCTGCTACGTTTGTATTTATACGCTGATCAATTTGTGCGCTGTCGCGTGCGATACGCCATTGTTGAATGTGTCTAGAGGCTAGACACGCGGTTCGGTAATATATCCGGTTTACCTTTTTAGGAATACGATAGATTATTTGGAGTTCTTTCTTGGTCTTTTTGTTGTTTGTTTGACGGGGAAGACGTGCGACGTTGAAGTCCATTGTATTGTGAAAAGTTCTTTGACAAGATATTAAGTATGATACGTTCTTTGAACTTCATACTATGATCATTAATTATTTTCCAATGTAAATGACGTATTTTGTATGTGGCATTTACCTTTCAATTTACTGTACGGTGTTTCTGTGGAATTTGTCTGGAGTATTTTCTGTATGGTGAAATATGTGAAAAAAATGAAATGGAAATAAAGCTTTTTCTGTTTCAAAAAGGAGATTTTGTAATGGAGGTGCATTATGGTTTTGAGAGTAAAGTTGTCGATCTTCGCTTTCTTAAATGGAACTATATATTTTCATTTAGCTAGACGTGTAGCTTAAATCCATAGATTTGATATACTGCTCTTCGTATGATATAAGATTGTTGATTTATAACAAATCAAATTTACATAATAAAAAGGTGCATATTTTATAAATCGCTCCCTATGCAAACACCCTATGAAAGGGTTAAAACGAGACCAAAAAAAGCCATACGTAAAGTTAACCTCTCGCGCCTCCATCACCCAATCAATCAACCCCCTCCCCGATTCCCATCGTCGCTCACGAGAGGGAAGGAAAGGTTACAGCGCGTGTTTGCCACGGTACTAACGAGACAGGAAGCTCTGTCTCGGAACCATGTCCGTCGATATTAACAATCAAGCTATATTTGATTACAGTCTTGCTAATTGCGCGTCGCCGTTCATTGTTCTCTTCTCCCTCGTCTTCTCTCTTTCTCACCCCTATCGGGCGATCAATCGCCCACTATGCTCCCTCCAGTTGGTTTTAGGTTCAAACGTGACAAAGCTGGACAAAGAGCAAGCGCGACAGGGACGAAGAATCCTCTCTGTCGTGCGTAGAAATGATGCGCCCGGGTTAGCTGATAAAGACAGAGAACTCACCCCTGCCGGAACGTTATTAAATTATTCTAGCGTAACAGTAGATCTGCCCGCAGATATAAATTGACACTGACAATGCCGATTTCGCCGGCAACAGGACACGCGATTCGAGAACCACGAGCCGCGGCTAAATACGCGAGCGCCAGTTCACCTCCGCAACGGGGTTAAATTCCTGTTATTAATGGATTTGTTTGCGGTGCCTGCCCCGACGGTCAATATTTATTTATCCGGGCGAATGTTAGCGTTGCGACAAGTCCTGACCAGTTCGGTGTTCAACAGAGGGAACGAGAAAAGACCGGAGATCGAAGAGGATAGGCCACGACCTGGAGCAGCGGGGAGGGCGGGGGTGGTCGGAGTTTGCGGGTCACATGAAACAGCAAGATCGTAAATAAATGGCCGGCGTATTTATTCGGGGGAAAAAACAAATTTATGCACCGGTTGAAAAAACGCGGCGATGGTAAGAAGCAGGAAGAACGTCTCTGATTTCCTGAACCCTTTTTTATTAAGGCTCCACGTCGGCTGTGAACCGGTGACCTTCACGACGTCCAACAGGAAACGAACGCCGAGTGTTCACCTTTTAAGGGTTGCCTTTTAATGGGATCCGATGAAACTCTGCAGGCTGTTTGTCGGGCATTTTTTCCGTTAGTTTTGCTTTCTTTATTTCTTTATCGGTTTGATTGCATAAAGATTCCTATAACGTGGGATTGGGCTTATGTAAACGTAATGCAATTTGGCGCAAACGTTTCGGTACATTTGCATATACTGATGAGAAGAATCAGAATTGTATCATAAAAATCAATGGCTTGGTATGTATGTTCTTTTTAACAGAAGAATCTAACCGTGTTTTTTCCTGCCGTTATACGAGACTCTCCGAAGCCAAACTAATCGAATTCACTTTTTGTTCATTTCTTCATTTTATTACATAAGTGTGCTATTTTTCTAACTTCGTGTGTATTAAAAATACTATGATATCGATATGTTCTAAAGATTTAAACAATCTTAAAATTGATCACGATACGTACTAGCAATTTTGTAGCCATAAAATGATTCTATCGAATCAGCATGTTTTAATACTAGTTTCATTAGTATACATATATAAATGTTACAACAAATACGATTACGTATACGAATATCTTTCGAAGCCACGGTACAACGATCATCCGATATATCGAAAGATCGATCCATTCAACACATCAACCCCACCATAACGACTCCGCCCAAATATCGTAAACCACAGACTTCCCACGCAAGTCCTTCTCTTCTCAAATATCCCTGCCAGAAGCCTTCCAAAAATCTCCAATGTTTCCATAAATCTCATACGAGACAACAAAGTTACTCGTAGCAGCGGCGTCGGTCCGTTTCTCTCGACAGCTCGCGCGGCACTCTGAAGCGGTGTTCACGAGCTAACCATCGAGAGCTCCAGCATCCGTGCTCCCACCAGCGTGGCAGCTCGAACACAGTGGGTTCAGCTCGTCTCCGCCGCTACTGCCACCACCACCAGACACGTCTCCACCACCACCAGGGTCGACGGCGTCTCCACCACCACACGGCGACCGAGCAGCAGCGGCGCTCAAGAGCCGAAGGGCCCCGAGGTTTCTGCGCTCGGAGTCAGTTGGCCGACATGAGCCGCGCGCGTTGGGGCTCTCGGTGTTTGTTCGCTCGTTAAGGGTGGCAACGCGACCGGTGGCGTGCACCACTGTCCCGTGAGATGTCCGCGGATCAGCAAAACTACGCGACTCGCGACCCATTCCAATCGAATAACACGTTTGAAAACACGTTCGTCGAAAGTGACGGCGGCAGATAGTTTCTCGAATCGTAAAAAGAATCGAATCAAGGGTAAAAAAAAATTAAATAAATTGAAATAGTGTAAAAGAGATTGAATCGTGAGAAGGGTGAAGGACGGGCCAGCTTCAGGTGAACCTGAACCAGTGTCAGTGCAGTGGGCTTCTCGAGTGTGGATAAACGAGAAAAAGTGGTTTTCGGAAACATTGAACCGTGTGTTGCTCGTTGGGGTGCAAGGTGGATTTCCTTAGAGAAAACTGTTAATTCTGGGATTCCAACAGTTACAAGTGAGTTTCTTGTAGATTACGTAGAACGTATCTAGGCGGGGTTTAATTAAAATTGAACGAGGTACGTGGAAATTGGACGAGTATCCTCGAGGAGGTCGTCGAAGAATTTTAACGAGCGACTTGCCGGTTCGAGTACCCTTCCGCTTCTTTCGATATTTTCTATTTGATCGACGAGAACTTTTATATATTTCTCGTTTCTTTTTTCTTTTTTTCTTTTTCTAAACGGGTATTTCTTTTAATATATTGAAATGTAGTCACGGTCGAGCGAGCGTCTCGAAAAGCTCCTACGAAATTAGGAGGCGGTCGCTTATCTGGCAAGGCGAACTCCCGCTGGGCCACGGCTTAAAGGTCCCCTGGAAAAACTATTTAAAAAGCCGCGGCATCCAGTGAAACTGTGTTTTCCCTGCTCTTATGCTTCGCTTGCCTCGCAGCAGTCTCTGGTTATTGCTATTCAAATTAAGTCACCGTGGCCCGCGAATAAAGCGATTCCCGTGTGCCTGCTTATCCGAGTCGAGCGTTCTCGGTATTCAGAATTGGAAAAATTCCGCGAAAGTGCTCGGACCACACGAACGATTTACTTGTTGCTTGCAGCGAGTTTTATCGTCCGCGAACTCGCGATTGGAAAAATTGCTCGAATCGAAGGCGGCGTATGGCTTGACAAGTGTAGATTCAAAATCGTATTGGAAATAAATGGAGACTTGTTGCAGTGGTTCTGAGTATTTGTTAGAATAGAAATCATTTTTATAACTATTGAATGAATGAATAATTTATGTAGTAGGATTCATTGATTTTCTGATTGATTCTTTCCACTGACTATGATTTTTTCGTTCGTATAATGGGAATTTCAAGTCAGATAAGCGGATTCATCAATCGACAAAAATTCATTTTTTAATTACAAACACTCGTGTTTTTCCTATTTATTCTTTCTTCGATTAATTGGTATTTTATTTATCAAATCACTGTATTGTAAAGATTTATCTAATACAATTATTTTGCTCAATTAGATGTATTCGCAATTGAAGCTATTATTTTTTGCTGCATCGTAGTCCGATAAACGGAAATTTACTCTATTTCTATCGCATGCCAAATTTTACATCCAACTATCGATCAAATAACAACTTATCATTCGATTTAAGATTTCATACGTTTCAAGACAATTGTATTTCAGGAAATCGTTCTTTGTCGCTTACGGCTGCTATAAACGTCAAACCCTAAAGACAATCTCCAAAATTCGCATTTTCACCACCATACAATTACTCAATCGTAAATCTACCGAACGATCCAAAATGAACCAACAACCTTTAAAGTTTCGTTAAAAACGCCGTGCGTAAGCAGTTTCTGTCGTCGCAGCACGCGATCCCAGACACATAATGTCTGAATCTTAACGTTCGACCGGCGGACTCCATAAATTCTATGAAATGGGGAACCGCTAAGTTTACGAAATACGCATGTCGAATAAAGCTGCCAGCTCCCCGGGGAACAAGCGTGCACGGAGGATGCTCCGGTTTGGAAAAATACCCGAAAGGAAGCGGGTACTCGTCGGTGGTCGCGAACGAACGACTCTCGACCTCCGGCGGATAGCATAATCGTAAAGTGGCCGTCCATATGCGGCATCGAACGAAGATTCACAAACATTCGGTTCCACTTACCAGAATTACGTGGCCCGAATCGGCGTCGTTCGCTATAGAAACCGGGAGCAGTATGTTTTCACGGATTTACGCGAAACGCGTGCAAAGAGGGAAACGAGTTTCCTCGTAAATACACGAAATATGCAGAGGGGCTCAGCAGTTTCTTAGCTTTCCTCCTTGAAACGGTCGTGTTCAGGCTTTTCGACTTGTAGATAGGGTGATGTTGAGAATGTGTTTGGTTAAAAGGCGAGGGTGTTCGAGTTCATTGATCACCGTTGAGAGACAGAGGTTAATTCATGGAATTATCTTCGTAAATAAAACATATAATATTGGAGCCATTCATTCACGTGCAGAAAAGAAAATAATGAATGCGGATGAATAAAAGTGCAGCTCGGTACAAGGTTATTTCTGTAATCCTCTGTGATATACATTTTTTTAATTGATAAAAATTTTGGTTCGTTTATTCGTTCGTTTAGATTAAACGACTTCAATTTTTGGATTAAACCTTCCAACTATCAGTAGACATTTTTTTTTTTTAACAAAAATGCAACTTTTACTAGAAAATTGTAGAAACCTTTTTAGTAGAGCTTCTCATAGAAATGTTAATAGTACTTTTACTAGAAATTGTATCCTTGAACCTTTAACTATATTAACCTTTAACTATACACGTTTGTAATTTTGCTAGTACCATAGATGTACTCTTTAATTACAGAATGATCTTATCTGTTAAATGATATGTTATACAAATTCTAGAATATAACGTACCATTTTAAACTTCACAAAATTGTAATAGCAAGATAAAAATTCCGGCTCTCGTCTACCCTAAAAGATTAAACACGCAAAGTTGTCTAGTGACCAAATGCATTCCATCATCCCTAACATGTTTATCTTTTCCACCCAACTGCTTCCCACCACCTCCATAAACTATCCTCCATGCGCAGCACCCATAAACAGCGAGAATCTCCAACAGAATATCATGAAAGCCCAAGAATCTGCTGATATTCCCCATTTCGCGGTCGTAGACGAAGAATGATCGATAATTCACGGTCATAGGCAAATCGACCTGTTCTATCTATTCGTGAATAGTGGCACGACTGTCAACCGCGTGCGATCCCTTTCGTATTTTGTCTAGTCGAGTTCCTCGTTGGGAGTAGAGGGACGAGGGAATTGCTGCGATTTCCACGACCCCGGATCGATAAACGCTTGAAATTGCGGAACGTTCGACGGCGTTGTTTGCGACGGCCTGTTAACCTTCCGATCGAACTGACGCCCGATCATAGACGCCGCTAACGAGGATCTATCGCGAGAGACGCGACTACAATAATCGGCCTTCGATTTTGCATACTCTGTCTCCCTCTCTCCCATCGTTCGCTCATGCGTGCACTGTGAATGCAATTAATTAATAAGCCGCGTATCTCTCTCGTCGGGCCGCCATTGATAGCTGGCATTAATCGTCGACGCGATACCGCTGCAATAATTACGCCTTTGTCTCTTTTCACGAGAACGATGTCCGCGGAAACGATTCCCCCGAGTCCCTGACTTGTTTTGCACGGAAAAAGTTCGCTTTCTGGGAGGCATTTCTTTAACAAGATTCTGCGTTGAATGAATGTTCGTTGGTAATGGAACGTTCGCGTGTTCTGTGTCAGTGGATCGAGTGGTTGCCGTCTTCGTCAATGAAATTTTGTAAGAATGTTACGATCAACTGCAGCTTTCTTTGGGACTGTCATATTAAAATATAGGTTTAGAATACTTGATTTTAGTTACAAGATTTTATACATTTCACATCTTTTATGAACAACGTCTTCCAAAAAAGAAAGGTATCTAACGAGACACAAATACAAAGAGGAAGCGAGGAGAACAGCAGAGTTAAATTTCTAAAAACTTTTACATTTTTTTTACAGTCCTTGGTTATCAATAATACCTGCAGGAAAACTTCTACGTTCCTTTGAAATCCCCGATTCCTAGACTCTTAGATTCTACTTATCAATAAACAAACGGGAAATGGATCTTTTTCGACACTTTCCTCAATTCTTATCTCGCGTCGTATCGACCGTACAAACACCTCCACCTTCAACCCTCCAACACTTCCTAAACTGTAAGCCAAATATAAAAACGCGTCAAATAGAAAAAGACTACGTTTTACTTTTTTCCAAATTGAACCATCAAGTAACGGCTCTCACAAGCGGGTCCCCCCTCGTGTCTGAGCCTAATGCTCGAAAATGGCCGCCGCCCACGAGAGTAACTTCACCTCCCGCCGCTCTTTAACTCTCTAAAATTCTCCTGCGGCGTGAAACTGCTCTTGCAACGAGCAAAACAACTCGAAATCGCGGCGATATCGCGCGCTCGACTCGCGAATTCCATCGACGCGACTCGTCGACGATGAAAGAAGTCGGCGGAAGCGGCGAGACGAAAGCGAACAGCACGAGAAAACTGAAAAGCGTTGACGGGAACATTCAAAGGGGCGCGTGTCGCGTTCACGGGAACGAGACGACGCAGCAGAAATAAGAGGATCCATTGGCACCGCTCGCGGGTCTCCGCTCGACTTTCTTTATTTTCCGGTCGGACAGGCTGAAAAAGAGAAGGAAGAGAGAGTTTCAGCAGCGTCTTTCTTTATCCAGCCACGCTTCGCCGGAGATCATTACGCGGGCAGGAGCTTCGCGCAGAACGGTTGGTCGTTAATAATGTCTGTCAAAGTCAAATAACAGGTCCCATTCCTCCCGATTCGTGGCGTTTAGTCAGCGTAATCTCATGCTCCGCGTAATCTCATGCTCCGGGTAATCGAGGCTTTTTCAATTTTTCTCTCCCCTCTCGCAGGACGTTTATTATCTAGCGGAATGAGTTCATGTGGCGCTCGAACGTTCCGCGTTATCCAATCGCCAATTGACGTTTTCATACGGAAAGTTTCTTTGATATTGAAAATTCCGTTTGACGTCGGCTCGATAAGAAAAGGGTTGAGTAAGTCGCAACGCGATAAGCCACAGAGCCTAGACACGAGTGAAAGATCGTAGATTGTCGACGAATAATCTAGAGCCGATAGTCCCGATTCTCGCGCCGCTTTTTCGTGGTAAGGATCGTTAATCTTCAACGAACGTTTTTTTGCATCCATGTTATGAGCTCGCGTGTTCGATCTGCGCACGAGCTTCGTGAGTATCCCGTAATTATCGAACGGTGCCGTTTTTGCATGGATATCGGTAGAGATTTCCATGATTACCCGCGGGTAATCGAGAATCGTCGAGGTAAGTCGACGCAACTCCGCTGTAAATTATATGCATATACTGTATTCGACTCTCGGGAAACTTGTACCGCAACGGGGCGCGCACATGATCGATAACATTGATGATAATGTGTATCTAAATTTTCTGTACTTGTCCACATTAACAATAGTATTGATAGCGTGTAAATCTCTTAACAATGTCTTTTGTATCTCTAAATCGCCATTGAATCTTCATCTTAATCTCCATTCCCTTGTTAAAGGAGCTATTTCCTACAAGTGTCAGACAGCTGAACCTGATGCGAATGCGTCAGTTGAGCATCATTTAAAAATACGCTTCTTCGATGTATCATTATATCTACAAGCGTTTTGCACACTGATAGAATATCTCTCTATGCGAACACCATATGCAATCGAATCAGACGTCTCACGCTGATGAGCATATTACAGATATTTCTGCACAATCATACTTTTATAGTCCAATTAAACATATGGAATCTAAACAGAGACTTGTTTCATCTATCGAATATTATAATGACCGCCTTATTTTAAACATTTCATACTTGTACATTATCATGCATATTCTCGATAACTCTATGCTTCTATGTTTCTCGTAGACGCATAAGAATCCTCTAGATCTCAAAGATCCATCGATAAACTCGCAGCTTTCTCGCGATATAACGCGATACCCATCATTAATAATCATTATTCCTCTGGTACTTTAACAAACTGAAACCGAAAGAATCCTCCTAAGGCAAGAAACGTCGAAGAAAAACATCGGTGGTTACTATGGACAGGAGGCAGGAAACGAGAGGCACGTGATGGGAGTGCGTAAAGCCGGTCGAAGGCGCGTTTCGTTCCCCTAGCCCGTTTTCCGTCGCGAGGCCATTAAAAACTCGCCGATGCGGCCTGTTATCTCGGTCGACGGATCGATTTTCGGTATCACGGTCTCGATCGGCTCGCAGGAAACAACGTTGCGCCTTGCAGGAGGCTGAACCGGGGCCCACCTGGCACGCGTTGCCCCTCCATCTGCGTTCTCACGGGCTTCGTCCTTCTTTTCTACCTGCCTCCTGTTCGAAACCTCGTCGTGCACGCGAGCGTGCGCGGCAAACACACCATGTTCACGCTTCGACGAATTTCTACAGTGATTCTGGGTTGGTGGGTTACGAACGACCGATGAAGATGAAGGACCCCGAGAAATTTCTTGTTAGGTTATAGAGACTTCCTGAGGTCTGAGGGACGTCGAACATAATGGATATAAATCGAATAGAACAGAGATTCGCAGGATAAGGAGATACAAGGTTAGATAAGGGAGGCCGTGAGGGTAGAATTTGTGGCTAATAATGCGGAAATCCGACGCCTGGAAAAGTTAACGCGTCGATAAAGAGATATGGGAAGACACGATTATGGAGAGGGATGGTTTGGTGAATGGGAGGAAGGTAAGAATGGAGGGTAGATTTGTTAAATCGTATTCTCTTGGGTTCTTTCGTCGCCTCGATTATGATTTCATTTTTATCGTATAACGATAGATGCAGTGTAAATTTTTGATTCGTAACTTCAGATGCATCGTTTATAAGACATTCTATGTCTTGGTTTGTGTGCATCCACTCTTTGATGTCGGTTACTGTAAGATAGAAATTTCATATAGAAATAAACTTCGAGATAGAAACTTTTCTTTTACTGTTAATGTAACGTTGTTTGTATATTACGAAGCTTCAAAATATTCAATTTAAACGATACTTAAACAAACCTCTGAACAAACAAACGAGTCTATCGATGTCGAAACGAGATAAAGGAAAGCAAATTGAGCGGGTGTCAGGCAGAATAGTAGAACGAGGCGAACAAGAGATAGAAAAAGAGACAACCGCTGCGAGACATTCATCACGAAACGTCCCAAAAGTGCTGGTACGTATACGTGCTATGTGTACGCTTGGTATGCATGGCGGCGAACGATCGACACGCGAGATTAGAGGGAAAGCGTATCGTGGAAACGAGTTTCTTCTGGCGCTAGGTCCAGCACGTCAAGATCGCGCGACAGATACGACTAGTCGGGAAAAACGTGCTCGAAGGAAAAAAAAGCCAGTCTGCATCCTGAATTTTCCCTAGTCTGGCACTGTATATTGTGTTTCGTGTATTCATGGAAAAACGTCAAATAATTCCGCGACTCGAATCATGGCATAGAAGACGAACGTTTGATCCTCTGGACGCCCAACTCGATGGCGTCGTTGACTAACGCACACGTGGCTCACTCGATGTATTTTCAGCGACACGCGGCATCCAGTCGCTCTTATTCGCGTAACGCAGCGGCGCCGCTTTAACGAAGCGATCAAAGAAGTTACGAAGGTGTGCTTCGAATTTAGACTTTGAAAATAGAGAAAGTAGAATGGTCTACTTAATAGCTTGTATTACCGACGATATCGATCTTTTTGGATTTCAATTATACTTAAATTCAAATGATTCAGATTTGATTCTTCGTTATTTAGTGTTCTGAGCTCATAATACCAATTGCAAAAGGCAATGAACAAATGCGATGAGAGTATTATCGTTTATTCTTGTCAAATCTCATCAAATCTTTTTTTTTCTTGTCGGTAGAATTCGATTTCATCAATAAAATCGCTACCTGTTTCACGAGAATTACACCAATTTGTTGGAATTTAACCGAACGCTATTGAATAGAAAATTATAGGAAAGTACAGATTTTTCGCGAACGAAAAATTCTATCTTGCTTTTCCATGGAAATCCTACAAGTCATCTTTCGTGTTACAATTTCACCAGAGAAGTCACGGTTGAAGCCGGGTCTTCTCGAGCTCCCGTGAAATTTCGTCGTTTCCCCTTGACAATTTTAAAAGGCTCAAAGTCACGGGTTAAACCCTCTTCGTGCCACTTTGACGTGTCTGTTTCAACCTCGTTCCTTTCACCGCCGTGTCACCATAGGAAAGGAACAAACACTCGCACGAGGGTTCCAGGTTTCCTTTCGACGCTACGGAAAATCGATGGATCAAAGATCGTAATGGACGACGTTACAAGCTCGCAGCGGTGGCCACGACGCACTGGATACCCATAAATCGACCGCGCAGGCCACATCCCAACGAATTGAATCCTCGTTCTCGTAGGTAGCCGCAAATTTGTACACATTGCGTCGAGGTTTCGTCGTCATCCTCCGTTAGCCACCCTGTATACCACAAAAAGTTCGTGTACCTTTCAAAGACACGAAGGAGGAACGACAAAAGAGGACATAACCTTGGTCGTATGAAAGCTTGTATCTTCGAGATCGGTTCAGATCTTAGGAAGATAGAGCACGCGGTCGTATTGTGGTTACGCGTGCAAATTTACTGCGTGCAGACACGCATCTGGCTCGAGGATCAGCCAGAATTTACAGGCAATTGTTCGCAGACACGTAGACAATTCGCAAAAAATCTATAGATAATGAGACATAAAGTAGAAATCCAAAGGTAGTTTCTCACAAAGATGAGGAAAATCCGTATAAACGAAAAAATCTTGAGGTGGATCAAATTTTTGAAAAGTTTGAGAAATCTGTGAATAATGGATAAAGAAATCTGTGTGATGTATTAAACTTCTTCTAAGCATGAAACTTAGTTTGAGAAATTTTAATACATAGGTATAGAATTAAACTTTGGTAGAAAAGTTTGTACGAATTCACAAAGCTTAGGACATTTATAATAAAGTCCTTTGAATATAAATTACAAATATTACCTACTTTTGGAGGATAATATTTTTAGAAAATAATGCACTTATGGGTACTTGTCCGACTATTGAATAATCATCGGTGCTTCACTGAAATGAAAAAGAAGAAATAGTGTCTGTAACTGTCCCCGGACAAGTATATATGAACAACTGTCTGTAAGTCTAAACGAGTCTTTAACTAACGGACCCACAGCTAGTCAGAAGAACTATATCTCCAAGGATCTTCATTCGAAGACTACCTACGTGGAAGATAAGCAGAAGTGAACGAGATCGAGGAGCATAGAGAGGAAATATTCTAGCCGCGCTGTATAAAGATGCTCCGCAAACCCACATCCCTTCCTCTGCAGGGGGGTTGACATGTTTATTTCGCTCCGTAATCTTCTCGGATTACGTTTTGGCCACGGAACAGGGTGAAGAGGGGAGGGAAAGAGAGAGGTTTGTCGAAGAGAGGGTGGAGAATAAAAAGAAAGGGAACTGAGAAAGAAAGGATAGCCAGGGGCGGAGACACGAAGCGCATACCTGGCGTCACACGTGTGCCTCTCGAGAAGAGGCCTCTTGAAATCCTGTACACAAAACGGGCCCTTAAACGCAGTGACTCCAATCGACTCGTGGTACGTTCGTGTGCTACCTCTGCGTAGAACAAGATTCACTGATGCTATAGTTGAATTGGGAAGATGTCATAACTTTATCGATTCAATAGCAGCGAATTATTTTGTCGAAGACAGAATCAAATGTAATAAGCTGCGGAATATTTTGAGAAAAATGAAGAATTTATTTGTTGCGCAATTAATTTTTAATGGATTTTAACCTTCGTGGATAAATTACTTCTATTTATTATTATATAATAGTTCATTTTTTACTGTTACAGGCTTCTAAAACTTTTCTGAAATAAAAATAAAAATTGAATGAAACAAATTTGGTTTTGGTAGCTTTTGAACGACCCCGTTATTTGTCTGTGGGAATTAAATAATTAAGTAATCAATTGCATGTAGATAAAATGGGAATAAACTCAGATTTGCAACACATCCGTGTCGTGTACCGAATAATTTCCTTTTCTTCAACGACTATTACGGATTAGTTCCAAACACCACAATGAGAGATAATAGTGGAAATGCGCTTGCATGTTTCCACAGGAAAGAAGCTGTTCCATGTGAAATTTACGACTCCCCACGATCGCGTGTTGTGAGCGCAGAATGATCTAGAGATGGATACACGTGGGCAAGAAAATTGGTCAAGGGATGATTTAGTGAGAAATGTCTTTTTTATGGCGCTTTGAGATTCGCCGGGAAGATACCAGGATGAAAAGTACGGTAGATCGATCTTTGTGTACATTTAGTCTGTAGCAGGAACTTTATCATCTTAATACATACTCTTCTTTATTCTTCAAAAAGAATCCTCCATAAATTATCATTTTTTATACTACTTTATTCTTGTCATTTTTTTAAATTCCTCGTAAATCATTTTGTTTGACAAACACATGTTTTAGAAAAGGTACAACTAGCTGTATATCGTATCTCACAATATATATATATATATATCTAAATCAAAATGCTATTTAATGAATGGAACTCTTCAGAAACACAAACGTAGCTAATTAGTTTAGGCGGATATTTCAAAAAAATTTTTGTGACTTCTGTAATCTAGCCTCTTCAACTACATAAAGAAAAAATTAATATCATTTCATGATCAATGTAACGGTGTTCTTTGCCAGAAAGGAACGCAGATTACAGGAAGCCACCTTTCATTAAGGCATTCGACTCAACCTTTTGGGTTTCTCCGTCTTCATTCACGGAATACTCCATACAATATAGATATATCGCAGGCCAATTTCTCCAACCACCCAGTGTATACTCAATCCCTTGCGGGGGAAAGCCTGGAGAACACGATCAAGTTCGTGGCTGCGAAACGCAAAATTCGTGACACGTTACGTAAATGCATGCAAATTTATTACAACCAGAGGCGCATGCGTGCGTCGCAATTTACAACGCTGTAAGATAAAATGCGTAATATCCCTGGGTATTAGAAATGTTACGGCGAGCTATAGAACGCTTCGAGATTACACGGCGGAGAGAAGACGAGATCGGCCGGGAAGTTTCTAAATAACACGATGCACGGTTTTTACGATAAGTCGAAAGAAAGAGAGAAGCAGAAGGAGAGACAATGTCGTAATTGCCCGCTGTTTCACGAAACCCTTGCGATCTTCCAGGGGATGTAGCTTCTTTCGAGAGCGTCTATCGATCCGTGTCGACCCTGACACGCAAACATACAGCTACGATGCTGACGAATAACAGAATACAATGGAAGTATCGTCGAAATATCAGAAAGCATCGGCATTGATTTGTAGAAGATCCTTCTTTGTAGAAGAATGAGAAAATTCACCGGAACAAGTATGTGTAGATATTGATTTCACGTTTGCTGGATGAAAGCTATAAGCACTGTCATATTCTATCATTGTATTAAACATTTTATTTATAAGTATGACTTGTTCCAACGTCAATGATTTTATGCCAGAAAATAATTAATTCTATAGGTAGGGTATTCCATATCCGAGCCAGTTTTTGGCTATTGTAAGCTTTTAAGAAAATTGGAAAACTTCCGAACTGCCTATACCAAAGATAAACATTGTTTTTCAAACACGAGGATAATAGAATTTTGCTCTAATCGTGTCAATTTACTCGGAAAGAATGAATTATTCTTTCACCAAAATGAAAATAGCCTGTTATATAAATCCAACAATATCGATAACTTCGCATATTTTCAGTATCACGTACATCCAACCCACATATCACTTTTCTCCCCAACGGTACAAGAAAACTACATTTCCCGACTACTTTCGTTGCCATCAAGCTAGCAACCCTAATAGAATCCGTCCTCCCCAGAGGACCAGCGAAATTTCGCGCGCTCTCGCGAGACACGAACAATCAATAACGAATTCTCGATTGAAAGTCTCTCGCGAAAAAACGTCCAACTATTTCTTCGTTCCTCGTGCATAAAGGATTCCCCGGTATATTGGCGAGCGCGTAAGCACGCGTGGATCGTTTCTCGTTCCTCGGGGGCCCGCTTCTGTTCCGTAGCCGAGGTGGAATAGAAACATCGAAGGGAGGCGGCTTCGCAAACCGGTAGCCGCTGAATACTCCGGGGAATCCAGCCCCGTTGATTCCCCCCTACCTGTTGTCACGCGATACTCAGGTTGCCCTTCGAAGCTTTAAACCGCTTTTCAGTCGCGGTCTCTCATCTCTCAACGTATAACATCTCTCTGAACCTCACTGATCCAGAGCGAGAGGAACCAAGAAGAAGAAGAAGAAGAAGAAGAAAAGGGACAATAGGGAAAGAGAGAAAGCGAAAAAGCAAAAGAACAGGAAGATGAAGAGGAAATGGACAACACGAAGCGCGCACGATGCGTCGGTTTCGAAACAGACGGACAGATTGTGCCGCTTGTAAAGTGGCGAGGAAGACCCCTGGAAAACAGGTCTCATGAAAAGAAAAGACCTTTCGTAGAGCAGCGAAGCGGGTGAATAGCACTCGAGTTTCTCGCGTTTATCCCCGACTAGCGCGCGCCAGGGTGAGAGAGCCAGGCATTCGTGGCAATTGCAGTGTGAAATGCCATGTGTTCATCCGCGCGCGGCACCACGACGTCTGCTCGGTGTCGAGTGTTTTAAGCCTTTGAGTGGTAATACCGGGCACGTTTATAAATTGAGTCCTCGTCCTGGAGGATTAGACCCCGACATCTCTCTCTCTCTCTCTCTCACTCTCTTTCTATTCTCGTCGATGGGAAATCTGTGTAGGGACGTCCGATACGCTCGCATAATGCGCGTTCCACGGCCTCTCTACTCGTACTGTGGATTATTCCGCGTCATGAATCTTCGAGACTATCCTCGCCCCGTGTCTACCTTCCCTAACACGCGGTCTCGTCCCTGTAGCTCCTGTGTTCCTCGCGTGGTTTCATCGACTTTCCACCGGATAACGGCCTGACTATCGATTCGACGTGATTTCATCATCGTGATCCACGCTGGTCCCTGTTAACTCCGTTTGCGTTTCAATTAGAGAGATATCGTACCACGCGTCGACACCGAATTTTGATGTGTCAGGGTCTGGTTCTGTGGTGTCGTCGTGGAATTATCATTTTACTCCCTTAAACCGCGATTCAACCGATCTTTGATCTAATTTTACTCTGTAGGAGGCTGCAAGGAATTTCTTAAAGGATGGTGAAATTCATCAAAGATAATTACTTCGAGCGCTGACAGAGCACGTGCACACGAAACCACTTTCGATCTCGAACGAAATAGTTTGCGCCGCCTACAAGCGCGAGTTCGCGAGGCTAACAAAGGACCCACGAAGGACGACATTGACAAACGATCCTCCTGTCGCGTTTCAATCCACCGATAGGAGCTCTTACAAGTCTACCAGCGTTTTCTGTTTCTCCCTCTCCCTCTCTCTCTCTCTTTTTCTCTCTCTTTCTCTAGCGCGCGTTTGTTCCCATGAATTTCCTTCGAGTCTTGTCCAACGAAACACGAGCTCGCGAAACTAGTTCTCCGCGAGTACACACCGAACTGTTCCAAGCAAATACGTTCGCCGTGTGTGTAGCGCTTTATCGCCGCTCGTAAAGTTTCATCTGGACTTTAATTAAACCCGGGAACCTCTCTCGATACTAGTCAGACGCCGATATTTTGCATAGAATGAGCCTGTATAACCGGAGCAATCGAATCTTGATTCTCTGCCTTCCTCTAGGAATTCCTTTCTTTTTTCATTCTTCTATCATGTAACAGAGGAAAAGTTTGATTACCTGAAAAATAAAATTCCTCCGCTTATATTTACATAGCTGATTAATTTTCTCTATAACTGTTTTTTATATTTATCAAGTAATCGAAGAATCTTATTAATCCGGAGGAGCGAGCTACCCTCTTCGAGCTTCCAATTATCCCCAGGACAGAACGAATTTTTCGCGTCTGGCGATCCATTTCCACTAGACGGATCGCCGTTAATAATTAACGATCCCCGGTTATCGGACTGAATTGGCCACGAAGAACCGGCGCGAGGTTGATTCGAGGGAAACGAAACGAAGGGAGCGAGAAAGGGGGTGGAATTACCAGTCTCTCTCTCTCTCTCTCTCTCTCTCTCTGCTTTCGAACGAAGGCACCACGAGGAAATTTCGCGTGCGGGAAAGTGCGCGGTACCGGTGGAATATTTAAATGGCAAGGGTTGCCAGCCGGCACCTAAGTGGCACTCTCACCACTCCTAACCGTCTTTTACGTTTTCCGGTGGAAACAACGGAACGAGCAAGCGAACCCAAGAGAAACGTTCAATCCGCGTCCCAGCGTCGATGTCGCTTCCGCCCTCCATCGCGTGCCACCAAGAAGTTTCCATTTTTTTTTCCTTTTTTGAGAAAAGGCCGCTGCTGGCTTATATTTTCGATGAAAATGCACCCTTCCAAGCGGCAACCATAGCTCGAACGCGGTTCCTATAGAAACTGTTAACTTTTTTCCGAGACCTTTTTCTATTTTCTTTCTATTTTTTGTTTTCACGTTTCAAGAGTGGATATGTATTTTAAGATACTTGAAAATACAAGGTTGAATATACGAGGACGCGGTTGGAGGAACGTTATGTCGGTGGATTTCGAGTCGAGAGGAATCAAGAGTCTACCTCTAGAAATGAAATATCTTTGAATGTGAAATTTAATCTGGATTTTTCACTGCGTTTTCAAGTCTCTGAACGATATTATTGGAGAATAATATGCAAAGGAAATATATATATATATATATGTATAGTACCGATTGACAGTATATAGAGAAGTCGTATTCAAAGCGTATCTGATAATCTGGCAACACACAAGTTTCCACTGACTACTCAAAATAGCAAGTCTTTAGTCGATTTTACGATGTAAATGTAAGTTGAAGAGGGTGCGCGAGACCCCAGAAGTCGCTTTCCGTACATTCTTCGTATATACATATGTATCTCTGAAAAACTTACTGGTTCATTTATCTTAATTAATCATGACTGACGAACTACGATGTATACCCTGGCTAGTTCATGCAACGTTAATCTATTCCCTCGTATACGCCGGTGCACGCTTCTAAAACATTCCGTAGAAACGGATAATAGCTGCACGCTGCTTTATTCATTCACTTGGAAACAATTGCATTAGCCTCGTCAAGTAGATATATCACGATGCTGTTTCTCTGTTAGCTACAAAGAATACTCTTCGTACATTTTCAACCTTAGACACGCCATATTACAACGTATACGTTCACTTACCAGTTTCAATCTATGATGGAGATAGAACTATAGTAGAGTCATTTATATTTGAATTGCATTTCTTGGAATAAAATTTTAATGGATATCTTCCTATAATTCAACATGATTGTAAAATTATAGAAAGAGAAATCTTTACGCCGCAACCTATAATTTCACATCCTATATATTTATTACCTCTGATTCAAAGTTTTCTTTCATAAGAACAAAGAATCGTAACTCGTGGAAAGAATCAATGAATCCTGGTTATATCCATGAACTATTTGCCCATCAATGAGTTCTAGTAAACCAAGTTCAACTACACTATCACCTCCCACGTTTGAAGATCCTACAGCTTTTAATTTTAATCGGATTACTCATTTTTCTATTTCAGGTGCAGTCCATAACCACCAAGAGGTTTCACGGTGAAAGTGCATCGCCACCATTTTCTTTAATTCAATTTTCTTCGACGTAAGATGAACGAATGATCGACGAACGACGGTGACACGTACGCGATGAGGCCGAAATCGTGTTCCCTGTTCCTGTTGTTCTGCGTGCTATTGCCGGGACTGGTGCGCCCCTTCACATCCGGCGAAGGTGAGCAAACTTCCATCCCAGAGGCTCTCATGACGACAAAATGCAGTCGTCAGAGAGGGAACAGAGACTCTCCAGTTAGAATCTCGCTTTCTATCGATTCAAGAACCCGACTGCGACAGTCGATGACTGAAGTGATCGAGTGTACTTCGTGCGAGTTCTTTCACCACGGAAACGGGAAACGAATGCTCACGGCCTCGTAGATCGTTCGATAAGTTGGGAAACGGGCGGACTTGTTCTGAGAGACAGCCGCCATTTTGTTATTTTCTGCTCATTTCACAGGGGCAATTAGTTCAGAGATAAAGAGTTTCTAACATTTATCGTAAAATTCTGCGTAAACTCCTCGGACCTTTAAAATCATATTATGCGCTTGATATTTCAATTTTTCAGAAATTTACTGCAGAAATCCTGATTTGTTTATTTGTATTATTGATATTGTTTATTTAGGTTCTGAGATTGTTTATTTTCATTCTCGATCTTAACCCTTCGTAATCGAACTATAATCGGCAATGTATGTCATGCCATTTCTTTTACCTTTAGCCGCTTCCTTTTATTCTTTCGTACCAAAATTTAATTTGATAAAAATGTTACAACGTAGACAATATCATTATTTTAGGTTTATCATATTTGTTCCAACGTACCGTCCATTGATTCGTTTCTTTCTCTGATGATAAATTACTCTATTTTGAAATAGCTTTAAAATAGAAAACCTAACATGCAAGAGCGTAATAATCGAATCAAATCACCGTGTCCGACAACTAATGTGTGTTAATCCCCTAAATTCCTTGAACAAGCCTCCAAAAAGAACTTCCATTTATCCATCATTTTCCTACGATCACTCCAGATTCGATTTTCAATCCCCACAGCGAAGCTTTATTGTTCCCCGATCCTGATCCAGGGGTACGTCAGTAATCAACGTTCGACGCTCACGAGGGAGGAAGCCGAACACGGACATGCTTTTTGCGATTCCCTAGCCGAGAAAGAACCTGGTCGTGTTCTATGTGCACGGGGCTAGTCACGAGCACGGTCTTTGGCTTGGGAAAGGGGAAAGGGTGAACGGAGAGGGGCCCAGGCAGATCTAATTATACGGCAAGTCAGCGTCGTTGATTAGTGGTGGGCATAACCGGCCGGTTACGTTACACCAGCCGTTTTCGATGATGGATTACGATCCCCTGGAGCTAGTTTTAAAGCGACTTTACGCAAAGAGGGGGCTTTTGGTCTTTCTCGATTTCTTCGCACACTCGCGAGACCACGTGGCCGACTAATTAGCGTCCCCGACATCCACCGGCCTCGTCATCGCGGCACATAGAGATGATGAATGGCACACGGCAAGCAAAAAGAAAAAAAAAAAAGAATGAAAGAATCGTTACACATAACGATAGAAAGTTCACGGATTTATACGCCTTAACTGCGCGTATCTCGAAGCGAGAACCACTCGAAAATATATTCCTTCGAATATGCAGTAGAAGAATTATTGCGTTCTTTAAACCTTCTTTCGAGGAAGTTGCGCCGGTGTTCGCTATGTTGGTCGTATTTCAAATTAACACATTGGCAATAGTACGCGTTATGCTTCAACAATTTCTGATAAAAAGAGTTGTAAAAGGGGTTATGAATAACATGCAGTTTATGAGAAAGGTCATCGTATCTGCTTAACGATATTGTGTTATAGAATTGGTTGAAAAGAGATAGCGGTTATCGTGTGTGAGAAAATAGAGACCCGTTTAACTACAATATATGGATAATTGGAATTAGAGTGAGAAGATAAAAATGTACAGATATGTGCAATTGTGTCTCTGGAAAACCCACCGTTTTAACTTTTCGACACGTTAAACTGATCAATTCTAGCTCCCACTAATTTTCCGATTTCAACACTACGGAGTGTGACTGACATTTAACGCTTTTAAAAACAATACTTTAATCAAGTTCACGCGACTCAATTATTAATGCGTTAACGAACATACCAGTGGAACCTACAAAATCGTTTAACGAGTGAATTTCACCGTTTCCACCTCGCTCGCAGTGACTCATTCGCGGGTACCGGCAAACTCTTCCAACAACACAAACTCATCAATAGGCAAAGCCACAGCCACGCTTCACCGACGCAAACAACGCCAGCCAGACTTTTCTAACGCTCGGAGTAATTACGCTTTCCGACAGCTGGCACGGTCGTTCATTTTTTCCCCAAGCCGCGGGAGAGGCACCGCCATGCAAATTGCACGCGTCGACATTTAACGACTTCGATTGTGTGTGCACGCGTGTGACTTTCCCGCGAAGCCAGCGCATCGTCGGCGACGCCGTGGATAGGAAACGGCGCCTAAGAAAATCGTTCTCTGTTCTTACGTTGCCAGGTGAACTGTTAACTGTTCAGTCAATAAAGAAAGAGGGAGAAAGAGAGAGGCTCTTACGTGCGTAGAAACCCGCGTGTGAATAATAGCTCCGACGATTTATCGCGATGTGATATCGTGTCATAATTCCAACGACTCGGCTGGCCGACGTTCCGGCGCGCCGAGGAAAATATTAGCCGCGTTAATAATTAACGGGCCGCGGGCAGGCCGACGCCGCGCGTCGTTCTCACGTTTAAGACCGCAAATCACTTTGTAACTTCGTGTCGCGTCTATTCCGTGGTGTCTTCAATTTTTCAGCCTCCTGCGAACTTTGAGAATTTTAAATGGTTCGTATAGTCGAGAATAAAGCGGGAAGTTTCTTGGTTCCAGATGAGTCATATGATTAGTCTAACACAGTGGAATTGAGTAAATGAGCTTTCATAAATCGTAGAAAATTTATACCGTCTGTGGTGCAAATTGGTGTGATGAATGTTGGAAATTTGCTTGAAGGAATAACAAAACACAGGAAGTAAGTCAGTCAGTAGGATTGAATTTGTCGATACAGTGTAGATATTTTGTATTCTTTGCAATATGAATTGGCACGATGAAGACTAGAAGTTTGCTTAGAGTAATGAAAAAGGTTCAGGAGAAGTAAGCTGGTAATTAGTAGGTTAAAATTCTACTTAACGGCGTGGAAATGAGCTTCGTTAGCATAACATGAAAGAGTTGTACTGTGATGGAAATTAGCGGTATAAATATTAGAAGAAACCTGGGAAAAAGCAATAGAAGAATCAAAGGAGAAGAAAAGAAGACGAAGATGATACTAGCGTATACTAGTAACACGAAGTGAATACTAGTAAGCGAATACTTAGAAAATATTTAAAAACGCTTTTTAATAAATGATATCGCAATTATTTGTTCGTATCGACAAAATGTTACAAAATTCAAAGAAAAAAAGAAGAGCTAATTGATTAATTGTTACTACAAAATAATTATTTCCTACAAATTGACGTTTGTAATAATAATCAGTTCGTACGAAGGGAATAAATAAAAAAATCGATCGTTTCCACTGCATTATCCCCGTAACAAGTTCACCAAGTTTGTCGTCCAGCCTGCAGATAACATGCATCAAAATAACGAGTACCGTTTTCCAGAAGATAGATATCCACCGAGACCCCGATAAAAGCTATCGAACGTGTCTGGTTTTCGAGCTCGCGAAGCCAGCCAGGTTTCGCTCGTATCCGGTAGCGAGAGAAGAATTACGAGCGGAGAAAATACGAAGCTTTCCTGCCTTGGAAAAATGTTTATTCCGGCGCGCGAGAAAGCGGAAGGCGAGAGCGGATCGCGTCGACGAATCTTCAGATTTACGACTAATAAATTCTCCATACGCCGATGCTCCTTCTGTGCTCTCGTAAAGGTCACGTCACGCTGCTGATTTCGGATTCTTCGACCCCGTTCTATCTAGCACGGGTTCACCTCTGGCTAACAGTACCATCCGCGGGATTTCACCCTTCGTGAGAACCTATTACTCATCCTCGTGCTGGCGTGGGCCCGTTTCCGAGCGATAAGTATCATAAGTAAATCGCGATCAGGTCCCGCGATACGACCTTCGATCACGTAGCTGACCACGAAAACAGAGATGGATAGATGGGGAAGGAGAGGAGGAAAGATAAAGAGAGGAAACTGTAAACTGTTTGAAGATAGTGGGAGGTCGTGTGGATCTCGCGAAATCGCCCGGAGCAAAAATGCAAAAGCCAACGCGAATGCTGGTTGGCGGGTTGGCTCGACCGAGCAATTACCCGGTTGGTTCCACGTCGGAATGGGGCCCGTTCTCGGCCTCGCAGCCGCGGAGGAGGAAGATGAAGGGGAAGGGGAAGAGTGGTAGAGTCGAATGCGAAAGAGAATAAAAAAATACACGGTGAAGTTAGTTAGGCGAGAGAGAAGGGAGAAAAACTCTTTAATCTCTCGTGGTCTCTCATCGGCACACTGCCCGACCGAGTGTATACCGCGGTCTTTCTTGCGCCCGTGGTGTATGCCTTTCTCCGTTTCTGTCATTCTTTTACTCGCAGCGACGAAAGGTCGGGTCAGCTTTAATTATCGTAAATCAAACGAGAGAGTGGTGCGCCGAGAGGAGGCCCCGGCGGTTGTGCAAGCGCGAGCGCCGCGATTATTGTTGAAATCGCGGAGAACCGCCGGGTAAAAGAGTGGCCTGGGTAAAACGCAAGCCACGGACCGGCAGATCGTGAAATATCGACCGATCGAATTACAACACGACGATATTTTCGCGCGTTCCCTCGTCACGTGAACTCTCGATATCTTCGAAGGTGGTTAGTCGAGTGTTGGTCCGGCAGTCGCGTTGCGAAATTTCTCGATGCTCTCGGACACATCGGTTCGAAAACCGGATATGTTCGTTGTTTCTTAATTGCATCTTTCGATACTCTGGCCTACAGGCGTTTTTCTTTTTTCGTGTGTGTGTGTGTGTGTGTGTGTGAAGTATACTTCTGGAGGTTCGAATTGTAAATCCGCTTTCTTAATAAATCTTTGGAAACTTCGCATTATTGTTTGCTGATGTTTCTAATCGCTTCAGTTCGAAAATTCCATACGTATTTTCATTGAACTCTTCTTAATTGTATCTTTGATTGCATTATATAATTCTAATAATAGATTCGCGAAGAGCAAATTATATGTATATATCATAAGGTCAAATTATGTAATCAATTTTCATACCAAAGTTGGCAAAGTCGTCATTATCTTCGTCCACCAAATTCCCGATAACTTTAATCATATCAATTTGCCATACTTGTTCTTTCGTACATCTTCGTCTCAAAATACAATTCTATACAATCCAATTACGAGTCTTCGTACTAGGTTCTTGAATATGCCAATCATTCCTATTTATTAACTTAAAAATTCCCCCATGCTTCCAATCTCATTTTAATCACGATCCAATCAAAAGTAACTCGTCGCGATTACCATGCAGCGAAAAAAGAAGAAAGATAAATCAAACGCAACGAATTTTTGAAACAAGGTACGAAGAGTCGCCAACCACAATCGAACGATATCGAGGGGAGGCACGGCGCGCGCGAGTTTTCCTGCGTTCGGTCCCGCCTCGTCAGAGATTCGAATCTTCGTGGCTCGCAATTTCAATGCAAATCGGTACACGAGCTCCATTGTGTCTGGCAAATGGAACGATGAATCCGCAAAAAGCGCGGAACGTGAAATTTTGTTCCAGTTCGACGGGTATCACGGATGAAGTACAATGGGCAACGGGCGAGAATCGACGTGACGTCGTTTTGAGGGCGGTGGTTATCGATAGCAGAAGGAAAGAAGGCACCGCGGGAGGCGTTCACGCAACCAAGCAGTCGTATCTGATTCTGTTACTCGGTTAATTACACGCCTTAACGTGGGCCTTGCTGCCGTGGCTGCAATCGACTCGTGTAATGCGCATCATCGCCCTACGCTTTTTACGATTCGCCGCCTCTTCCGGAGGCCTCCATTTAATATTCACCCTTTCGTCAACATTCGCGCGTTTTTCGACCCGTTCCATTCGTTTAATTTTCTGTCGTTCGCGAGCAGGCCGATCCGCGACGACAAGTTTCGTGCCGCTTAAAACAATCGGTATACGCGTGATGGATGAAACTCGATAACGGATTGAGTTAAGCGATCACGCGCATCGTTGATAGGTTGATTCGCAGGATGTAGGTTTGTTACAGCGTGGGATCGAACTGTGGGTAATGTTCACTGGAGTAGGGGGATAAATCGTAACGGGGAATTAAATTTTGTATATTACACTTGTAATCCTTCGCCTATATTTTAGACATAGTTAATTTTGTTTACTGAACCACGCGATATAATTATTATATAACGCGATATAACTATATGTACTATAAGGTATAAATTGTAATAAGAAACAAAATTATATATATTACGTTGGTTTGGAATTTAATTTGTAAATCATAGTTAAAATTTTATAACTAGGATTATGTTAGCTAAGATTTCCTAATCTCCATTTCCATGTAAAACGTCTTTCGCAACAGTCGGAAAGACACTGTCGTCGCTCTGGATCGTCCAGCCACCTGAGAAGTCTCTATCCTCCGGGTACACTGACCGCCCTTTAACTCTGACCTCTGACTTCTGATTCCGAATACAATGCGGGGCTGTTGTCGCGCACCGTTCAAAGATAATGCGCGGCTGTCCAAATGGAACGAATCGAGGAAGGTTCAACCTGATTTCATCTCGGTGTCGATCGTTCTCCAACGATCAAAGAGAAAGATCCTCCTCCTCTCCATCGGTTCCTCCTTCGTTTGTTTCTCTATCTTCCATTTGGCCTGGTATCGATCTACGTACCAGCTTGTCTGTTACGATAAAGATCGATCGAGATACGAAACAGACGAGAGGACCACTCGTGGTTGACGTATGTATATCTCTCGTTAACCGGAATGACGATAGAATAAAGTTCCCTGGGAGCAGGGAACCAGTAGAGACTTGACTGGCATTATTTGGGCCCGAAGGTCGTGAACTGTGAATGGCTTGGAACACAATGGCAACTCGAGGCGGTCAGGCGCCGTCTTATTGTATATTTCAGTACACCCTCCAGGCCGGAAGTAGTCCTTTTTTCTCCAAGGGACCAATTCATGGGAAACGTTAATTCTTCAACGACTACCTTTCGCCACCTTTCGCCGAAAGTCGCTCAAAATATTTGCCTCGCACCTGGCGTTGACTTTTCTAGACTGGAATAAGTGTCGTTTCGGATAATCCGGGAATAGAAGTCGCTCTTGAAAAAGCTTCCCTTTTCAATTGCCCACCCTAGCGCGACTTATGAAAACATTTACTTGTTGAAAGAGCAGCATTTTGTTTATCTGAATATTTTTTTTTGAGAATATGGAAGTTCGTATTAATCGATTAATTTCTATAACGTGAGACGCCGAGATACTGTCTTTCATGACTGAAATTCTTCTGATGTATCGGGATATCGAAGTACAATAACATTCACTTACATGGAGTTGAATAGTATGACCTGTTGTTTTGTAATACTTTTTCGTATTGCCAGGGCATAGCACACTTACGCGATTCACTCATTGCATGATTTTTTAATATTTTGATACATTAATATTGCATTTATTATCGTAACTGTATCAATGTTGTATCGTGTTTCTGGTGGAATATTATGTATTTTTGAATCCTATATTATACGTAAAGGAATACACTAAATTGAATTTATGAATGAGCATTTCCCTATTTACACGCCCGCTACCATGCATGCCTATTCATTATATTATTTTAAACAAAATTATATAGCAGACAGATTAATAATTCCAGACTTAAATAAGTAAAATCTAAAATCATAACGTATTCAACAACCCCCTCCAACGTAAAACAACAATCACGTAAAATCAACAGCGTTATGGTTATCGTCCACATTGCGAAATTCATCGCGACAATTTCCCCTTTCTCTCATTGTTCAGAAAAGAAAAACGAGATAACAAAGAGTCTAGCCTGTTACATTCAACGTGTAATAACGCCGATCACGCGAGGATCGGCTACTTCTACGGAATCGGACTTCCTGGAAATTCAATTCGCTCCCTCGGCCTTTTTCCCCGCAAATTAGCACCCTTCAGCGGTGACGCGGTGTCAAGGTGTCAACGAGGGTCGCTAGGGCGAGCACCTTGATTTCGAGGCATCGTTAGATGCGCGGCTCGCGGGTGATACGCTGTATATACGCGTAGCCACGGAAGAGGCGCAAGAGTCAAGCGGCGGGGTCAATGAAGCCCGGAGCACGAAGCGTTACTCTTTGGCCGACGTTCGGCCTGCTAAAATAACAAGGCACGTGACGCGAGAAAACAAGGAAGCTCTTGTCTCTTCCTTCGTCCGTCTTTCTTCTCTTCTCGCTTCGACTGGCCTTCGTTCTTTCCATTTTGCTTCTCTTTCAATCTTTCCCCTCTCACCTATTCCATCTTCTCATTCGATTTGTGTATTTTGGTATCGCGTAGGAGATTAAGGAAGATTTTACCGAATCTTCTCAACATGTTCACGTTCTTGTTGATTCTTCTTAATGTCATGTAAATTGGAAGTCACATGCTTATATGTCTTCGGGTTACAGAAAATTATGAATCATGGTCTTATCTCATAAGCAAATAAATCTCTGGTTTTAGAAGTTTACTAAATTCAGTGTGTTGAAGTACTGATGCATTAGTAAAGTATATATAACATACAACGTATTAAAAAGTAAAGTTGTTCAGGCGCATTTTGTATATTGCATTTAGTACATTTTAATGCATTTACTATATTGACGTTAAAGATACTGGTAGTGTGGTCGGTATTATTTGTTTATGTAATTGAAATTCTTTAATCCTGGTATCATTGGTCACCGATCGCTTTTATAGCCGTCATTGTAAAATTTAATGTCGCTGTTTAGTAACCGTCATGACAGTCATATAATCCATACTCATAAATCAATATCCTTACACCAGCCCTTTCTTTGAAGAAGTTTCTCAGCCCCGTTCCTCTGTCGTACCTCTCCATTTTTCAACGGCTTTAACTCGAGCATAAGAGGATATATTAGCAATTAATGAACTGTCTGAAAGCCTAGAAAATATTCTTTTCCAAAGTACCAAGCGTCATATGAATGGAACTCGTTTCCAAGGACGGAAGACATTGACCAGCCGCCGCCTCGAAATAGAGTCGTCGTCGTTCAAGTCCTCATTGTTCGCCACTTTCACCGCCATAAATAACCTAGTCCTAACACCCTGCATACACCTCTCGCCTCACCTAACCACAAATCTATTCTCCATATCCGTAGTTGAAACAAAAATACACATCTCGAAATCTCCCGCGCCGTATCGCGTCCCATCCAGAATCTCTCTCCCTATCGGTCTCCACTTCCTTCGAATCTTCCCCATCTCTGACGAAGCACGTTCTCTAATCTACATCGTCCGCCTCTCCCCCAATAGCGCGTATGTTCCATTGACTCGCATAGCCGGCAAGAGCCAACCGTGCTGCAGGTACCTTTGTTAATTAAGAGGCGTCATGTGTGGCCCCTCAACCGTAGGTACACGTTGAAACTGTACACGCTCGTGTTCGTGTATCTGCCCGGCGTAATACGTGGTCAACCTATATAGTGACCACGCGAGACTTCCCCTATATGTATGCATGTGTAGATGCATACACACAGAAACACATATACAGGGTGATTTTGAAATCGTGGTAAGTGAAAATGTGAAGGATGTGATTCTTTACGTAAAAGTATTGGGTTGGCAACTAAGCGATTGCGGATTTTGTGCGGATTTTAGGTGGTATTGACAAAAAAATCACTTAATTGCCAACCCAATAGATCGAAAAAGATATCGGATAAAATGTATTCGCATGACGCTTCGTTTGCAGGAAAATTTAATTTTGAAATGTGTTATGTATGATGTTAGTAGAAATTCGTTTGTAAGTGTCATGTTCGTCTCATTTGTATGTTTAAAGATTTCTCAAGTACACGGGTAAACTAAACATGTTCAAATTCTACTTTTTCGAAAACGAGTCATTGCATGAAGAAACTTTTGTTGAAATGCGTCAATATATCGTGAATGTTGAAATGCAGACAATATTAAAACCGTTATACAGAATAAGCAAATTATACGATATTTTATTATGTCGTTATTATATCGTTAAATTGTTATTAAATCTTTATATCATTTAATACAGTTAAATTTTCATTAAATTTTATGTGAAGCAAACGCGTTATATCTTATTATATCACATTAAATTCATTATACATATATCGTTATATTAATAAATCATATTTATTCTGTATTTTTACGTGACAAACCACGTCGTTTTCAGCTGCGTGTATCGCAATTTTAGAATCACCCTGTAAGCATAGAGGGAGCTCTTGTATCCAGGCAAGGGACACGACTAACTATCCAGCTACGCTGGCTAACGAGGGGCCTCGTGCAGATCTCGTGGTGGCTATTCGATGGCGGGACCGGATTACACCGTTCCGTTCCGAATTATCGGAAACCGATGAGCTCGGTTTTTCCGTAGAACGCACGGCTCGCGTGTCGCGTGACGTTGCTCAATTAAGTTCGCAACCCCGGAACTCTTGCTCCTTTTTTGTCCCCGTTGTTCCCTCGTAGATGCGGGGGTGGGTTGTTTAGGGGGTATTTGCCACAAGCAATTACCGTGGCGCGATGGAAAGAGATTTCGACGGAGGTCGGCTTGTTCGGGAGGTGCGGCTGATTCGGTGATAGATCGGAGATTAACCCAGGTTCCAGCCTCGGTGGTGGAGGCAGGGTCGATGTTGGAGGTTTCGGGGTAGGTGTTCGGAACCTTGTTCTCCTTGCTGTAGATCCTACGGGATAACGTTTTTGAGTTGGTGTGTGTCGGGTTACGTTAACGTTTATACATATCGCAGAGACGATCGAGATATTAGGTTGCAATATATGAAACCTTAGGTCCTTAAAAGGGATAGGTTAAAGAATCAAAGTCATTTATGGAACAGAGAATTCTCATCTTTAAGAAATGTTCGTCGACGAAGAAAGATTTAGGAAATTGATAAAAGAAAATCAAACGCGCGTTGAATGTTATCTGCTGTGAATAATTACAAGAATCTTCTAAACGTCTTCCAGTAATCTCAGCGACCTAGCGATGAAATTAGATAACACGCACATATAGCAAGTTAATGCGGACAGTTATAGAAGAGATATCGTCCCACATTCGGGAAATTCATTACAGTCTCCGAAACACGAGGCTTCGTTAACTTTCTAACAGGAACAGCCTCTGAAAGAGTCTCACGTCTAGATCGGTAATTTAAATTGCAGAAGCTTATCCTGACTCTCCTTTGAATCCACGTCGGAAGCTTAAAACCTCATCTATCAAAGAATTACTATCCGCGGCTAAATAACCAAGGGGAACCGTAGGAATAATCCACGCAAAGGAAGCAAAACGCGCAAAACAGCTCTGTTTCACCCCGTTCGGTCCCTCGATCGAGCCGAGTTTCTCTTTTTCTCGAGCTCGTGCGCGCGTTATATCGCTCGATTAAGCGCTCATCCGGTTACTCTATTTTTTCCTCTCTCGTAGCCTCTCGCGATGTCGAGGAGAAAAAAAATCAGCCGCGGGGGGTTGCAGCGAAAAGAGGGGAGGGGTGGCGCGCGTGAATTAGCGTGGTACTGGGTGAGCGTGTACGAGCAATCAAAGACACATTGAAGAGGGAAAAGAGATCTGGTTGTGCGCGAAAATGGCCAGTCGGAATTTATACGAACTCGTCCCGAGGAATTAGACGGGGAAACGATTCCGCGGAACTTTATCGGCCAACCGATCAGCGGAATTATCGGAAATCGATGGAAATCCTCTTTCGCCGACTGTTCGTGTCTCCTCTTGGCCTCGCTCGATTGAGTCCTCTGGGTCTTCTTTTCCTTCCATGTTTCTCTTTCTTTCTCTTTTTCTCGCTGGTACTACACTCGATTCCACGGATCGCGTGTTTGCGAACGTGTGCACACAAAGAGAACGGGGCTTTGACTGAGCTAACTGAAAAGAGAGAGGAAGCCGAAGGCGCGAAAGGAAAACACCGTGGATTGATGGATAGTCGTGTAGATGGTCGTTTGTTTTAATCGACTCCGTGGAAATCGCCGCTTCATCAGAGTACTGTAATAATGAAAGGAAGAGAACGAAGTGAAGCACATTTTTTAGCGAATGCAATACAATGGATGCTCGTATAATACGTCTAACGTTATAGGAAATAGCATTACACGAAAGCACATGGCTTATAACAATTCAGGTAGACGAAGTAAACTTTTACGTCTTTCATAATTAGAATAAAAAATTCCGTTTAAATGAAGCCCACTTATTCGAACGAAGCCTTAATTAGTGTCTGATTAAATGCCGATTGAATCTACCTATCTGAATCTACCTTCCCTATTATACTACGAACAATCACAATGAAAATCATATGAAATGATATAAAAAAATCGTAGATGTTGAATTTTCTCATGACGATCCGTGATACTTTGCGATTAGGAAATTCTCGATCCGTACTTTTTATCGACTCAATGTCCACGTTCGACAACCTGGTGTATTCGTAAAAGACGAAAAAGGGGACAATAGAAAAGGAATCACAGGTGTGAAAAGAAAACATCGTGGATGGGCGAATCCCATGGTGCAGGATATTCGTTTTAATCGACCTAAACCCACAGAAAATCGACGTTGCCAGCGTGGTGTCGATATAGCACGGTCGCGGTCGTCCAAAGTGGCTAACGACGACTCTTGTACGAACTGATTTGGGGAAAAACTGGCCGTACTACGATTCCACCCTATCGGCCAATCGATCGAGATCCATTATCGAAAACCGATGAAAATTCTCTTTTAGTTGCGCTTCGATTCGCCACGGTACGTCACGTCGCCGAAAATTTTTGCTTGCTCCTCCTCCACCCTTTCTCCTTCTCTCACCGATATATACATATATGTGTCTTTTTTCCTCTTTTAGTTCGTTCGTTCATTCGTCCGCCGACGCTTCTCATTTGCTCGTTGTGCGATTCCCATCTCCGCGGGCCGGATATCGGAGGTATCTGCTCGCCATCGAATATAAATTCTGACAATTTTTTTCGGCGTGAGAGGCGAATTTTTGTTTCCTCGTATTTTCCCGATTCATTCGGATGACCGGCTGCTTTCCGTAAAACGCGTGAAAAATAACGAGCAAGGACAACGATAAAAAGCTGCGACGTCCGATTGTAACGTCTGTCGATCACGATGTCCATCCGATGTGCACGCGGATCTTGTCGCTGATATTCAAGCTTCGCATGATTGACGCGGATATACTTGTAGAATCCTCGGCAAGATAATACGAATCGTTATGGACAGCGTAAATAAGATAAAAGAAAGTGAGTTGATAACTCTGACCGCTTTGATTACCACCGTGTCATTTTTAGAGATATGAAAATATTTTATTCCTATAAAATATATAGCCCAGAGAGAATTATATTGTATATCTGAGTAATAACATTTTTATGACTCGTGAGGACTTCTTGGACATTTCAACATCTACTTTTTTAAACAGTGACTGTTTATGCAAATTTATATTTTCATCAACTCAAGAAATGGAACAAGGAAATTTCTTTCACCTAGTAAAAATAGCTAAAAAATTCTACCAAATGTCCAAATTGGACAAATTGTGAATGCAAAGTATTAAATAAAAAAAAAACCTAGTAAAAATCGTAACAAGTAGTACCGCTACTCTTGAATATTTTATTAACTGCGTGTCCTAAGCGTATTCGATGCAGTTTTACACTTTCAGAACATGTCCTTAATAAAACAACATACGCCAGATATAAAGCTCTTCTCCGAAGAAAGGCACACAAGTTTTTGCAATATCGGTTTCTATCACAATCCCGCTGCACGAGTGGCAATTTCATTTTTCCGTTTCCCCTTCTTTTGGGAAGCGGTGCGAGACGGAGAAGTCGATATACGAGAACGAGGACGATTATCGCGATGAAAATTGTGGCCCTCGGCCAAATGTCGCACGGGGATAAAGGTCTAACCGCTGGTTGGCGGGAAATGCATCGGACTTGTGCACCGGTGCGCCGCGTAAATCCGAAAATTCATTACTGCAGCCTCTCGCGAGCGAGCGAGCGAGCGAGCGTGTAAAACGGCCCGATTGTTCGCGAGTAGGACGTTCCGGCAAGCGAGACGCCTGGCAGTAATGGGCCGGCGTCAGGATTTACAAGGGGATGGTGACCAGCGTTGGCTATTGTTGACAAGCAAATATAGAATTTTCACGATTCCGATGGAACAATCCCCCGGGAGCGCTGAATAACGTCCGCGCGAATTAATAACTCGATCGTAAATTACGATTACGGAGGGTAGAGAAGGGATGGGTTCGTGTATTTAGAATTCAAATGACTGACTGCGCTCCCAGCCTGATCCTGCCTGATTGCCGGTACCCCCATCCGCGCTCCGATTTCTGCCACATGTTAATGACGATAATCCAATTCTATGAATTTATCAGGAACTGATAATAACCAGCGACGTTCGTTTTGATTTGTCCACCAGATTCGAGATTATCGTCCGGCTGGTTTTAATTTGATGTGAAATCATGTGAAGATTGCGCTATATGTGTGCATATTATATTTATTATCGCATTGCGATAAGCGCTTATTGCTTCAGTAATATGAACAAAAGCGGTATTACGAAGAGGAAGTTTGATTTTCAGAGTTGTATGCCGAAACGATGTTAAGGTTCATCGATTGTTCCATAATTTCTTCTTTCGAAAGAAAGGTGACTTCGATGAAACCGTATTACAAAGTACAATATAGAAACATTAAATATACACAAAATTGTAGGCAATAATCGAAAATCATTTTTGGCACATGCATATATCATAAAACTTTGTCTAATGCAATATCTGCCAAAGAAAAAATGCAAAAAGTATTTAATACAAGTTTGATTTTGTTCCAGAAGGCGAGGACGCCGCGGAAGACGAAGATTCCTATCTCCTGGAAGAGGACGACGTACCTTCAGCGACAATAGCCACCGACACGGAACTAATCTCCGAGGCAGGAGGCCATCTGCCCGTCTTTCTCACCGAACCAGTCGATTCGTTTGTGGTGAAGAACAAACCGGCCACGTTACATTGCAAGGCCGCACACGCGTTGCAGATCTACTTCCGGTGCAACGACGCGAGGGCGGAAGATTCGCAGCAACAGGATTTCGTAGACCCTCACACCGGCACTAGAATAGTCGACTGCGAATTGAACGTAACCAGAGACCACATCGAGGAATATTTTGGCAGAGACAAGTTCAAATGCGAATGTATCGCATGGTCTGGTTCCGGACAGATTAAAAGTCAGCCTGCGACTGTCGATGTTGCTTGTAAGTGCGAAAATAATATTGTTCGATCGTATTGTCAAAATGAATATTAGTTTGATATTAATTTGAATAATATTAATTTTTGAAATGTCTCGTAAGATTGAGATCCAATTTTCTGTGTTTTGTAAGTTAAGTAAGTTGTAAATTGTCTCGGCAATTTAAAACAATTTCTGGCATTCTGGTTATTGGATATACCGATGAATTATAAAATTAGTCGAGCGTAGACTAGTTAGTTTGAGTTGTACAGAAGGTTTAATGTAACGCGAGACATCTCAATTCTTCCAAGAACTTCGCCGATAAATATTCGGCTGTGGACAGTTGTTTGCTCCGCTGTCGGGACAGCCACGACTTTCGTCTTACTTCTGGCCCCTCGTAATTATCTTGATTCTCCTAAGCGAGGTCATTATTTAATTCCGACCCTTAATGCGAGGCAACACAATGACCGGCAACCATGAAGTTTCTAAGAGAATCAATTTAGGAAAGGACCGTTTGTTCGGTACTTTGCGCTTACGTAACTGTCGTTCGGACAAAAACTTTTGCTTCGCGAAAATGCCGTAGATAAATCACTAGAGCTCCTCTTCGACCCACTGGTCTTGTTATCAACGTAATTAAGGACAATTGCACACATTTATCAATACTCGTATTTTGTAGGTAAAACTTTGCACGGAAATTTTCTGTAAATTCGCAATATTTCTTTATCGTTAATTTAACGATCTTCTTTGCTATTTTTATCTTCCGAATTCGTCGGTATATTCAACGAATTGTACAAAAGTTTCCTTTGACTTACAACATTTTCTTATCATTATAATCTTTATGATAACTTTTCTTTCCACTTCTAGTCACTTTCAAATTTCATAGCATCGAATTTCATAGCTTTTTCTTCAACAAATTGTATATATATATTTTCTTTAATTCCCGAGATCTCTTTATCGTTATGTGCTGTCTTCAATGTAATAATTTTTCTTTCTATTTCCATGTGTCGAATCCACCAATATCTACTATTACTTTTTCTCAAAGAACCTCCGTTTGTATCGTGTTTCTAACAGCCATAAATCCCATTTTCTCAGACCTGAAGAAGCAATTCGAATCTCCGCCGTACTCGGTATCGGTGGAAGCAGGCCAGAGCACCGAACTCAGGTGTCTTCCTCCTGTGGGAGTGCCACCACCGAGGGTGTACTGGCTAAGAAATAACGTCCCCGTCGACACGGAGTCGGACACGCTTTTAGTGTCTAGCGAGGGACACCTTCTGGTTGGCCAAGCGAAGCTAAGCCATCAGGCGAATTACACTTGTGTCGCAGAGAATATCGCGGCCAAGAGGCTTAGCGAGCCTGTCAGCCTCACAGTTTATGGTAAGTTTGCTTTGATGGCATATAATTGCACGTTACTTCTCGTGATTTGTTTCCATATTCCATTTCAAAGGAATACGTGATGTAATTAGACGTAAATGACTTTGAACTTTTATTAACTCTCTATAGGCTAAATGCATTTTTTAATTTCCGGTAGATAAAACATTTTAGTATTCTTGATTTTTGAAAAATGTTTCCTGAATATTTATTTTTAGAATTATTTCTTTGTAAAAATAAAAACTCTTTCCGAAGAAATTTGACGATGAAACACAGATTGCCGACGATCTTGTTCGTCTGCTGAAGTAACAAAGCAAAATAGCTATTTTTACTATAATACTATAATATATAATATAATATAAAAATCGGAGTTTCAACTCAATGGATCAAGAATGCTATAATTCAACTCTAGCTGCATTTTCTACTCTTTCCAAGATACTAAACGAAACCAAAATTAAAATATCTATAAAAATTTGGTTACAGTGAAGGGTGGATGGTCCTCGTGGTCCGCATGGTCCGAATGTCACTCGAGATGCGCGAAAGGTGGCCAGAAACGAACTCGAACGTGCACGAACCCCGCCCCCATGAACGGGGGTCAGCCTTGCATGGGCCCGTCTCAGCAGAAGATGGACTGCAACATCGCCTGTCCCGGTAAGTGTCCCGTGAATTCATTATCCAGCCGGGACAGAATGAGATTTTCAAGGAAGCATCACGGTTCGTTAACGTCGATACGCCGTTCGGTTCCGCGACTGAACAGAGATTTCTTGCCGACGTTGTCCCTACCACGCGTCTATTTCTATCCGGTGGCGAACGAGCGAGCAAGAGATCATCGTTTTCTCTTCGTTCGATTGTGAGTCGTGTTGCGCGGGAACGACGCGACGGTCGGGCAAGCAGGTTCTACCACGACAAACCGATATTACCGATGCCAAGGGAGAGGAGAGACTCTCTCGTTTGATTTACGAGCTTCCCTCTTTCCCTCTTCGAATGTCGCCGATGTCTCAACAGGAGGCGGTTCTCAGCTCTCTTAAATTGTATTCACCTTTCGAAAACGCTTCGCGACATCCCGAAGGAGAAACCTGCACGCACGATCGACCATGCGCCGAGTGCTATTGAAAATCGTCGGGGGCAACGTCCACGGGAAACGTGGCGGGGAATCGCGGAGGATCGACGAGTGAAATATTAACCCCTTGTCTCGTGGTTCGCGCTGACACGCTGCACTGGCAGAATTTTGATATGGTTACTCGTTTTGAGTGTTATCCTCGACCAAGAGTCGAGCTCTTGAATGTAAATGGCAGGTAATTGGAAAATGAAGATGGATATGCATATATGTATTTTCTGTTTGGTAAAGGCGAGAATGGCGAGACAGGGAGTTAATTAGAAAGTCTATTGATACTATTGACTGTCGCTTATGTGTGCGCACGTGTTTCTCACTAACTGTCTGTCCCGCTTTCGATAATGCACCTATACGTCTTTCTGTCTAACGCTCGCTTCGGAATAGCCGGCACTCTGGAGGAGTTTACCAACGCTCTAGGTAAGTGTATACTCGTAAATCCGCTTCAAAAGCCAACCATTAAATTAAAAAAGAAAAACAAGGAAGAAAGACAGAAAACGTCCACGTAGAATATCCACATAATATTCCTATTCAAAAGCAAACGCTAGAAAAGGGAAAAAGATTTCCCTCGAGGGAAAGAATCATTTGTAAGTATCGCGTCGGAACTACTCGAATCATGGTCAAAGATCGAACGCATACGGAACAGAGACTGCTTTTTTCCACGGGGCCGGTACGAGTCAATTAAACGGAAAGGAAGTGAAGTCCTCGCGACCGAATTGACGAGTATGGCTTTCGAAAAAGGCTCGTGGGGATACGGACGAGTTACGAGTCTCGCTGTCCCGTTTCCACGTAACTTTTTACCCATCGCTTTAACGGCGATCCGAGTTCCCCTTAACGACCTCACGAAAGAAAGGCGATCCTTCGAACCGTTCGTCTCTTTTTTCTTTTCCCGGGGACACACAGTGGTGGACGGAGGATGGTCCAGATGGTCGGCATGGTCGGTGTGCGGCACCGACTGTACGCATACAAGAAGAAGATCCTGTGACGAGCCACCACCCAGCCACGGTGGACGACCTTGTCAAGGGAGGGACATCAGCGTGGCGAATTGCACCGGCGGCATGTGCAACAGTAAGTCACGAGATCCTTTCCCACTTGTCACGACTCTCTTCGGCGCCACATCGGCTCATCCACGTGTAAAAGATACCTTGTTCGTGAGAATACACAGGCTAATCACCCTTAAGGTGGATCGAGGGTAGGCTGAATGACTCGAAAGATAGTAGAAAGCTTTTCTTCGTAGATCGGATAAGGAATAATAAATGTTCGATGATTCGAGTTTAACTGGACTCCATTTTATCGGTAAAGTGAAACTTTGTGGTGTTTGGAAAGTCTGTTTGGGGATTCAGAGTTCTGAATTTTTCTATAGTGTGAGTTGAAGGTGATCAGTGTGTAATTAGAGTTGATTAACGACCGAGTAAAATGAATATTCAAATAGTTTTATGTTTTCTGTTTTATGAAGTCGATCATTCCTGAATAATTATAGACTATAATTATCTTTATGACTACTGCTTCTTGCCTCGCATAGAGAATATACTTATCATAAATTAATCTTTACTCACCATTCGCGGCAAACGCTTTGATAATCGTGCCATTCTACCAGACTCCTGTTTCTTTTCCAGATGGCAACACGAAGATGGGCGGCGCACACTTGACCGAGCAGGGTAAGTTCAAACTTAAAAATTCACTTTTTCTTTGATACTTAGTTCTCTTAATAAAACCTGGTATAATCTTGAGAAAATGTTATAATTCTATGTTTGTACGTGCCATGTTTGTGGCACAAAGAGTTCGACGTCATGATTGGACAATAGCAATTCGCAAAGCGTTCGAGACCCACCCCCGATCTGTTCCGCGGTGGCGACGTGCGAAAATCGAAATAAAATATGGCGAGTAGGCGTAAGACACGACCAGCCGCGAAGAAAACGCGCCTAACTCGTCGCGCGACATTCTTAGATGGATTCTTCACGGTTTGTGAGCGCCGTTTATATCCGCCGTAGAGCTCGGTTCGCGATCAGATACCATTCAAATCGTTCGTCCCATGTTGGGAAAATAGAACAGAGCGATCGTGCGCTGAGCGCCGCTCTAAGAACGATATTCATCGATTCAGGTATATTAATGCGAATGTCGAAGGCGTCACGAGCCTTTAAACGGTTGCGCGTCGTCGAACAATTGATGTAGAGGAAAATAATTCCAATAGCGAATGAGTACACCCATATTTATGCAGAAACGATGAAGAAGAATAACCAATAAACGATTGATACTAATAGAAAAGAAGGGTCAAAGAATTTAAATCTCAAACGAATAAACTAAAATTACTAGTGAAATTTTGCAAAACAAATTTTACTTCGCTTAAAATTCTAAAATTCTAAAAGCTATTTTGTACAACGCAATTCTGTAATCTGCAACCTGTCAGTTCACGAATAACAATCGATAAATTATTATAGAAGAGGATTGCGATCTTCGATTCTCGCAACTCACGCTCAAATACCTTCTCTCCTTCTTACCCAATTTACCATCCACCTCTTGTACAACTCCAGTCGCTTGCCATCGGTTTAATAATCGTTTTCCAGCCCGAGGAAAAATGCCTCCTCATTCCCTCGTCATCCCTCCGCTATTTACCCAGCCAGTTTTCCACGCCAATGACGAAGGTCCACGGCCCCTCCGCGTATTTACTTTTAATTACGCGACCGGTTAATTATTGACGCTCCGCAGGACGATCGTCGAAGGGCCGATTCGCGGTCCAAACAGTCGCAACAATGAGGTGGCGGCTGCTGCTAGTCAAGGGTGGCCCACTGGTCCGTATAGATCCAGACACAACCCCCGTTAGCTGGACGATTCTATCGACCGAACCACATCAAAGTTGCACGCGATACCGTTCGACGTAGGCTGTATTCTCTCCCCATTCCGCCTCGCGTCGATGGGGGTGGGTTCGCTTTAATATCGAAGAAAATTATGTAATCGGTAGCCGTTACGCCTCCCGCGCCCCTTCCAACAGGGGAAATTGATCGTGCATGCAAATAAAGTGCCATTATCCCGTGGCGAAACTCTGAACGTGAGTATATGGATGGTCGAACAGAGGGAAGAGAGAGGGTAGCAACCACCACCCGTTGGAACTTCGATTTTCGTCGAAAGCCACGATAAGACGCGAAAACTGTTGCGAATTACACCCTGGCGGTTGGTGAGAGGTTTTAGGATAGTTTTCGCTGAAATGGTTAACTCTTAGGCAGAAAACCAAGATTCTGAGGTTATTCAACGAGCGTGTAGGTATGTTTGCAGGTTCGATATTTGAAAGTTTTCCATAGACTTCGACAATAAAGAATGCTGGAGAAAAGAGGAGCCGAAAATAAAATGTTAGTAAAAGGAATATAGAATATCCGATAGTTGTACCAGAGTTAAAGTAAAATGGAATACACGTATTTTGAGTTTACATACAAATTTTCTTTCTCTCTTTCTCTCTCGCGAATCTTTCCCACATTCTTTTTCATAAAAATACACGTGTACTTTATAAAAATTCCTACAGCGTTTTATTAAGGTGTTTCGAAGTAGTTACGTCTCTTTCGGGGAAAGATTCACGAAAGTGAGATAACAAAAGAAAAAGGCAATCGAAACCAGAATTCTTTCAAGGGGTTCCGAATGAATTATAGGCTTCAGATACATTAGGTCGAGGTTATGAAGCGTTATCAATTGCCGTTAAGAAAATAAATCTCTGCGACCCCCTGCACTCGCTCCACTTTTCAGTTTGCGGAGGGTGAAGCACGCGAACGATTCAGACGAATGGAGGAGAGAGCCTGCGTAACCCGACTAACGACGTGGAACTATTGCGTTTCAGGGAATAGATCCTCTTTCTCCTTTCTCCCCCTTATTTTCTGGATCTTCGTATGCGTTTTCGTCGCGGCGTATATTGATGTTCGAAGCACGTGTCCCGGGACCAGCGTGCGCCAAGCAGACGCACATGATCCTGCGAACGAGAAGCCGGCTCTCCTCCGAGAGTCACGTACCGGGGTTACAACCGGGAATGGCTTTGACATTCTAAAATTGGAAGAAGCTTAGGAACGTCAGCCGCCGCTTTCTCGCCGCGCCGAAGACCTGGTGGTATTTGTCGAAAATCTCCTGAATCAGACACGGATACCTTGAACGTGGCAATGAGACGATGAAGGGTAGACGCCGTGGAAAGAATTATTTCCCCTTTTTCTTTTTTACGTTTTAGAGCGGGTAACTTCGCTAATAGGCGATTAGGTGATAGTTTGTAGAATTTATTTAAAAGTTTTCGGAGACTGCGGGACAACTGCTTAAAGCTAGTTCTCGGCGAAGTTTCATATTGCAAGATTTTTGATAAAGAACTTTTGTAATGAAGCAATAAGATTACTCTTGTTTTCAACGATGGTAATACGGAACTCCGTGAATTTAAAGGCTGAACTTGGTCTCATGTTAGACATTTTTACGAGGAATCTCTATAGCACAAATAATAATTTATTTCAGAGGGAAAATATCGTTTCAACTTTTCCGTACTTTCTTCATGTCTAACGAAACTTCAATGCTTTATGCTATATCACGAACTTCGAATTGCACGTTTGTCTTAGTAAATCGATTAATATGTCAGTACTTTATATCTCCATTGTTACATAAAATATCACGTTAAGCTTCTTCATTTTTCAATCAAATATAACAACCGTCTCGAGACTTTTGAGCAACATTTGCCAGGAGAAAAGTTGCACGAGTAATTGCTTTACTCTCCTCTCGTTTCGTAAATTGATATCCGCGAACTTTCGCGATTTGCGATGGCACGTCGCCTGTCGAATGAAGCGTTCACAAGCGATCCATTCGCGGCTCACCGGGACAAGAAGCACCGATGAATTTCTGCGTTACATAATTCATAAAACGCCATTCAAATCTCGGTGAAACTTTGCATACAGCGTAATTCAATCCCGATTTTACACGGACGATAAGAATATTGTCGTGTACGATGACGTAATCTCTCTTTCCTGTCCTCTTTACCTCCTCCTACTACGTTTTTCGCGGTTTTAATCGCGTCCCACGTCGTCTTTGTTGCCATCCTGTGTTCACTGACCGTCGAGCGACACGACACCACTTAAAATTATTATTCCGTTCGAGTTCTCTGCACGCTTGCCGTGGTGGTTTTTATTACGGGCCGTTTAACGGCCACGATAATAATGATCCGAATGTTTATCGTCGAAAGCGCGGAATAAACGTGCCACGATGTAAAACGATAAAACAGGAGACACGAAGGGAGACGAGCGAAGGTTGTGTCCCCTTGGCGTAAATGGAGAGGAACCGAGCTTGAAACTTTCCTTAGACGATGCTCGTAATATTTAGCGGTACGCGGGAAACGTTTAAAAACTCGTCTTCGTCTTCTTCTGTCTGTCTGTCTCCTTCTCGTCGTCAACTCTGTGCGTACCATTGGTCCACGCGAACACGTTTCGTCGTAAAAAAGGAAAAAGAAGAGAGAAAGAAGGAGGAGAAAGAAGAAGAGCGTATAAAAGTTGCCGCGTAAATTATTCATGAATGGTGGTCGGCTCTGCTCGTCCACGATGAGCACACTTCGCGGATACGCGAGAATTACCGGCGCCATTTGCACGCTACGTCTTAAACGGCGGCGGAGAGATCGTATCGCGGAGTGGCCCCTTAAAACGAGGAATTAACGCCCGCTGGTTACTGTAATCTCCGACCGGGCGATAATCTTTCGACGCGCGGCTTAACGCCATGCCGTAACAAAGTCTCGAATTAGCGGCTACGCTTTCTCGCTTCTGTAGCGTGTTCCCCGGAAACAAACCTGCCAGAGTTTGGACAGTGAGTGGTCGGCCGCGTGCATGATTTCGCGTTGACTCATGTTTCAAAGAAAGTCTCGAGAGATACGATATCTTGGAGATCTAGTCGATTCGCGAGTGTTAAGTGGTGGAGCTTAATTGGGCACTAATTAGTTGTGCCGATGGATGTTCACTAGCTTAAAAAGAGAAAATCTAGTATGCTATAATGGGGTCTTCGATGTGGGAAATTTTCAGTGTTTAATCTCTTGAGGGACGAATTCATTAACACACTACGCGCAAATGATAGCTTCGTCGAAAGTGTCTACATTTTTTTGATAATTACGAAGACAAACGATTTGATACCCGTGAGTTTCGTAGGTTGTATGGCTAAGATTAAATATTCATGAAAATATTCCATGCACTCAGGAACATTTATTCGCAATAATATTGTCAATTAATCACCTCTTAAAACTAGACTTTAATTATAGAGGAACATACAACATATAAACGTACACATATGCACTAGTATCCCTCAAGAGGGTGCAAAGAAAATAGAATAAAAATCAGTTTCGATGATAAAGTAATTAACATTCTACAATTCCTGTACTACCATGTCGTACGTGTCTGTGACCGGTTCGTGAGACAGGAATAAGAAAGAAACACGTCGTTTGATGTTCACAGCGAACCGGCAGATGGACGTGGCTCTGTACGGCGGCCTGACTATCGCGTGCGCAGTAATCGGTGGCCTGGCATTTTTCTTAGCGAAGCTTTTGAGGCGCAAAGGTCGGGACCATTCTCTTTACTCCATGGCCCGTAACGGTAAGCATTTCACAAATGGAAGAAAAAAGAAAGAAAGCCAGCCGCGTTGGCTCTTCGCGTACGAAGGAGCGAAACATGACGTTCCGCGGCTGTATGTAATTATATCTCGCGTTTGTGTCGTCTTTCAAGAAAGCTGAACTCGTTCTCGTTCCTTCGTCACGCTACGCTCGATCGAAATGATACTATTTCGAAATGTGATCGACACCACGTGTTCGCTACTTTCATCTACGTATCAAGGAAATTTGAGACGATAGCTCTGACTATGTGAGTTAAACATAGAAGAATCATAGTCCTTGGATGGAATGTTTCATCGTCGTTCGATGATTTGATATCCAGCGATGAAGAATAAACGTCACGCATCGTAAGAAAAATTTATCGGTGAAACGAAGAAAACTTCTCAGATTCCTATGTACACACTCAACTCGCCTAGCCAGAACACATCGCGAGGTAAACATCAAATATTCTAAAAATCTGATGAAAGTGGCGGACGTGGTTAGCCCCTGAAATCGGAATAGTATCACAGCGGCGTCTGTCCGCAGCGCGCAGAGATACCCACGAGCCGTGGCTCGGCGGTGTGCGTTTCAGAATTCCAGCCGGAGTTCTTCCCGGACCAGGACAAGAAGCTGAGCCTACAGCCGGACGTAACAGCGACGAGCGTTCCGGCCTGTTACGAGTATCCTTTCGACCCGAAGCTGTCGATGTCGAGATCCCTCTCCGAGCACCATTACGACGTGCCCCACCTATCGATCGCTCCACAACCGTCGCCAATGTCACCAACGCCAAGCACGTCGACGCAGGAATCATGCAGCGACAAACAGATCCATTCCGATTGCGAGAACAGCGTCACTAGCTCGTACCCGTCATCCGACTCGACGTACAACGTCGCCTCGGAGAGCGTTCGTTTACCGAAGCTTGAGACCGGAAACGTTGCTGGAGCGGCGGTAAACACACGTGGCGCGCTTTTGGTGCTTCCGGACGCGGGCATATCGATGTCGGTGCCCGAGGGAGCCGTGCCGAAGCCACTCAGGGAGGAACTCTACTTGGCAGTGCTGAACGAGGATCGCTTTAGGCCTCGATTACCCGGTAAGTGGTGCGTGCATTATTAATTGCCAAGCGCTGTCCGTGACGGTTCCGCCGGAACGAACACCTCATCGATCCGACTCGATTGCGATTCAATTGACGCGGACGGTCTCGATGGAATGGTCCGGGTGTCTTTGAGGCGAGAACGCTTCCAACTCTGATGTTACTCCGTCTAATTGCAAATTGTGGAGCGTGTAATAGATGTGTATCCTCGTGGAAAGACGTGAGACCGCTTCTCAAGAGATTAGATTCAGTTTCTTGCAGATATTCGCAAACAGACAATTCTATATTCGATGCGACTGACTAGAAGTTCGATTGTTTGACTAGAAATTTGATCGCTATCAAAAAAAAAGAAGATTGTCTCGAAGAGAATATTTAGATTCCCGCGTTTTCAAACTTTCATAATTCTGCTCTTTTCTGCTCCTCTATACCTTATGACACGCACGGAAGCAATAGCTAGAGATTTTTGTGTTTCCTTCAGACGGTATCACGCAACTATCCGCGGTGGTGACCTGCGGCCCTTCATCGGCGACTTTCAACAAACCAGTAATCCTCCAGTTCGAGCACTGCGCGATGCTTCACCCGGCAACGTGGGAGTTGAGCGTTTGGGCTAGCGATGGTCTAAGCGTCGAGGACGGTACAGCGATCGCCTCTTCCAAGGATCATCAATCGATCACGTGGACAAGAGTGTTAACGTTAGGCAACGAGACGATCAACACACCGCTGTTCACGCAGCTGGACCACGCGGAAGCCTTCATCGTGACGGAACAACTGAGAGGTTACGTTCTAGCTGGCCAAAGTTGCGAAAATGTGATTGCCACGAAGAGACTGCGGCTAGCGTTGTTCGCCAGCCAAGCAGGCCAATGTTGCGTCCGAGTGTATGCCGTGGAAGACACGAAGGCTGCCATGAAGGCGATCGTCGACAGAGAATCTCAAATTAGAGGTTACTTGCTGGATAAGCCAAGAACCCTGCTGTTCCAAGACAACGGTGAATCGCTCTGCGTCAGCCTCGAAGAAGTTGGCAACGAGTGGCAGAGCAAGTCGCCCACGGAACGGCAGGAGATTTCGTTCAGGGACATGTGGAACTGCCAGGAGAACACGAAACACGTAACTTTCGGGTTGGACACCGCGTTCGGACCTACCAGCAGCAGAAGCTACAAACTCCAAGTATCGCAAGGGAACTCGGACACCAGGCAGGTGTTCAGGATCGTGTACGACGGCGCGAAGCAATTGATCTCATCCGGAAGCGTGACCAGACCGCTCAGAGAGGTGACTGTGGTCAGCAGCGGGCATGCTAATAACGCGACCACCGACTCCACCACCCTCAGACCGTTTCGGTTTACCAGGTCCCTAAGGAAACAGCTATGCCAATGCCTGGACCCACCGAACGCTCTTGGCAACGACTGGAGGATGCTGGCGCAGAGGCTTCAAGTCGACAGGTTGGTAATCTTGAGATTTCCATATTTGCTTCGATAGATGCTTGTCCGTTACTTTGGTAATTCGATCGACTGACGGGATATATCCTCCGGGGACACTGATAGTTTCTTTATATGCTACCGTTACTGGGTATCTCTTTCAAGGCTCCGCGTCCCACAGGAGTTGATTGTTCTTGACAGCCGGTGATTTGTAAGGATCGTATGGCCATTTTCGATGCAGAAATCAATACGAGGGATTTGCAAATGTTTCAGACTACGGTAGAATTATGTTTATCTTATAATATATCGGGAGACTGATAGTTTTGATTATCGAGGTTTATTTATTAACCTCTTCACTCGTTCTTATCAGTTTTGATAGTAAGAGCTAACGTTCAAAAAATCAAAGTCGAATGTTCAACTTGTCCGCTACATACGTAATTTATTATGCACGTAAACAAGTAATTTTATACTCAATTTATCGTAAGAAGATACGTTTATGTGATTGGAGTTTTCCTCAATCGTACTTTGGATAATAAGAACTCAGCTTTATAGCTTATGCGTATACTTGAAACTTAGGATCAACTTCTTCATACGTAGTTCTACTGTTTGTGTTAAAGTTTGTGATAGAATTTCAAGATCAAAGAGAGAAGTAGTACTGTAATATCCATATCAAATGTAAAATAGTATTTATCTAATTTCTCATTTTTATCGAATTTTCTTAATCCATAAATCGTGGAACATTTATCTTAATGAAATTACTCTACGAATTTCTATATTTCAATTTCTGTTTGACAAACACAAAGACTGATACTGTGTTCGAAAAAAACAAATTTGTTGACCATAGGAAAACAGGACTGAGTCAGAGATTACGCGAAAGATCAGTACAATTCATCTAATAACAGCTTCTATTTTTCCATCTATCACCGATAGCTTTTCTTCGATAACGAAAGGCGCATGGATTTCCTTGACTTGTAGGTACATCAACTACTTCGCCACCAAGTCCAGTCCCACGGAGCATATCCTGGACCTGTGGGAAGCGAAACACCACGAGCCAACCGCGGTGACCGACCTCCTGAACCATCTTCGAGTGATGGGCAGAACCGACGCGGCCACGATCCTGGAGGCCCAACTGGGTCCGTGGCTCTGAACGAACGGAACCTCGACGCCACGTGACGTTCCCTGTGGTGAGTGAAAGTCCATGAACGAGCCGAGTGAACGAAAAAAGAAACGAAAAGTGGTGAACCGAACATTGTTTTGGAGTGGAGAAGCCGGTTCTCCGGGACGGACTCATCGAAACACTGCCTTAATTTTGCGCGGGTCAAAACTGTCTCTCTCCCGCTTACCCCTTTTGTACATAGAAATTTTCGTCTCTTTCTTTTCCCTTATTTTCTATTTTGTTTCTTTTGTAAGATGAACGTTGTTCGAGGCGACATCGTCGGATCTATACGAAGATCGTATTGTAATAATCGTGAAACGAAGTAAACTAGAGACTATACGTTTAGATGGTTATATATGTGTACATATCGTGCTATGGACTGGCGAGCAAATGCAAATGGATATATCCATTTAGACGGATGTTTATATATATATAAATAAATATATATAAAAATATATATATATAGTTAGATAGATAGAGAAACATCGAGCATGGAACGAACTACGAAAACGAAGAAAAGAAAAATCGTTCCAACGCGGTGAAAGAAGTAAAACGAAAAAAAAAAAGAAACGAACGAGATAAGGTAAGGAGGGAAAAATGGAAGATGTTTTTATCGATTTGTTATATACGGATGCACGAGCACACACGCGAGTGGCCACCGGTTTCCTGGAAGGATGATCGTGCCAAAATTCTCACTCTCGGTTTCGAAACCCACGAACCCGTTTCCGTTGAAGTTTGTATTCAGATGTTTGTTAAAAAGTATGCGTCTGTGGTTTCTTTCGTGCACATCGACAATACCATTGCCCCGTGGCCCGTTCAACCCTCGAACAACACGACGAGGGATAATGCACGCTCGCGCGCGCACACCCGAACGGGGCGGAAGTTCGATCGCGTAGAAAACGATCTCTATTCGCGGTAAAAATCGGATAATTTTTAAATCGATGCAAGTTTATTTGGAAGAATTGTATATTTGTTACTTTCGACGAATAAAATATTCTTGTATACCTCGAGTGGTTGTTCATTCATTTTTCAGCCCTCTTTTGCTCCTCTTACCTCCGTGAAAAAAATCGTTTTAAAGTATCTCAGCGTGTTTCCTAGCAAATTTTTCCAATTTTTCGTCACTTTCACGAAAGTTGAAATAATTAAGATAAATGAAATTTTCGATATTGTCAAAACACGAATCCACGATTAAAGAAGTTAATTTCGAATTTAATTTCGACTCGACATAAGTGTGGATTAGGTGTGCCATATGTTAGAATAAATGGAGGCTGGACTGGATTAGGTCTACAAACACGAGAAATGAATTCGGTATAACTACATCCTGAGGTAAGTAATTGAAAGCTGAACAAATAGAAATATTCCCATGCGGAAGGATTTGTAAAATATTCAAATCCCTAATTTAATAAACGTCTCTCATAAATAGAAGCCCTATAGACTTGACGTATCTCTAACAAATTAGTATTAAATTTCTGCGTAACAGGATCATAATTACGACGGGAAGGTTCGGTCAATATTCACGCGAAAAGCTTTCCTAAATAAGAAACCCTGTCGAGGTGAAATGAGTAACACGATACGAACACATCTAATACCCAAAGAGACGCCGAAAGAATGCTGCTTTCACTGGTCCAGTGAGTCAGCATCGATCGCGCGGACTCCCACATTTCTGACGAGTAATCGTTGCAAAGTTTCAACGGCGACCATCACGTTTCTCCATTACCAAGTTTCGATTCCGTGATATCGAATAACCGTTTCCAGCGCGCCATGCGTGCACTTAATACGACCGCGAATTAGTTTCAAACCTTTTACCTCGATGCCATCGTTCCCAGAATTACGGACGTGCTCGCGTAAAACGCCTCGAAAATGGAGCAACAAACCGGCCAACCAAGGAACATTCGTGTACTACTTTGCCATTCGCTTAAAAATTACCATTTTCTATTCCACTAATTCGACGAATCTAAAATAAATCCCACGAATCACTTTGCACGATTTAATGAAATTTATCGAAAACAAAGTAAATAAATATCTCGTTAAATTCTGACGTGAAGTAATATTTCAATTTTATGAAATTTTTCATGAAAGAATATCAATCTACCCTGAACATATATATTTATAAATGTAGACTTTCGAATAGATGCATAACCGAGTCTTTCAATGAACACGTTCGGGAATCGACGTTTCTAAAGGACATTCGTAGGCGCGAACTCCATATTTCAACGAAGCACGCTGAAAGAAAATTGCATTTCTTTCGGTAATCGCTTCACAGAACACGATTTGTTGCACGGCCGCGTGCCACATAAATCTAAGTAAATACAGTTTCATGTCCGTTAGAGGAGCACGCAACGCGGCTCAATCAAACTAGACGACGTCGAGACGCGATTCAGCTAGGCGATCTATCGGACACGGAACACCGTCTGTCACGGTCTTTCACGAAAGACACAATGGCTGCCGCAAATGCATTTTATCGACGTATCGTCGATAATTTCCAGCGAAACACTCTTTTTTTTCTCGCGCTCTTTTTCTCTCTTTATTCCATTCTCCGACCAGCCACTGCTTCCAACAACGACGACACAGACGCTTCACTTCAATTCCGCGTTTCCTCGTCCCCGAGCCTATGATTCGACGAAGACGAAACGTTTTGTCCTCCTCGAGCTGTACGTTCTTAGTCGAACGAGCTCGAGAATCGCTACCAAAGAATATTCCTCGACTTTTCACACCATCCAACCATTTCTCTGTCTGTGTTAGTACGTACGCCGTGGAAAGAGAACCCGCGACAATGGACGTCGAACGTAGCAATTTTGAAATGTCGATACCAGTCACGCGTACAGCTTTTCCACGGCTTTTGCCAGCCTAGCTGCGAGCGCTGCCTCCTACCTTTCCATCCTATAATCTGCCATTTCCTCGTCTTCTTGATGGGACACGCACTTTTTTTTTCATAAATATCGGTACGTCGTTGTTTAGCCACATGGAATTTTTTTGAAACATTCCGATACAATTTTCAATCGATCCTTTCTATTCATTTTGGGATATTGTATCAAGTTACTGTATATTTCATTTGTTTTGATTTCGTTGTTTTTCAAAGAGCATTGCAATTTTCTGATATGGTAAAATCAACAGACCATTCAATTGCGAGTCAAAATCATCAATGACTCTCTAGAAAGAGGACTTCCTTTTTAATTAATAATTAATTCCCTTTGAATTTTTGTCAGTGCTTTAATCGCAAATATTTACAGTTTAAAATTCTATTATATAGTTTTAACGACATTATGCATAAATATAGCATTGCAGGGGCAAAAAAATACGTTCCTAATGCTTATTATTTTCGTTGATAACCAGAGATGTTTTACGACTGTTGTTTATGACATTTTGTATTACCAGAGTCAACGCCGATAACCTTACCTATCTAGCAAGAGAATAAAGCACTTCCTATGAATGAAACAAATTTCGATAGGCCACAAACTATCGTTTTTATGAACGACTCTACTCAGACAACAAGATGAATCTATTATTTGTAGGCAATCAGTAGATTTCGAACTCCAAGCACAACTCTGTACGATAACTCAGCATCTAGAGATAAGACAATCGTCTGTGAAAACTATCTGTCGATGACAGCTCGATTGGAGCTCGACGTTCCGCTAGACGAACCGCTCGTATCATCTCACAGAACGTATCAGAAAGATCCGCGAAGTATCCTCGACCCAACAAAGAAAAAAAAAAGAGTCATACGAAAATATATTCATCTGTCAAACGGATGGAAGCTTTGTATTGGTGTACAAACTTTATATTGGCATACAAACTTTACATTGGTTAAAAATGAAAACGTCAAAGGGAGTGGTCTCTCATTTCCAAGTACGAAACGCGTATCGTCATAAAGCGCATCGAAATGCCTGGACCATCGTAGGAATCTCTGAGTGAGTGGCGCGATATTTAATTTAAATTCCGACGAGGAAAAGAGCGTCCATCTGTGTGACTCACCGGTCATGCCTCATAGGTAGCTTCATACAGAAAACATGGAAAAAAGAGCGACGGAGAAAGGAAGTAAAAGGAAGTGGGAAGGATGGGGAAAAAAGAAGAAGAGGCACGAAAACGTGAGCGAGTTTCTCACGGCGTGGCGGTCGGCCTCGTCTGAAGGATCTCTGGAGGAGAACTATTACGGAGGGCCTTCGAAAAAAGGGGTCCGACTCGGGCCCTGGAGTGGAAAGCCGCGCCTACTAGAAAATTAAAAAGCCCTCCACTTGATCTCCGTTCGCGGAACGTAGAGACTCGATCCTCTTCTACTCATAGCGGTGCGCTGTCCGAACACGTTGCGTAAACGTAACGGAATGCGCACAAGTGTTCTTCAAGTGCTCCAGCATGTTGCCGCACGGAGGAAAGTCTAAGTGTCATAAAAATAGCTCGACAGAGGAACGGTTACTTCTCCCTCTACTCTTTTGCGAACCGTCGCGTCGCCGAGAGATGAACCGCCAATGCCGCTTTTACTATTCGCGCGATCGCAACGTACTGGACACTTCGGTATGTCGAACACTCATTGATATGCGTCTGCCGGTAGACGTGTCTCGATTACGCCCTTCCATCAGAGGTTCCCAATGCTTCCTCGTTAGATAACAGATCTTGCTCCTTGCTGTCGATCCTGTAGTTTTAATTCTCTGGCGGATTTGGTTCTTCTTTGCTTTTCTCTTTGTTACGAACGTTTGATGGAAGAGGGAAGAGCTTGAATTAGGAATAGAGGATCGTTTAGATCCTTTCAAGGATTTCTTTCAATGTGCATTTAGGTAGTACAATATTTGTTGAGAATATATCAAAGTTCCATAGGAAACCTAAGCGAGATTTCACTCTTGAATTTCGTTTCTTCCGATTTTCATCGCTACCGAAAGAAGTTTGAACATTTGTCTTAACGAACAATCGTATAATGTAGTAACGGCTGATTGAAATATTCCATTGTCAAATTTTTTGAAAGCTTAGAACAGCGAAAAGATTAGGCTCGAATAGAAACAAACTTTAATAATAAATTTCAAAGAAAAGAACTTTTCTCAAAATTCTAATTAGAAAATCTCCTACCTTGTACCTTGTACAGATTCTTTTCTATCATATTCTAACATTGGCAACCGCTGACCAAGAATGTGCAGCCATTAGACGGTCAGATTTTCTAAATACCCGTCATTACATGCCAAGCCGGATCACGCGGATCTTCCAACGATCATCGTACAAAAATAGGTTCGTTTCGCTCCGAGGCAGTCAAGAGAGCTTACCTGGTTCAATCGAAATGTTCACCGAATGGTTGATCAACCAGCTGCACAGACTGGTTTCGAATCGACGAAAAGTAGAGTCGTTTCGAGAGCGAATTTTATGTGACTACTTGAGACACGGCTCGACAATTCGCCACGATATCTGGATCGGCCGCCACACGTTCAATCTTTATCACGGATCCAATGATTCGTTCCTTTCGATTCGATTTTATTGTCCATGGCAAGAAGTAAATGGAAACTGGTCGAGTTTGGAAAGAAAGTAATTTCAAGTTTTAATTAACAAGCAGATCTCGTAAAATGTTTACTAGCTTCCTGGTGAGAAGTATATAATAAACTCTATTTTTCAACAAGATTAAGCTTTATTACCGTAAATCTTAATTACCGTGTTATATGTACATATATATGTGTTATACAATAAATAACTGTCTTACGTTAAAAGGTTTCACAATATATTTATATGCGCGCTAGAAAATTACACGGTAGCCCGTTATATTTCATTTATTACCTCCGCTTTTTATACTTCTAGCGAAAGTAATAAATATTATTCAAATTCGCATTTTCTTACCTCGATATTTGCTAATTCCAATTAAAATCCTATTAAACGATCCAATTAAAATAAAATCTTATTTACCTCTAAGATCAAATCCTTTTTATCCTCTTTTAAATGCATTCCTCGTCTTGTTACTACACGTTCAGTCTTACCTAACAAAATAACACAGCCAATAAAGCATACGTAACGTGTTAATTCCACTACTTTTATTCCGTTTAGATCCAAGAACCACGCGAATCAGTCTCCACGTAACAATCTAAAGCCCCGATCTCTCCATCGTTCGCTGGCAATTGCCGATGCAACGCTCGTTGCCCATGGACACGACACGGGTGTAAATTATAATAACGTGGCGTGAAGGTTACGCTTTCGCGAGTCTCCGTTTGCTGCTTCGCGTCATCCGCTTATTGGCATGTCGAATCGTCATTAAGGGCCGCGTCCGGTCCAGTTCATTTCTTTCGCCGACAAGGTGTCGTGAATTTTTGTTGCGCGGTCACGTTCCGTGTTCTTGTCACGGGTTTTCTTGTCTCTGGGCGTTGGAGTAGACACGCGTGACATGGTAACGCGAGAAAGCCCTGGCGATACGGGATGACGGACGATTGCAATCCTGTCTGTCCAATCTCGAACCACGTTTTCCTCGGTACACCGCAGGAATTTTCTACGAAACTCCTTTAGGTATCTCTTCGACTTTTATCGTTTGACCTATTTCGTTCCTCTCGATCGGTAGATAAATCGTTCCGGCAAATGGAAATATCAAAGTTGGAGTCGACGATATGCGTTGATAGATATAATTGGTCGGAAGAGTTATCGATCGAGAGGATAATTAGTACTCTGCGTTGGTTATGCAATTAGCGTGGATGTTAGTATTCCAAACGCGTGGCCTTTTTGCATTTGCTATTCTGGTGAGATTGAACGATAGATCAACTTGGAAATAACTGTAGAATTTTAAGCTTGTTCAACCCTAACGAAATTTCAATTGCAACTTTAGAGAAAACGATATCCGTTTCCTCCTATTTTGAAATTTATCTTACAATTTATTATCTATTGTTTATACCATTGTTTTACGATGAAGGAACTTACGATGGAAACAAGTCGCTCGATTTTCGAAAATTCAACGTTGATCATACACTTAAGTAATGAAATTGCGAAACTTGTAAAAAATAGCGTTCGATCGTTTCGGCTTTTGAGAGTCTCGTATATCTCAAAACGAGAACAAGAAACGCAAGAATCCTTCTGGGTAATACAACGTGGGAGTCGAATTACCCGCGAAAGCATTTGTTGGTGGGGCACAGAGATCGGGTTCGGCTGAACACATTCTAATTGATCCCTCGGCGGTAACAAGGCGCTGGTCTCTTTTCTCTTTCTTTCCTCGTCGACGGCGTTTACACGCGTTCTCAAGGCGCCGCGTGCGCGAACACAGCTTGCGGCAAGACACGACGAGACCACGAGCCGCTCAAGGAGGTGTAAAATCGCGCCGAGACGATGAAAGTGAGCCAACATTCCAACGGCGTCGTTCTCCGCGGCTATTCCGCCCGCCCGCTGTCGTAACGCATGACAAACAATGCCGATAACCTATAATCTTCGTGGCCCGTTAACGTCCTCCGACAAAGAGGAAAACAGAGAGAAAGAGGAAGAGAGAGAACGGAAAACCCGTGAGCTAAAACGAAGCGTGAGCGTGCAGCGTTATTTTCCAGCGATTCGCAACGCGTCGCCGTCTCGACCGATTTTGTTCCGTTTCACCGATGAAAATCGGGATCGAACGCCAGGTGACCAGGCAAATGCGATTTCAACGCGTAAACGCCGAACGAGATGTTCGATTGCTATGTTTTTTCTGAATCGTTCTTTTATTCGCGGAAAATTTGTTTCCATCCCCCAAACTAAAAGTGAGTTGTCGACTAGCTTTGCCTTCAAATTTTTATTGCTATTGGAAAAAGTTTCCTGATAAAAAAAGAGTAAAACTTTTTTAAGTATCTATGTCAGTAAAAAAAAATATTCAGTTTTTCTATCAAAAATACTTACATTTTAAAATTTAAATTTTTGTAATTATTTAATAAAAGTTGACCGGAAAATGTATAAAATATGCCATAAAAAGCCACAATCAGATGGTAGGGAGGGGGAGTTAATAATAACAAAAATGCAGACAGCAGCTGTTTTTGATTAACAGCTTAAAACAAGAAACAGCACGTTTCTGATCTCAAGTATCTCAGACGGATTAATCGTTCTGAGGAATATAAGAGGATTAAAAAGCAGAACTCTTTTGTCATCGGAATCAGCTTTGCTCGACTAAAAAGAAAAATTGATCGTGTGAAATATTAACGTACGAATTCCGTTAAAACTTCTGGATGGTCGGTAAGTGCGACAAGTTGGCATTACGAGAGAATGTACCGTAACCCGTGCGACGCGGCGCCAACCTTCCGGAGGTACATTTCGTATGTATAGAGAACTGTCTTATAGAACTCGAGACACTTGGTACAATTTCTAAGTTGCATCGTTTCTGCTGCATGGCATGGTGTTACTACAGGTTGGCATCGTAAGTTCCTGCACCGTAACCTATTCGGCGCCGGTCTTCCGGATTGCCACTTGATATCTATGGGTGAACTACTCGAACCAGTCTCGATCGAGTAACTATTCTTCGACTTCGATTCTGCTATAGTACATACATATATTGCTCCTTGGAATGTTCTTCCGTTGCTGATCTAGTCTTGAGCTATATTTCAGAAAATTCTTCAATGGGTATTTTTTCATTCGTCGTTAAATTAAAAGGACGAATGAAATATAAAGTAGCATTATCGTATATTGTGTTTATCCGGTTAGTACTCCAAATATGGATGCGATAAAGATGTTTAACTCTAATTTCTCGTATGATAAAAAGGGTGTTTATATTTAAAGCCATAGAAGTACGCTAAATCGTGTACGTCTTAAAATTGGATTTGAACAGCTTGAATCGTACGAAGTTCTTAACAATGATCTCTCACGTCATCTTCATCCTACCACGTAAGTACTTCGAACGACGCAATAAAGATACACATCGACAAATTTAATAAATCTTCGCTATCAACAGCAACAATACAGACATCCAATCAACTGCATACACCTTATTCACGAAACATAATCTCGGCTTCATGAACCGTTTCACGGTATTACAGGGACTGGTCCCGGTTCGAACGAGTCCCTCGACTACTCTCCATCCGAATGAGAAACGCTTGACGCGATCTTCGGCTTAGCTGTACACGGAAAGCGTCGCATTCGGTAAATCCCCGACTGGCAGGAGGATACGTGTAAATACGAGGAACAGGAGATTACCACTCCCAGTAGCCGGAGAGACACCCAACGTCTTGACGAGCTGCCGAGTAATACTTTCGAGCGTCATGTGCGTGCTCTTCCTCGAATCCACCGGCACGCTACAACGCTATTTACAATCGTCGAGGATCGAAAGAGCACGATATCGAACGAGGGTACACGCGGCGTCTTATTACATCACGAATGGAACAGCCATTGTATATGAAATCGATTTCACGACGACTGTTCGCTACCGTCCAACAAAAGACGGGCTGTCGACCCACTCCGTCGTCGTCTCGTTCTTGTTCAATCCGTTGCTCGTACGCGGTACTCGTGCAAGAGCCCGCGGCGTTTCTTCAATTTTCTTCTCCCGTTCGTTCGTATATTACGACGGAGACAGGCCACTGGTAGCCGCAACAGAGCGTACAGCCGGGTAAACAGAACGTCAAGCTTTCTAGTTCCGTTCATTTTCTTGACAAACGGCCGCTGCCCGGCAAGAATCTCCTAATCGTCGGCCAGAATTCTCCCGTGGGGAAGCGTGATCGTCCATGATTAACGAGACCATCTTGGGAAACGCTGCTCGATATCTACGTGAATACGACCCGGCGTACATTGACAAATCTTTCCAGATTCCCTGTTATATGGGTACGTTAACGTTAACGTTACGACCAGCTAGTTACGAAAGCAAATTTCGCGTCAATAAATTTCCAAAATATTCACTACCCTGCAAAACAGTCTCTCAATTTGTAAAGATAAAAAATCCAACGTAATAAATCATTAAAGAAATATACAGATAAATATTTGTATTCTATACTAATAGTTAGCATTTATATGACGTTAGTATCGCGTCATCGATCATCATATGTTAACGTAATGCAACACTGAACGAATCTAAATCATTTGAAAATCTCGATCCGGATAACATACAAGATCCACTATCTGCTCCACTTACACGCCATTAATTCCAACACCGTTCGCTTTAAACACGATCCAAGGAACCAAACTTTATACCATCCACCACCTACGCGAGTCCCCAGCAACCATTCCAACGATCCTGAAGAATATAGGGCCCCCAAAATGAAAGGCGGATCTCTCCGATCTCCTAACGATCCTATACTCTTCTCCGAGTGGTCTGTAAAGTGTATCGCTCGAATTTCACCGGGTTTCGTGATCGAACGATTTCGTCCAACTCGTCGGTCCCCTCTTATCCATCTTCGTTCCTGGTTGGAGAACACGGGAGAACTCCTCCATACTCCTCCCCCGGACATACATATGTATCCGGTGTTCCGAGCATTGTCAGACCGGCCCTGAAGGCAGTAGATAAAGAGCAAGACGGATACTCGTTCTCAAACTTGCCAGCTGCTTTTGCCCACGCGAATTTGGTGACTCACTTTAGACTTTAGAGTCTTCGGTTCTCTCTGTGTATACCTACGCGCGCGTTCGTGTCACTCGAATGAATGCTCGTTCCTGTAACCCCAACGAGAAAGGCGAAGAAGGGGAAGTCGCGTTCGTGAAGCAGCATAGGCGGATATCATATCGTATGCTTAAGGCCGGTTCCGATAAGATCCTGAAAACGCTTGATAGACGATTGCACGCTCTCCTTTTTCATCTTCTTTCTTGATTTCCTCGCGGTGCGGCTTCGTCGTTTTTCTCCGCGCGATACATTGTTTAGTCGGTTGAGTTATTCATATGTATGAGCGGCGGAGGTAATGGAATGCCGGCACGGCCGGATTAATAAAAATGTTTGTCGTGCTTCTTTCAAGCTCGCGTTCGCATCGAGCGGCAATGATCGAGAGCAAGAAATAAACGAGCTACGCCAAGTCGAGCCGTGATTATCCTCTGGCTACCAAGGAATTTAACGATCCGCTCGTGAACCTACGGACTTCGACCTGTCCGACCTAACGAATGGGGGAACGTATAGGGGAATAGGATCGACGTGCTTTCGAAAATTTCGTTCTTCCCCAGATTCTACGGGGATCCGAACGTCGAATTAGACTCGCAGCGAAAGACGTGGGTCGACGTTTTCTCGAAATTTTAGTGCTTTTGGAATTTAAGCGTTTAGTGATGTGGGTTTAATCAGGATGCTAGCCAAGATTCCACGTGTTCCAGATATTCCTCTCTGATATTTTCCAAGGCTTTTTCTCGAATAGCACACGCTCTGCCGTAGAATCGGTTTAGCGTTAGGAAGATCGATTGAAATAATTTTGATTAATCAACAAATTGCTACAACATATTTAAAGAAAGATGAGTGTTTCGTTTAAAATAATAGCAGTAACTTGTTCTTTAGCGATTGCTTTTAATTGTTCTTTAGCGACTCTGCTATTCCTACATTACAATGGAGAAATTTATGTACAAGCCTGGTACCAGGTGAATACGCGATTTTCTTTTAAATTATAATACATTTATCTCGATGTTTAATCCCCGCGTCTGCTCGCACCAATTGCTACAGTAACTTACCCTCGGTAATGGAAGGAAGACAACTGGCCATGGTGTCGCGCCCGAACGCGTTTTAATACCCTCGCAACGGTCCTCCTTTGTTGGTAGCATCGACACGTCGCCGTATCAAGATCCATTTCGCTCTAACAAACGCGCTCGCCCCCTTTAAACGCCAGCATCTCGCTTAACCCCAGCTCGCGTGTAAGTACGCATCCCTCATTCTAGTTGCTCCTCCCCTCTATATTTCACTCGCCCTTGTCGTTGCACTCATCTATATGTTTTCAAAAATTCCTCCTATCTGCTTTGTGTATTCTCTTGATAATTTTCACACGTGTCTTTTATCATTTCAAAAGAGAATCTGCAACTGACACGCGTATCACTGTCTCTAAATGCTTTTACGCTAAGTTGTCAACGCGACGACGAGACAAAAGAAGCAGAAGAAGAGAAAAGAACGTGTTGGGAAAAAGCGCATCCAGTTTTGCAGAAATAGAGGAAGAGACAAAAAATAGGAGGGAGATGGCCTTCAGGGTGGAGAATATATTCGAGGGTGACTTGACGGCATAGCACGCGGAGGACAGGGGATGGCCGCATTGTGCCTGGAACTTTGCTCTCTCCGCAATACAATAAAATCCTCTTTGCGCGGCGCGTCATTGTTTAACGGCTGATTGACGTTGATCGAGGGGCACATACCGGCTCCCTTCCCCATGGATCCGGAAAAGTGTCGTCCTATGGAATCCGTACCGTACACGTTCGCCTGCACCCGTTAACGGACGTCGAGACGGGCCAAACAGCAGATCAGGAAATGTTCTGTCACGGTGCTGCGAACTACCGACACCTAGATGAATTTTCAATGATTTGCGAATTCCAGTAAAAAACCGTTCCGAAATTTCATTATCTCACAAGATCCTTTAAGTTGAGTTAAGATAGTACGAAGACCACAGGTAACGAGCATGATAAGTCACACCTCCTGTCTCTTATGGAAGAGCAATTTTAAAATTTAATTCTTCGACTATTTCGCATTAAAGTACTTCTTTTCAGCCGTCAAGTGACATAAAGTCGCAAAACGAAAATGAACTTATACTCTTCCGCTTTCCAAGTATTAGAATACTATGCAAAGGTTCTACGTTTCAAAAGAAATACGTACAGGGTGTTCTACGCAACTGAATCAAAGAATAGAAAAATATTGATATCCTGGTGTACATATCCATTTCGAAAATGGAGCGCAACTTTGAAGATTTAAAATCTATCCCTATCTTTTTTAAACTATTTGTTATCCCCCTATATCCGTAGCAAATTTGCAAAGCTGTGGACAGAACTTTTACATTTTGATTCTATGTACAGACCACAGACAGAAAAAAAACCTTTGATACAAAAGATACATAGGGCGTTCGAAACGAACGAGGTTCCCTGACTTCTGGCGACTCTTTGACGTCCGGCGGCGTCAGAAGCAATGTAGCACGGGAGCCCAGTGACGCGTGACACGTCCCTGGAGAGCCGGGGGCGCCGCTAAATAGAACGCCCATTAGTAACGAATACCGCGAGGAATCCCCTCGTGTGCGCCACTGCCGGCCTCTCGTATACATAATGCGGCGAAGTCGGCCAGGGGTGAGTTTCGACCGGGCCCCTCCGGGAACGATACGCGGTCGCGATAATTTTCTGTTAGCCGGTCGCGCCGCCGAGGGTGCGGATTTTCGTGAGAGACGCACATGCCTAATAACCGATTGCAATGATCCACCAACGAGATTACCGAGAACTTAAAAGTTCTAAACCCCTCGATGTTCGTTTGATGTCTCTGAGCTTGATCCGCTTGGAATTTTTTCGTTAGGAGAGGGAAACTGGTTAAGGGAAGGCTGATGCGATAAGTAGAATGGAATGAAACATGTGAAGCTATTAGGAGAATATCTGTCTTTTTAGATCTGCTGAGAATGAAGAATTATTTCGCAATTCTTGGAATTTTCTACGAGAAATTAAAAACGATCCTAAGATTTTGGAAAAATAAATGGAATTCCTGAAGTAGTCCATTGAGAAAGTTTCCAATAGTGATTTTATCTACAAGGGTTGAAATAAATAAGATAGAATTAGGAGGAGCTACATTTATCTCGGATATGTTTTTTGGATAATCCTCAGCAGTCTCATATTTTTCTATAGCTGAGTAGTTTTTTAAGTATCAGGAAAATCTAGGAGAATCGTTGTGAATGTGTGTTTTAACCCTCCCCTCATCCCATCCATTTCAATATGATGCAGAAGTTCTTCTTTAAACAGTAAAAGTCTTTCTGATTAACCAAACGAGAGGTTGGGAAATAAAAATTTGGAGACCGTAGCAGACTTAATGTCACATAAATTATCGTCTTCATACTCGACTCCATTAACTCAAATACTAGTCTCGACTTTATATCCCATATAAGAACACGTAACGCAAACAATTCTAGACATTCTATCTAATCCATGACTAATCCCATTAAACTGACAACCACGCTCCCATCTCCCAACCCGCTGCATTTAAAACCTTATCCTAAAAAATAACCATAATACCAGGAGAAAGTGTGAGATGAAAAAGTTTCGTATCAAGAAAAATTGAAGATTTCGATGCTTGATAATTTGTAATGTACATTTAGCAAGTGTATCATTAGCAACGACGCTTTCTCATCGATTAAAATCGTCGTCCATGTTGTTTCGATTAAGCCAGAGAATTTCAGTTCGCTTGGCAACGAGCACGAACCTACGTGGCACCGATGACAAGTGAAATTTCCGCTGGCCACTAACCGTGCAGATATCTCCTCGCGCGGAAACGGTCGTAATAACACAGAAATCGTTACCCGCCAATTGAGATATCAATCTCTGTAATCGTTTAATCGCGAGATATCGATAGATCGTTGGACCCGATCGCGGAGCACGCAGCCGCTTGCGAAACGACCGCGTTATCGAGCAACGTGCAATTATGAATTTTCACGGATTAACATTAAAGCCTCCTTTCCACGCCGCGTTCGAATTACGTGTAACCGGCGACCGGTTCTAAAGTGTACGGGATTTGACGCTCGCTTTCTGATTAATACGATGGTCGAATAAAAGTTTAGGTCGAAAACTGAGAAATTGATTAAGTTAATGATGATTGTACGTTCTCTGATTTAAATATAGCTTACTCGGTTAGATTGAATGGTATCGTTGAATTACAGGTTGATTAATTTTAAAGCATTTAACTTTTAGTTTGATTTTGTAGTTTATGCGATCAAAAAAAAAGAGAAAAAAAATTGTAGAATATAAAAAGTATTGTACATGAGAAGAAAAGTATTTAAAATTAAGCAATTTCACTGTAGCTATTATAGGTCAGCTATGTTTCAATAATATCAATTGAGGATTAATTAATCTGCAGAGAATTCTCTAAGTGTTATCGTTCAATGTTCCTAAAGCCCTAAAAGATCGATAAATATCTCCGGAGATACAGCCTCGACGCTGTTGGTAAGTGGAAATTCAGTGAACTCGTGAAAATTTAAATTAGATTCAGATTCCGTGTCTCGAGGGATCTAATTCAGTAGAGTCGCTTGATAACTTCGTGGATGCCTAATGAAACTAGTTAGGAAATTAAATTTACTCTCCTTTTTACCACGCTATCTATCTATATGTCCAAGTTTCCAAAAGATGTTACATAAATAAACATTCTTATCGACCTGCCTCCTCCTTTCCGCCTAAAAACCCATTGATACAACGAAAGCAGCAGCCTAGTCTTTGACGACGAGTGATTTTCGTTGGAAGATAGGTAAATTCGGTCGCAGTCCCCGGCTCAGTTCACCTGAAATTGGCAGCTTGGCCCAACGAGGGTGCTAATTTTCGAGGGTCGGCTCCGCGGGCCTGTAATTAATGGGGTTTGTCATCCGAGTAAAAAAGCCCCATGGGTGTAGCCCTGGCATGGGAGTAGGTAGCTCGATCGCTGATTGGTATCGGTAATTGGCCTGATTGTCCGCTGGCCCAATTAATTTAATTACGTTTAATTGCGTATTGAACCGCTCTTCGTCCAACAGACGATTTTTCTTTTCTACTTTTCCAGTCTACACGTTTTCTTTTATTTCCTAGAGAACACAACCAGAGTTCTAGACGTAGGCGGCCGTCTATTCGCGATCGGATTCCATTCAATTTCGCCAATCGGTCGATAAAATTTGGTCGAGCGAAAAATACAGCCCTCGATTCCAGTTTTACGTGGGTAGGCAGCAACGACGAGCGCCTTTACGTCCCGTTCTCAGCGCGGCGTAGACAAAAGACAAAAGGAATAAAAGGGGGGGGGAGGCGCGTGGAAGCTACGCGCGGGTAAAGGAATCGCAGTTTATGCCCGGTACGGTTGGTTTCGTTCGCTCTTCGGTCGACGACGTTTATGCAAATCGACTCCGAGACGTAGGCACACGCAGGAAAACGCCGTTAGAAACGTCGCCCAGACTCTCTCTGCTCGCCGAGTAATGCTATGCAAATCTCGGCTAGTTTCCGAAAGTTCGTTACCATGCGCCACCCCTGCGGGCACACCGACTCGTTGGGACATATTTCTACGAAAAATTATGCGACAGTAACGTTTCCACGCACTTTCCACAGGGATTCGAGCGTTGGAGAGGAAACAAAGGATGACGAATGGCGAATTATCTGGCGTTTTGGCGTCTCCAACGGCCTGATAGCGTTTCATTCGTTTCAAGCGTGAATCTTGTTACGCGAAATTGTAATACGCAACGTGACCAAAATGTAATCTCATGAAGAATTAATGTAGGAGAATTCTTGTTGGAATATGTTGATACATCGTTTGGGAATGGTATTCAATAGAATTTCACAAGTTTTTTGACCTTTGGATCCAATGGTGGTGTAAAAGGAAAAGAACAGATAGAGGGACAGGCATAGTCATAAACTCGTTTCTCACTACTACTGTGACGTAGAATAATTTTTATGTTGTTAATAAAAATTAAATCCAACGCTTTTTTCTGTAATTTGATGGATTCATAAAGCCTCGATGTATCCCTTTGTTGCCTTAAAACGCCGCCAGAAGCGATCGTTCCATCCTCTTACCATCCTCTTACCTACGTTTCCATCTTCTCCTGCTCGATCGGGTGAATTGTGGTTACAAGGCGGCGTTATTAGCGGGGACCTGTTAATAAATTAATCTTATCTGAGAGGTTATTAAGCTGAGAAATGGGACGGCTGGATGCAGTTTATGGCGTGACATAATAATTTCTAAACCCTGGCATCTTCCACGGCGTTCTTCAGATTCCGACAGGCGAACGTCGAAGACATTTTTCATCGGCGAGCTGGTAACATCAACTTAATTGCAATACCCGCTACCCTCCAGGAACATTAACGTGTTTATTGACAGAAAAACGCAATTAAAACCACGAGAATATTATAATCTGAAAAAAGAAAAGAAACATTCCTACAACGTCCAAACGTTACTATTCGTTTTAAAACCTTCTTGTTCGGCTTCCAATGATCGGAGGGAGAATACCTTCGCAAAGATTACAGCCCTAGGCAATAAGTTCCCTCTAATGCCATACCGACTGTCAACACTACATAGTCATTCTCGTTTTACGTAACGCTAAGCAAATGCGAACATTCTCTGCTCGTTCCTCAGCTCGTCCAACATCGCATGGCAATGTGTCGTCACACAATGTTGCTTCCGTCGAACAGTTTCTAAATATAAAACGTGTCAGAAAGATTGCATCAACAGTACAATCTAATTTTACGTCTGTCAGAATAATTCTCCTCCTTAGGAGGCTAACGACCCGTCACTTGGCAGCCAGTTTGAAAATTCCACAAACCGTGATCCTATTAAAATTCATATCGTAAATCGCGACTCACGGTCCCCTTTATCTCCGCGTTGAATTTTAATTCCGGTTTAATCCGAAAACTCGGCGAAGCCAGTTCGTTCTCTACTCTCTCTCTATGACATAGTCCCTCTATAAAATACAAAAAAAAAACCACTGGCCATCAGGAATTGGTCGAAAAGTATCCTCGCGCCGACACGCAGTCGGCACTGCAATTTCCGGTTTGGTATTTTCGGATCGATTCGCGCGCAACCCCTTTTCTCTGCTTGTCTCTCTCTCCGAAAGTCACCCTCCTCTGCTCGTCCCCCTTTTTCAAATTCACCCGCGTGCCATCGCGCGACAAAGACGAGCGCAATGGGTCCACCGTATCAACGAGAGAGAAACGCGCGAAACCGACTCGAATCTCCCACGAAACGATCCAGCTACGAGTGAAACAGGGACGGGGACAGAAAGGCCGACTTCCAAATGGATATTAATAGTCGTGCTCACGATGCGGCGGAGCCCGTTCTTCCTCTCTTTCTCCCGATCGTCGCTGATTACGCCGTTACAGCTGTTATCCTTGATTAAAGCCCCCGTGGCGAGCAATGGTCAGGGCAAAAACGAGCTCTCTCGAGCACGCTCCCATTTATATAAATTCAAGCACGGTAGCGCCGCGACAAACGGGCCTGGTGGGCCCCGTAAACAAAGCTGCCTTCGCCAACCACCGGAACCGGTTTACCGTGGCCCTAATGTCGCTTAATAGACGAGCGTGTGCTCGCGTGTATTGCCAACGCGCGGCGACCATCGTCTCCACGGACCCGCCAAAGCGGCTAATCGGCTACGATACGCGAAAGCAGCCAAAGAAATATTCCGCTTCCGGTATACAGCCGACGATGTAGGCGAAGTAGCGCAATTAGCCGGCAAAGGGAGCAATAAAAGTATCGTTAATCCCTCGAAGCCGCTTCCAACCATGCGACAATTGCGCCGGCCAGAGATAAACCTTGCGGAGATTCCTCTTGGAATCATGGTGTGTTCACAATTGTATGTTGCTTCTGTGTTTTTCCTCGTGGCAGTGCAATATCAATGGAAAATGGCAAACGAAGAGAATTGTTACAATGGTGTTGGTACTTTTTTTGTTCCTTTTTTCGATCGTGTTCTTGTCAAGATGGATCGCAGGTGGAATAATGGATTTAGCAAGGTAGTGGTCCGAGGGTCGTTGCATCCTCGTATTTATCGTCACCGGGACGAAGGGAAACGAGGAACGGGCGAATTTTATTTGTCGCTCGGCATAGGCATCCGTGCTTTGTTAAGATTGATCGTCTGTGATGTAATGGATTATTTGACTGACGAATGGCTAAATTATTACCTCGTCAAGCGGTGAAAGACAGATAGAAAATAATTCCCGACAATTGCTTTCGACAAACATACGTTCTAACAAATACGAAAGCGAAAAGGAAAAAAGAAAAAAAAACGAATTTCTATTTTTTCCACCCTCTTCCTAGTCGTTGTTTTGAGCAATTTGAGAGTGATCCGTTTTTTCTACGGGGGTTGTTTGTCGAGTCAGCGAGCCGGTAGTATGGGGGCGTGGCGATTCGGAATCCAGGGAAATGTTGTCCGATCGGCAACTACAACGGATCGTCACCGAGGGAACATTCCAACATGCTCGCAATTGCGCCAGCTCGCGGATTACAAGGAAAATCACGGCCCCAGGTCCTGGTCAGATTCTGTTGCGAAAGCAAACACGCGTTTCTGTTATTCTATCAACTGCGAACCAACGGCCCATATGTATAAGCAGGGCTGCCCGATATTTTATTGACCCTTTTCCAGCTTAAATACACAACCGGCGGAAACAAGTAGACACGTCGTGCCCGGTTGCGTTTCATCGCGGTTCAACTGATATCCTACGTGGAATTATTGGAGAGAGAACAAAAGGAAAAACGCAATGCCTGTTTCAATTAATGGCGCGCTGCTATAAATATTTTGTTCAATAATGTATACACAGTGCCGAAATAAATGCATATTATTTTTAGTCAAATCTGTCCAGTCTATTGTTTTAATATCTTAAATAAAAAGACGCTATTCGATGGTTAACAAACAAACTTTTTTCAGGAACAAAGTTTCGAACATAATTTCGTCTTATTGTGAATAATAGAATCTCTTTCAGCTCAGCCGTACCACGATTTTCAACGCACGATGTACATTATCTATTTTATTTGTTTTATTACACATGTCTACATTTTTCGCGGTAATTCATCCGCGTTGACGTTTGAATAATATATTGTTGCAAACGAAAAAATATTTCACGCAGGGAAAATGCACAATCGGTATAGTAACGTGGCTGATTTTTTAAAAAAAAAAACACGGACGTGATTATTCATGTGGCTTACAAGAACACAGATTAGCGAGCCATTCACAAGAACGCGCGGATTACAACAGCCGTAGGAACGACAGACACACGCGACCACGAAGAATGGCGCATCATAATTCAAGCTAACAATACCGGAGGCGAAATTGCGGTGACGTAATAAATAATGCTGGATTACAATGGTACAAGAGCCAAAAAAGGCTACTTACTAGGATTAAAGGATTTGAATTAGAAACTCATTGCAGAAGCTGAATTATCGTAATATCTAAAATCGCGTATCCACCAAATCAAGTAACCCTCTTATACTCGATACTACCATATATGCCGGATTGTACCTCGATAAATTATTAATAGGATGACGGATGGTCAATCAATTTTCACGTGCTTCCTAATCTGAATAAATAAAATAAAATTCGATCTCGGAAGGGTTAACTAGTCCATTCTGCGAAATTTCTAACTTGGCTGCTGGATATATTCCAAAACAATTATGAACTCATCATCGTCAAAGCACTTACGCCCTAGTCTCTTCATATTCCTAGCTAACCATTACGAATTTTCATAAGGAATCCACTCGGAGCACATGCAGATGCGTTTCCTGGAACCATTATCGGGTGCAGAGCGATATATAGTTCTAAAGCGGAATACTCATGGCCATTACAAATTCAAAGGCAATTGCTGGCGCTGATCGTAAATATCTAGATGGTACATAAGTTTTAACTAGTCTCGAACAAATGATAACGAAAATTCCATTACGCATCTTGGACGACGTAGTGAAGAAGGGGGGCCTGGTTTGGAAAACCGACTTCCACGGTTGCGTTCACTGAGAGCAAAAAGTCGCGTCGAAGCTGTTGTAGCAGGCGGAGTGACGAGGCGAGGCGGGATGAGAAAGACCGCGAGGTAAAGGCCGCTAACGAGGCCTCCGGGCGATTAACATCGGTATTTTAACTACGCCAGAGCCTTCGTTGATTTAACGGGTCCCCTACTCCTACGCGTAATCGTCGTCGTAACGAAGATCGTCACGGTGAAACGCTCAGTTTCCTTATCGTTATGAAGAATCGAATTCGTGGAGCATGGTGGAGAGAAAGAGGGAGGATGTCGAAATATTGGGCACGGTTCGAATCGAGGGAAGATCGATCGATATTAGATAAAGCAGATTCTGGGCAACTGAACGTGTCTATCGGCGCGAGCACGGGCGCGTGGCGCGCTCGAAACGTGGGCTGGAATTGGGACACGTGGAACATGAATCGTGGCTCGTGTTAGAAGGAATTAATACTCTGTCGTTCTGGTACTACGAAAATTCTTATGGTGGAGAACCCTAGACGCCTGATGTGATTTTAAACAATTTTAATTAATCCCTCGCTGACCGACTTCTTTTTAGCTTTCGTCTATTTTTTACTGTTTCTTTTATACTACTTTTTCTTATTTCAATCTACATTGCAATTCATTGCAAAACTTTGTTATTGTGATTCGCAATGTCATTCAAATAGAGATTATATCGCTATAAGTAGAATAGAATTCTTCATTTGCGTTTGCCTCCGGCTTTGACGTGACTTTCAGTTAAAGATACTAAATAAGTCGGAACAATAACCATAAGACTTACGAGAACAATATGAATTATATTTTTCTGCGCCCTTTAGAAAGAAAATTATTGCACCGAAGTTTATCATAATGTCTTTTATTCTCAACAGAGTAGTCCGGGACGAACTTGAACGGTCAGAGTTGGCACCTTGAGGGTCGAAGCCACACGCTTGTCAGTTGATTCAGTCGTATTTTTCGTTATCATCTAGATGGCCAATTATAGGAAGTTTGGAAGTATAAGTATTTTGCAAGATTTTTTGTCTTTGAATAATTTCCTGTGGTTCAACCGAGGTCCACGTTGATTATCTAACGAAATGAATAAATTGTCAATATGAAATTCTACGATGTCCAATAACACTCCCTCCAAACGACCAAGTGAATTCTTCTGAACGAAACTTAATGAAGAGATTTAATTTCATTCCACATTCGCGAAAGATACAATTCCTTTTAGCATCATTGGGTGCACAATGTTTTTCAGTAGCGTTTTCGCTGGATGAGAAGCAGTTTCCACGATATGATATTCCATTTCATTGGAAAATGGTGAACGACACTCAAAAAGTAAAGGCGGATACGTGCGGTGGAAGAATACAGGTGCCAGTACCCTGTTTCTACCCTCGGCCAAATTAAATTTGTCCCCAATTCGGCTGTTTCCGTTCTATAGCCAACAAGGGACGGCTTCGAGTGCCAATTTAACGGCATCTGGACGCGGTCTGCTTTTCTTTAAGAGTTCGATCCAACGAAGGTCCCATTCACGCACGCGACGCGCTCTCGTTTTAACGCCTTCCTTTATGGCAAGGTAAACCTTCTGCCAGCTTGATTAACCTTTCGTCTACCACCCTTGTACGTAGTCTGTGCTTTCCACATACAATGAATGGTAAGAAATAGAAGATGGTTCCTATATATATTTTCCTTATACCTTCCTGTTGAGGTTATTAGATGTATAATGAGAGAGACGCGTGGATAAATTATAAGGTAGAAAAATATATTTGAAATACGGAAGTGAAAAGTACAAAAACTTGAAATAATAATATGAGCTGGTCCAGATCCGCACGCTAGCAGTGTTACTCTATAACTGAAAAACCCTGAAGCCAACGTCGCCTGTCGACTGTTTATGGTCTGCCTTCGTCGCAGTCTTTTGTCTATGCGCTGTCGATGGCTTCAATGCTTTAGAAAGCTAAAAAGACCAGATGTAGAGTTTTCTTAAAAGCAGTGACCTTCGACACTTTCCACGGTAAACTTATTAAATTTAATACTTTAATAAGGATTATAATTTTACATTCGCCTTCAGCTTTGAATTTCTTTTCTTCGAAATTTTATTGTTAGTGAAAGGAGTTCCAAATATTTGGTTCGACAAGTTATCGAGATATTGTAAAGTATACCAGGACTTTTCTAAACCTTTTGAAAGCATAAACTGGTAAAGAATATAGAAAATTAAATTTCTTTCTCTTTATACTATTCCAAGAGTCGTGTAATTTCGTTCGATGCAATGACGAACTTAGCAGAAATTAAAGATCGAAACTCTAGTCCAAAGATACGAATGCCAAACGATAAGAAACGCTCCCTACAATTACTATAACAGACCCCACTCGTCCTGTAGTTTCTCCAGAAACGAAAACTTCCACCCCCACTTAGCCAACAAACCGCCCGAAGTTACGTGGGATCGGTTAATCCCCGCGAATCAAGTATCAATTCTAGTCACGATAAGGGAGAAATTAGCCTCCTCCGGGGTGATCTCGGGATCATCTCCCTTCGATCTCGCAAAAGAAGCCACGATTCAGACAAGCAAACGACGTTATCGTTCCTAATTTCGGCGCTGCGCCGCGGGATTCCCCGGACCTTCTCGTTCGGGATTTCGCCACGATTTTCACCGCGTCCGCTCGTACGACAGACGTTTCGTTGACATTAACGTCTCGTCTTTCCCCCTTCGTTCACATCGCGGAAGAAAAGGACGTGGTTCCCCTCACGCAGAAAGAGAAATAAGGGAAATTCGTTTACTCTCGAAGAGGCGCGCGCATAAATCTCAACTCGTCGTCGTGACTCATCTCGGAACCCCAATGAAACTTTGCGCGTGTCTCTTCGTTCTCCATCTCCCTCTCCTCTTCTCCTCCTCTTCTCCTTCGCTCAGCCATTAAACCGTGATCGCGGTGGGTCAGCAAGAAAAGTCGACGAAAGCGGAGGAAGTCCTTTCTATCTGTCACTCGCCTCTCGCTTCGACTAACCACGAGACGATTTAATGGCACGTGGATCGGCCGGAAAAGCGACCACGCACACCGTATGACGCATATCGTGGCTCGTATAATCGGGCATTCGTGAAAGGGAGGGCACCTCCGGATCGTAAAGCCGCTCGTAGAATGCATCGTAAAGGCCTCGTCTCGCGATCGAATATCGATCTACAAAATTATAATAAGCGACTGGCTTTTGAGCGATCCGAGCGCGAAATATACGACCCCGAGCGATCAGCAAATTGACCATTGTCTGTTGGTAGCGTATAATCGACGCTGTCGGTTCGTCCGAGGATCATAAAGATCATGGAGATCCATGGATGTCACGATGTCAGTCATCCTGATGGTTCGATATTGTGGTGGGGGTGATACGATTCTGAGAATCCTTTGGAATGTTTAATGCTGGCATATTTTGGGAATTTTTACGACTGATTGAATTTTCCGTCCATAGTAAATAATATACTTGACTATTGATTGTTCATAAAATCGTGTTGCCATCGTAATTTATCTGGTTCATGACTATTTATTGTAAGATGTCGCAGAGGAGCGATTTCAGGATTAAAGTTGAAATATTATTACTCGGAAGAACTTTTCTACTTTTGTTCAACTAGGCCAACTTCCCTGTGATGATACTTCGCTACCTGTAAGGATGCGTCAAACTATCGATGAAAAATGAAACGTGCAAGTTGCTACAGTAGATACTCAGTCACTCGCAAGACAATCTTACTTACTCTTACGTAAATCTTACAAACATTTGTGTTACACAGAAATATCGAACGATGTTACATAATAATTGATCGTATCTGCGATCATAGATTTCTCACGATATCCGGACGGTAGCGGCGATAATGCACAAACCCACTCATCTTCTGAAACCTATCAATTGCCAGCACATTAGGCAACGAACCGCAGACCTCTCACGACGTTGGTCCGAAGAACAAGGAACTTACACCACAGCGCAGGTCTCGCTTAATCGAGGTCTCTCGTTCGCCAGCAACAAGAGACGAAAGGTTATACGAACCCGCCACCTTCCCACTGAAATGTCGATTATCGTGGAAATACCGGGATGGAGTAACATTTTAATGTCTGAATAATAGCCCTGTCATGTTCCTGGCGGGCTGGAAAGGTTGCGAAGTAATTCCGGCTGGCGCACAACTGCAGCCGGTCGCGAACGAGAAAGCTATAATATTTAGAGGACGAGTCGACTGCCTCGGATTCCTCCCGGGCGTGTATCTCGTTGCATTCTAGACGGACTACCGGGGTCTGCTACGATGGCGCCGTAAAGTAGGCTACCGAGTTGGAAGGCCTCTCGCGCGCGCTCGCAAGACCTACCAGGCATTTGCATTATTGCAAATTTATGACTACACCGTACACCATCCCCGTGCCACCGACACCAACGCTCGCTCTCCGTTTCAGAAATGTATTATGCATTATCTTTCCAGCACGTAGATCAACGTTAGTCGAAGTTTCTGAAGCCGGCCACTTCCTACCGGTCACGATACTTTTCCCTATCCACAACCCCTCGCGTCCTTTTGCCCGAACCCCGTTAAATCTCGGTGAACCATCCGTTTCCATTTCGAAGGCAGAAGAACGTGGCCGCGTACATGGAAAAGAGTTCTGATGGAGTTGCGAGAAGAGGGCGGATTGTCGCGCGATAAGCCATCGGATTCAAGCGATTACACGCAGATTTAATTTCAAGAGATGTTCATCAGCAAGTGTTAGCGATCACTAGCGAGATGCTTCTTAGAACTATAGCGAGAACAAATCGAATTTGCGTTAGGTTATAAATCAGACACTTTAGCTACTTTTCACGCAGTGCTCTCTGGTGCGTTGCCGGTTGTTCCTGGTTGTGTGGCGTTCTTTGTGATTTATGGATTGTTGCTTGGTGGTCTAGAAGGATTGTAGTATAGTGAATTGGTGATGTTTCAGATTTTCTAGAGCATGAATTACTCGACACTTTCGGAATCGGTGTATTAGTTATAAAATATTATATATTAGTTGACTATGAGATTTATAATACTTATAAATAATAAATAATAATTTATATACTTAAATAAGTGGAAAGCGTAGCTAGCTGCCTGCGTATCACAGCAAAATTATTCGATTATTAAAAAGTAGCAGGTTTTATGAAAATAGAAATCTTACGCTCTGAAGATTCGTCATAAAAAGAACTTAAGAATACACTACTTTTGCGTCACTCTGTACCTCCAACGCTTCAGCACGCTTCTTTCCCACTCGATTTACTTCAATTCCAACCCTGAATTCCACCGAAATCGCAACGGCTAGGATACATTTCCTTTACAGCCGTGATGCCTATTTCCAGTCACGGTGCCGTACTACACATGGTAATCGAGACGTGTATCGCTTATAGTTGAGACATTAAAGCCGCGGCCTGGTAGACAATTCGAAATCGTCGCAAACGATTCGTCGAATCGAGACATCAAATATTCAATGAGACCGCGGCACGACATGCGATCATGACATTATGCGTGACGTCGAACATCGAATTTGCATGATCCGAACAATCTCCCAGACGATTGTTCATCCTGTATCGAGTAACTCTATAAAACAATTATTCCTCCCTTTATGCTCCAACATACACCAACGCACTACAACCTTCTATATCGCTTTTTCACTCTCATGCACGTATATATAGGCACGTATATATACATATATACAATATATATATATATATATATATATACAAAATTCTCAAGAAACCACCGCCGGAGAAACAACGCGGCTACTTTCAGGATAAAATATTACAAGGTGGAAAGCTCCGGGCGAAATTTCCTGCCGGAATTTCCGACGGAATTCTGCGCACTGCAAAGTAACTGGTCCGGACAGTTCGCGCACAAAGTCGCCTTTGTAGGCGAGACAGGGATTTCAGCGTCGAATAGCCGGAGTATTTCGTCGACGAGGTTGCACAGCGCGCGGCGAGAAGCGTGTGCATCCATCCGCGCGCGCGATCAAGCTACCGGCGAGGAAGCGGCGCGGAGTGTTGCACCCATGTGCACCCCGAAGCCTTTCTAAATCGGCGCAATAATTCATCGGGCGCGCGCTCTCGCGCCTCGTGTACGCGACCACAGCTTCCAGGAATGTGGTGACTAAAGCCGGGGGCATCCCGTATTCGCGGGACCCTGGCAACTTGACAAGCCAATCCGCTCCGGGTGCCAAGGCGCCGTGTTCCTATTTGTACCAAAACAAAACGTATCCACGTGCCACGGGCCCCGGATAGAGAATATCTCCGGAACCGAATAGAAGTACCCTCTTGGGGAATCGTGTTCTCCGGTTGGGAAATGGTAATTTCCCTGTGATTCGTGTAAATTGAGATTGGTGATTCGATGTGCAATGTTTGGAGAGTTTCTGACGATGCGTGGTGAAGGATAGTTACACAGTTGGAAACGATTAGGTCTTGACATTTTTGCTATTGGGGTTAATGCATTCGCTGTTACTAAAATATGGATTCATCTTCCTACGAAGTGCATATTTCTTTTTTTTTTTTTTTTTTTTAGTAGTAGAAATGTCTTTAAGGGAAGGAATAGTGCTTTGTTTTAATGTTCAGCGTCTTATCTAGCTTTCCTACGCTCTGTGTGGAAACATCGCAATCGCTGTACCAGCAGCAACTTGTTAGATTGTTAGATAATTAAAGGGATGCAATATGTGTGCCAGTGGTATAGAGTTTTTAATTAAAACCTTTAATTTTGTTTCACGTTGATGCAGTTATCGTTTGATGCAGTTTCTTTTAGAGACAGTTTCATATCACGTTCGATCAAAGCCTTTTTGTCACAAATACTAAATTCTCCATTTGTCTAATACCACAAACTGCGACTATACTTATCGATAATCTTAATCGAATCTCAAAAGTTCTCTCGCCTTTTGTCTTCCTGTTTCCAATAAGAACAGTGATTCACATAATTTGACAGTTATCGAAATAATTATGACAAATAGCGCCATAAAGAGTAAAGCCCAATTTAATGCCTCAATCATTTCGACAAAGAAACTTTCCAAGGAATTAACTTCTATCGAAGAACCTGTCCATTATGTCATTAAAACATCGTTCCCTAATCCTCCGGAACGAAATCTGAACTAATCCAGGCGTCTAACTCATTCAGGTACCGCGTAGCTGTTTGAAAAAGCTGGCTTATTAGGTCGGCTGACAGCCGCGATTCGAACAACACAGACGGTCGAGCGTGCAATCCGGCCGATTTTCATTAACGAAAGCAACTCGATTATCGTCGAGATTGCCGGTACTTTCGATCACGAAGGCATCTCGGAGGGCCGGGAGAGCAGTCCAATTAAGATTTCTCCAAGGAGCAGCCAGCCCTCTCCGCTACCCTTCATACAGCAATCTCTGCCGGTCGATCTGGCAGTAACGAAAGAAAGAGGAATACAGAGGGAACAAGAGGAAGGGAGAACGAGAGTAAGAATCAGGAAATACCCTTCGCCGGAGTAAATCTGTCGTCGAGGGTAAGCGTTTATCGCCGCGGTATAGAAATCGTGCGTCGACGGGAATCCGGTAAATATAGAAACGGGCCAACGTCCACGGCGTTTAGGCCAGATGTAACGTTTCGCTTCCGTTTTTCCTCTTCGCCACCTCGCATCAGGACCTTCTGTCACGTTTTTTTCATTCTCTTCCACGCCATTCTATTTCATTCTGTTCTTTCACGTTCGTATTTCTTCACGCAGTTTCCTCTCTCTCTTTCTTTCTCGAGGTTGATCCACGAGGCGAGCATCGTTTCAAGCTGGTGAATTTAATTGGAAGATGCCGGGAAATGGCTCGCTAAGAGCCGGAAAATCGCAGCTATTTATAGGCGACAGCCGCTGCCGCGGAAAATCGCTCGACGAATGCGATCCATTATTAGATAACCTCCGCTTCCGAGTGCTATCCACTTCGATCGGACGTTAAACGAGCCTTGTACCCCGCTCGATCTACGCTCTTGTCGTTCTTCTTAGGGGTACTTGAATCTTTTATTCGAAAATTACTGCTTCGATCGCTACGCTGAAAGTTCATACGTCAACTTTGGAAGTTCATGACTCAAAATTGACCAATAGAAAATATACCTGTAAATAGCGTTTCGATGACATTTCAATATCAGCTATAGCAGCACGCGATAATAGACGTAGGTATCCTTCTAAAAATTTAAACGATGCAACCAACCACAGCAGAGTTTTGCACGGTCACCGTAACATTTTCTGAAATGTCTCCAACTTCTGTTACAATGACTCCATAACTTTTAGCTATTCACTTTCTTTCAACGACAAAGTATAAACACCGTGCTTTTAGTTTCCTTTCATCGTGGCGCGCAAGTCAAAATAAATTCTCATAAGCCCAATCAGCCAAGGAACCAACGTATACTCGTTCCACTCGTTAACCGTGTTCGCCGTTTCAATCTCTCGATCCTCTCGCAAAACGAACGCCAGGAGTCCCGCGTTTCCCTGTAACTTTCGCAGTATGTCTCTCTTTATGATGTACACGAGGCCCCAAGTGAAATAATTTGAGCGCTCGAAAACGAGCCGCGGGGACAGCCAGCGATCTCTAAGATCGCGGCGGTGCATCGACCTTTTTCCCTTCTCTGTCTCCGTTTTCTCGCCGATGTAACGCGATTTTTGAATGGTATTCGCGAAGAAGAAGTGGTGTGGCAGAGTTCGAAAATGGGCAGGGAATTTTCGGTGGATGGGGCTGGAGAAATACCTCAATAAAGTCGGAATGCATGTAGGTCACGGCGAGGCGAGGCGAACGTCACATTTCCCTGATCTACGCGCTGGCAGCGATTCAACAATGGCGCGGCGAACCGGCGACGACGGAATTAAATTTCGCCGGCTTCGTTTGCACCGTGGCCGTTCCCCTCTTCGTCTTCGTTTGACCGTGGAATTGGTTGCATTCCAACCGGCATAAAAGCCCTTCCCGATGGCAAGCTCGTTTCGTGAATCGAATCGACACCGATAGCCGCCATTTGCATCAACCACGCAGGCAGCTCGTTCTTCCGCCCGTGTGGCTAATGTACGATGTTCGTATCGCAGCGTCCGACTTGACAAAGTGTTTTGTCCAAGGTTCTACTTTCTTTCGTACGCTGAATATTTGTAGCCGCGTGTCACTTTCTTTCTTTTCTTTGAAAAAGAAATCTTTGAAATCTTTGAAGGAGAGATGTTTCGAACGACTGGACTTGTCTTTGCATTAATCTGCCGCTTTCTCTAGCTTTTGTTTCCGAACAGACTTATCCTTTCTCTGTTACACTTCTATAACTTCAAACACCACGTATATTCCATTCTTTTAAATCGAACGTTCCCTAAATTAAGTTCACAAGCTGAAGAATCCAAAATTTTCAGCTATAATGTATACTCTATGCTTGCAAGTTTATAATACGCAGCAATTATACTAATATTAATATATTTCAAAATTCTCTACCAAAAGTAGATTAATATGACTCAAAATTATGTTGATATTAGTGGTGTAAAATTTTCCTCCAGAAATAAATCTTCTAATATTACCTTCTACAAATTCTCCCCAAAAATCAGAATGCTACTTTTTTCCAGCATCCATCCTCAAACCTCAAAATTACCACGCAAATCGAAGGAAAGAAACGTCGCGTAACAGGATCATCCTGGGTCTCGCTACGATTCGTGTCCATCGTCGTCGTCCGGAGCGCGCATAAATATCGTCTTTCATCAGGAAACACAGGATTTTTCATCGAGCGATGATGCGCCGCTGCCTCTCGTCTCGATCGCTTGCCACGTAAATATAGACGCGTTCGTACAGATATATCTCGCCGTGGTGGCTCTCCTAACTCGTTCCTCCGCTCGTCACATCGGCGACCGATAAAAATACCCTAGCTAACCGAGTCCTTTCCAAGTCTCTTCCACGCAGGACGAGAATCGGTCTCGTTCCTGCTGTCGCGGTCTCTGGCTGTCCCACGACGCTGGACGATGTCGGAGACGGTGACCCGCGTCGATGGGGACACCTACAACATCCAATTCACCGTGGCTGCTGGGCGTCTTTGCTTATTTTCTCGTAAGAACCGGTCGTTTGTCACCGGTGCGCCTATTTATATCAGCTCGCCGCAACGTCTCCACGCGGTGACAAATGCGCCCGGTCCGCGTATTCCGAGCCCCGTTTACGCTGTCTCTGTCGCGTATATTCGTTCGGGATTCGCTTCGTTTCCCTCGGCGAAGTTGACTCGAATCGGTCTCTTCAGGATTCTTATCGGTAACGAGAGATTAACCCTCTTCACGTTTGGAAACAACCACCGATCTCCTCGTCTTGATTTCGGTCGTATGAGCGTGTTCGTTTCTTTGGCAATGACACGAGGTTTGAATGATGGGATGGTTCGTGTGCCAGTGTTTGGTATGAAAACAACGCATAGTCATGTGTCATTTTATGTCGTTCTTTAGGCGCAGCTACCTATTAAGTATGTTTTGGGGAAGTGTTATTCGGAGAATGTTTTTTGTTTTATCGGATATCGTAAATATTCTGAGAAACGCCTACATTTGTCGATTACGTCGATATATTACCGGATACGTAAATCGTCGTATAGTATTCTACGATACCTTTTACGATCGAGCCTAAAAGTTTACGAGCCTAAGGGATTCACCCTCAAAGGAAACTGTCTATCGTCCTTGATACGTTTACAGATACGTCTAAGAAGAAGATAAGCGTCTATTTTCCCCCTTATCGAACGACAGCATCGGATGCCAGACGCGTCCGAGACAAGCACGAGCACGAATTAATTTAGGCGTTAACGACGCGCGCGAGACGACAGTATCTCTCATCGGGAGTTTCGCCAGATATTAAAATTTCCTCGCGAGACGAATCTCCGGACGAAGTTCCGGCCGAGCCGCGTAATCCCCGATTTTCGTCGCGAAATCTTCTTTCTGTCGACTCGTTTCTGCACGCTCGGGAAATTTATTCCCCGACAGATGTCCCGAGCGAAACGACGAATCATCCGTTCCCTTACCATGCTCGTACAAGCCAACGAAACCACGGAAGATCACGACTGTCTTGCAGACGGTTTTCGAGGACCACGCCTCCCTTTCCGGTGGCGATTATTTTTCCGCTCCGGATCTCTTAACGAGGAGGTTGGAGCTTCCTGAACGAGAATTAATCCTCTCATCAAAGCCCTCTTTTGTAGCACGCCGACCACAGAGATAATCGTAGACGCGCGCTCCAATTCTGACACGCGGCGTCTTTTAGTTGGATTAGGTAGGGCTATTTGAGTCAAGTTAAGTAATTTGCCGTGTAATTCGCCGCGTTGGGTTATGAATAATTTTTAAGCGATCTACAATTGTAAATAAACTAGTTGACTCGTTGTTGGTGGCGCGATAACCAGTGAAATACATCGTCTACTTACACTAGCAGCTCGACAGTTATAGCTTTCTACGAGGATATAATTTCTACTATCCCATACTATTTCATCGAAGGAAAACGGGCATGTTCAATGTTAATATTCTCAGTGACTATTATAATTTAGTACCGTGTGTATATTCGAATCATTTTCTCGTTTCTGGTATCTTTTTTGCGTACAAAATATTTTCTTATTTTATTAAAAACTAAGGCTGTCTCATAATATTCAAGATTAATTGTTCTATACAAAGTTGAAAAATGAATTTTAAGACACCGAGTTCCAGACGACACCAAATAACCTTACCTTGCTATAGTCGCTTAGTCTACGAAATAGAGCGAAGCGACACTTCTACATATACGTTAATATCACTAATAGTCGAAAGCTATTCGTGCGTGTATACGAACCCTCTCTGTTCTCTGACCCGACCTATTTATCCGCCGGTTCATCATCCGTTTCCGGCTTGGTGGACCCACTGTTCTCTCCCGACGAATAATTACAAATATTTCGCTTCTAATAACTGCCGGAGAACTGGAAGAGAAGGACGTAAATGGGCCATGGCTTTTCACTCGTTACACCACGAATCGATCGGGAATCGAGCAGCTCAGCTCTATTCTCATTCCGGGGATCCTGGTAATTAGTGCAACAGCCTTTTTCCACAGGCAAACCGTTCCCATTGTGTTCGTTTAATGCATCCATTTGCTGCTTCTTTTTGAATTCGGTAAAGGCGTTGTAGAAGTTTCTCAAGTTGAGGTAACAGATACGAGAGAGAACAATTTATAGCTGCCTTTTTTCTTCATTCGAACTTGGAAACTTCAGTGGAGGTTTATTTCAAATGGAAAGAGCTTGTATTTCCTCAAATTTTAGATGCTGTTTAAATAAGAGAGTAAAGCGTAGATTCTGCTCTTCTCTGACATAGATCGATTGTGAACGCAGAGATTTCGGATTCTGTGGAAGTCGTGTGTGCAAAAAATAGAGGTCAAATTCTAGAAATATGTTATATCCACTAAAGCGAACGAGAAAGTTTTAAACGTGCAAATCACTAGTTTTAAAATATACCATAAATCTCTAACGAGTGCATCCACGACATCTATACTCATACTGATATGATACTTCTCAGGAGTGTACGCTTGCTTCATAAAGGACGAGTGGATGAATTTGTAATAGAAAAATATATTGAAATAAGTATAAGTACAGAGATAGCGTATACCGATTCAGATCGTGGCACTCTAAGTGCTACAATATCAAAAGGATAAAAATAATCTCATAGGGTGCAGGTTACCACAAAAAGTTAACCTTCTTGTGTAACTCTAACTGAAGGCTATAACAATATAAGAAGCGGCAATAACAATCTACTTATAGTTCTTTTGTTTCTAGACCTTGTAAGCCGAAACAAGATTAGTATTCAGGGCCACAGTAATAAGGATCTCTCCGTTTTGAATCTTTTGTTTCCATTCTGGAACTTTTGCTACGGCCATGGGCCGCTACACTTCACTTAAACGGTCCAACTTTTTGAAACATTCTGTCCACTTCCTGCATACCTATTCTACAATTTCCTAACTCCAGCTTCGTAGAGTCCTCCGCAGTTCTATACCCAATATACTATAGCCAATCCACAAATAGTACCGTCCTTTAACAGAATTCCTCGAGTGTACTACCTCAAAGAGGCAACATCCTGCGATTCAACTAAACCGGAACAACGAACGCCCTTCCTGAAACGTGTTCCACGGTCCACGCCCACGGTTAAGAGATGAAATCTCTTGGTTTGACGTGCGGAATCGCGGCCTTGGAGGCGTACGAAAAGGTGGGCAGCGTACATTTGGAAGGCATTAACGCGTCACTCCGAGAATCCGACAGCGGCGACGAAACGCCGCTCATTAAAATTCCATCGGGAGTCCCCGGGGCGGCCTGACGTCTCATCGTCTCTTTATGAGTTCCGCGTGTGTCGCACACCGGCTGCACGAGCCACATCTGCGCTCGATTCACGGCGGAGAGAACAAAGAACACCGAGGAGTTCCTTGGGCGTCAGCCGGTTCTTCTTCGCGGGTTTTCAATCGGTACAGCGGTGACAGGAAACGGTGTCTAAACAGTAGCGAACGCTTATCGACGCCGTCGTAACACGGGCGTCGAAATAATTAGACGTCGGAGAAGTGTTCCGTTTGGTTCACAGCTTTGAGGGCGGGACAGGAACGTAGAAGTTAACAGTCTCGTCGACGGTTTTAATAGCGAATGGCTGCACGTTCATTAACGACCGGGCTTTCTTTAATTAAAAACCTCGAAAACTCGGAGGAGATGCTCTAAACACGCTCGTCCACGTCGACGAGTAATTACCGGTCGGCCCTGCGTGGTCTGGCGCAAGGATTTTGGTTGTTCAAGATCGTTAAACTATGTATACCCCCTATTCATCGCGGTTCCTCTTCATCTTTCGTTTTTCAGTAACACAGAGAACAAAGAATCCAGATCTGCCGATAAAACGATCGTAACGATAAAAGGAAGAGTAAGCGAGGAAAAAGAGGCACGGGAAGAAAAGCTGTTAGAGGAGAGATTGTTTCTTCTGCGATTCAGGCAGACAGAATCACCGACAGAAGAAACGAAAGCACGCAATATCCCGAGGGCAATGCCTCACCGCGAAATCCTGCGCGACCCACGGCGACGTTCATAAGCCACCCTTTATCGTCCACCCCCGTGCACCATACCATTCACCGCGGTCGTTCCGTCCACGATTTATCGACGATATCAACGGTTTCGAAAGAACTGGCGACAAACTTGGTTGGAAATCGCGACACCTAACCACCACCAACTGTTCCTGTATCATTTCCTGTGAAACTTCCTCTTAAAACCGGCGTTAATTTCGGTGACGAGCTCGGCTTGAAATCGTGACACCTAACCACCAACAACTGTCCCTGTATCACTCACTGTGAAACTTCCTTCTGAACCTGGCGTTAATTTTGGCGTAGTTCAAGCGTTAAAGAGGAGACGGCCGGCATATTTCTGGCGGGAATTGCAGGCTTAAGACCGCAGAGGACCGGCTCTGCCGTGCATATCAAACACCTCGAGCTTCTTCGTCCTCGTGTTTCTCCTCTTCTGCCATCCCTCGCGACGTCTCACCTTGCTCTTACTCTTCTCGAGGGTGACTCGCTTCCCTTTGGTCCCCTGTAGGTGGGATTAGCCGATATTACGTGGGTTTGACGGGCCACCTCGAGTGGTGGCTCGTAAAATAAACGCCACCGAGGCCTGCGAAGCAGATGGCCCCTAGGGCTGCCTATGGTTCCGACTTCCGCGGCAGGCGAAAAGCCCCGCGATCTCCGTTTCCCGGTATTATAAGATTATTAAGACGCACGGGGGCGTTGTTATATTAGAACGAGGGCGGGATTCTTCCCTTGAACCGCGATCATTGTTTCGCCGTGGCGAGGCGACTGGTTAACGACTGGAAATATTGCAAGGCGGGAAACGGTGTAAAAATATTTCCGCGTAACGGATACGATTTAGGGGATGAGTTTTCAGGGAGGATTCGTGTATGGATATTGCATGGAATATTATGCGTAACTCCGCCGGCCGAGTGTCTGACGATCTCCCGTTACGAGCAATTTTGGATGCCTCCGCTTTTTCGGACGTTTATGGCGTTCGTACTTATGTGATGCCCTCTACGGGAGAGAATATATTGGACATTCGCTTGACAGTTCCTTTCTATCCTTGCTTCTCCCTCTTCCTTCTCGGTATCCTTTACAATTTTTCCTCTATTTCTCGTGCACCCCTCTCTTCTGTTCAACCTCTTCCATTACTTTGCCTTTTCGCCCTTCTTTATTATTTCCACCCTTGTTTCTTCCTACCGTCGTTTCTTTCTTTCACCCTTACTTTCCTTCTTTCTTTCCTTCTTCCATTATTCCTTACTTTCCTTACATGCGAATAAATGCACTTTCTTGTGCAAGTACAGCTGCTTTGCTGTTTAACAATAAATATCACATAAAAGAATGTTTGTAAGTCCACTCAGGAACCAACTTTGCAATACTACTTAGATGCAGAAAGAAAACACGAAGAACAACGGAAACATCGCAGTCTGTCGATCCCTGAGAGAAGAATTCCTCGAGCGGAACGCGGCGGAGCCGGTAGCTCGCGAAGGAGTAGTCGAGTCAAGAGTGCAAAGGTCAAAGACTGGCTGCGAGGGGCACTGCGAAGAGGACAAGAACTGGAGGGACGAAAACCACCGAGGAATAAACGAAACGTAGCGGAACAAAGCGAGGCTACGTTGTACGTCGAAACGTCGAAAAGAGACAAAGATACACAGAGAAAGAAAAGAAGAAAGCGCGGGTGGCGAGGGCTCGAAAGGTCGTCGGGATATTTACATTGGAGAATCGGCCTTTCTTCGAGCCGCCGCTATTATCAATATTCATAATCCGGAGCTGGAGACATCCTAGTGGAACGTGCAGCACGCCGGCCTCATGCGGTGACCAGAGCGGTCCATCCGTACAAAAAGATAGACCAAGTAAGAAAAAAAAAAAAAAACTGAAAAGAAGAGGCAGAAAAAAGGAGGAAGAAGTAACGAGAAAGAAAACGAAGAGGAGGAAGAAGAATTAGGGAGAGACAAAAAGAAAAAGGCCCAGCGAGAGGGCAGCAAGGATGACGAACAGAGGGAGCCAGGCTACGGATCGTGGGGGCCTAACCGCAAAAGAGGCAAATCGACGGGTAAATACGTTGTTGACTCTGCCGAGAGGAGGCCGAAAGCCAAATGGAATTCGGTCCGGTGATTTAGTGGGCGGTCTTCGGAGACCGCCGGCCGCCACCACTGCCTCCGCGTGCGCTTCTTCTCTCCGCATCGCGTCTTTCCTCCTTCATCCCTCTCTACCGTGTCGTTCCTCGAGCCGTACAGTCTACGGCGTTCATCACCCGACCACCGTTTACAGACAAGACGAAGAAGAAGAAGCAGAAGAATAAGAAGAGAGGAGATCGCGAAGATGCAATCGGCTACCGTGCGGACACGCGTGCGTGCCGATTCTGCGGCCGAAACGGTCCGACTTGGCCTGAAGGGCCGGCTCCACTTGCATTCAATTTACAGAGATTTTTTTCGTCCTTTCTTTTTCTTCGCATTTTCTTTCTTTTTTTTCCTTCGATCCTTGTTTTTTGTTCCCTACGCCGATGTTTTTCTGCTTTTCGTCCCGCTACACACGGACCCTCGTTAAATACCAGATGCGCCATTTTTATCGAGGTTTTATTGCACACGCAAACGATAAACTTTCGGGAATTAAAGTGGCGACTGCGCGGTTCTCGAGTTCCAACTCTCGCTGACCACGCATCTGTGCTTCTGTCCGATTTAATCGGCCCGATCGAAGTGGTTTCCTCTTACCGATCGCAGTTCCTCCAGCTACGTTCGATCGCATCGCTGTCATAATACAACGTTATTAAAGGAAACGGTTCTTGTTGTTTGCAGACCTATCATTTGTAGGATTGGCTGATTTCTTGGAAGGCATATTGCCACCTGGTGATTCAGCTTCTTACCAATGATTCTAGTAGCCTATAATTAATGGATATTATACGTTCTACAATGTGATCCAATTTCTTAAGCAAGTTCCCTGATATTGTTTAATCTGGAGTTGAAATAATCTTCGAAACAGTAAATCATTCCTTTGCTTAACAAAATTAGTGCGAGCTCTGTCTTTTTGGAAACAATACCCTAACAAAATACTATAAAAGATCAGAAGCCCAATGACACGCCGATATCTGGTTTGGTAGATTTTACGTCTGTGACTCAATTTTCGAAAAATAGTCTCACATTTTGATTCAAAGTTGAAGAAATCTTCAAAAAAGTAAAACGATTCTAAGCATATCAAAATTAATAAGGTTCTTACTATCGTGCAAGAACTATCGTGTTTGAAAAAATAGCGCTCGAGTCGACTTGCCAACAGCTCAATTTTGACGATTCCTCAAAATCTCGTTCCTAGACTTAATCACGAGCTCGCAATAAAGAGATCAACTCTCTCAAGTACCGAAAACGATTTTTAAACGATACCGAACCACCCATAAACCCGACGATCTAATCTAACGGAGAATTACCACCATAAAAAACCATTCCCACGACATCCAACCATAAATCCCGTTTTTTACATCCTAAAATTCATTATCCACTTGGCGGAGCCGAAACAATTAACAAGGAACGATATCCTTCGCCATTTACCAAAGAGACCACCGTCCTCCAGGTTTGTTTCACTGGGTCACGAAGTGGCCGGGGCCGAAAAGTTGGCATCGGTTTCTTGCGGACCGTGCAGCTTCGGGGAAGCGAACCAATTAGTGTTTTGCTCGGCTAATGAATCGTCATCCGGGCCGCTGGTGCTCCTGTGCATCGTGTAAGTTAAGGTTAGAGTCGATGGTATGCCCGGCACGCTCGGCCGGAGAACCGGGTTCGCGAACGAGTCCGAGCACAAAGGCCGAGCAACCTCGCCGAAGAAGTGGGTTATTAATTATCAGTGCTACCTCTGTCCCCTCCGTCTGTTCTTCTTTCTTTCTCTCACAGTTGTTGGCCGGCAGCTGTCTCTGCCCACTTCTCTACCTTCTTCTACCTCTACCTGTGGTCTCCTACTGTCGGAGCTTCGGTTCCTTTGGTGTGTATGCTGAAACGCGATGTAGAGTAGACTTCGCTGGCAGACACAGTGGGAGTTTGCTTAATCGGGCAAGGCAGGAGAAAATAAAATCTTTGGTATTAATGGTCTCGGTGTTTGTGATTGACTATTGTTTTGAAGAAATTAGATAGAAAATTCACAAATTGTATCGCGCAACAATTGTAAGGATCCTCGATGCTTGAAGTTGTGACTGCTCGATGATCCAGGATTGCATGAGGCAAATGTATCATACAGCAATAACAAATGTACCGGAAATGAAAAGGGAAAATTCTTTCGTGAGAAGCTGTTTTGCTGCTTGGAGTACCGTTTTATCATTTGTATTCCGAGCTAAAGACGATTCTAAGAAGCTAGGTTACGAGACTAGGTAACGAAGTCTGGTTCGATTCGAGTTTCTTTACCCATGGTATTGAGTATTCATGATGCAGGTTCTTGTATCGATGGGGAAGAGAATTATCGTAGAATCGTGATCATAACGGCAGCTTTTCTGTCAACATTAATGATAGCTCAAACTAAGAATCACGAACGAAATCTACTATTAAAACCTTGCAAAATCTTCGCGAAATTCTCATCCTCTTATCTTTTATTAATTTCCTCCGCTTCTCCAGAACAAAAAGAAAAATCCCGAAAACTCGACGAGTGCAACGTAGCGATAAGAAAGAAGAACAGAAGGCGGAAGATACAAGGGGTTCAAGAGCATAATACGACTTTGTCCAGATGGACAGATTATCGTCTTCCTGCATCGCGATCGCGCGAACCCTGGGATTTTTGTTGTTTCGTTGGGAATTAGCTACACTGCACGCCAGCGTGGAGGTCCGTTTGCACGGCGAATCCCATCACAGAGGTATTCCGTAATCGCGGTCGCCGCGATCCTCAAAGAAAATGAATACCCACCGATTTACTTCTTATTGGAACGTAGATATACGAAGAATTCGTTGGAAACGAGCGTTCCAACTGCGAGAAGATTAAAAAGCAGGGGACAGAAGGCGGAAAGGAGAAAGAACGAGATCTTGTACTTAGTCCGGTCTTTCATCGATGAATCGCGATTTCCTCGTTCCCACTGGATTTACGTCTTCTCTGTTACAGCTGGCACGAATGAAAATTGCGCTGGTCGTGAAGGAAAAAGAACTGCGCACCGTTAAACGTTCTGACTGGTTCAGACCAGTGAACAGAAAATAGCAGAAAATTAAATTAAGATATCTCTCGTTACCTTTACATTGTTCCTGATTATTTCCTTTAACTTTTACTATGGAATCTTGGAGTATCCCAAACGTCATAAATGTTAATTCGTATCTCGAGTAATGCGATTAGAGTACACTTACAAGAAATTTAAAAGAAAATGATATATACACGAAGAATAGTATTTGTAAAATTACGAATTTCCAAAGACATGTAGCAGTTTACGCATGATACATATTGCCTCATTAGCCTTTAATTAGATTCAGCCTGACAATTACATCTTATATATCCAGATTTTCATCTTTCGTCGTAATACACGCTAAAAACCTGCAAGAGCGTCTAAGTATCATATTTCCATTTTACCATAACAGTTAAGAGTTCGAGCTGCAGCATATAAGCTCCTAATACCTTACTTCAAAGAACACCTCTGATCTTTGCCATGAAATTCCTTTTCCGCAGAAAGTAATCCTGCTTTCTCAATAAAATAATATCACCCCGTGCAATAAGATGGATTCAGAGAAACATTAAACCAGTATCACAGCATCTAAAGAATACTCGACGCTATAATTCCGGGGATTGTAAAGTTTATGACGGAACGAGTCAGCTTGCCAGAAACTATCCTCTATGCTCGTTCCGTAAAATCGAAAGAACCGGCTATTAACGCGCCGTGTCCACGCAGTCGGCCATTGTTGTTCGCGTAAAATCGCAACGCAGAAAACAGGCTGAAGATCACGCGGTATCCTCGACGCGACTTCCTCGGCTATAAAATTTACGAGTGCTCGTGGGCTTTCTTACCGCGACCTACGCTATGATGTACGACAGACACGATGACAGACGCGGTATTACGAGCAACGTATGTTAAACGCGCAAGAATCGACCGATACGAATACGCGCGTCAGCTGTCTGTCACCTGGTGAAGAAAATTCACGCTGGCGAGTCCAGAAGATGTATCAACCGCGTTAGAACTTGGGTATATCCGGTCGTTCCATCAGACACACAGATGGACAGCCAGACAGACAGGTAGGCAGACGGCGAGAGGAACGCATGATCGACACACGAAATCATTATCATACGATCGAATCTTTCCGATCACGTCCCATCGATGCTGGAAACAACCGACATTTACGATTGGTCAAACATATTGTAATGTCCGTCTGCGGACAATGCAAATCTGGGCTTCCTGTTTCCAGGAACGACGCCGATATCCGCGAAGCATGGGAATCTTCGATAAAGAATTCTTCGATGCTGACGTGGCCTCCCGTGATTTCCACGCACGCGTTTCGTATCTGGAATTCTCCTCTTCTCTTTTCCAAACATATGGAAAGCAGGAAATTAAAGTGTTCCGCACCGCTCATAAATTTGTATGCATATTATTCTATTTGAATTTTGTCATCCTCCGTTTGCTCGGTATATTTCTTGATAGATTAATTTCAATTTCTGCTGCAAGAAAATCTGCCTGAAGATAAATCGTCCATTTCGTAACACCTTATTAAAAATTATTTGTGCGACAGATAAAAAAAAGTATCGACAGATCTTTGGTCGTAACGCTGTTCTTTAATAGTTCGAGCCTTAGAACGTGCCACAGCCAGTTAAGATTCAACAGATTAGGGAACATTGTTCGAATCTTCGAGGCGATCGTGGCAAAGGAAACGCCTGAAGATAGAATTAGCGATCGTTAAGGAGAGAGGTCAATCCACTGCGCTGTTCCAACACTTTCCCCCATCGATCTACCTAATACCTTCCAGTTAGTCGATCTTACATCTCGCTTTTACAGCTCCTTTCCGTAACGCTTCGAATACCATGTGAAAGACAAGCGAGCTCTCTGTTTACGATCACACGGAACGTCAAGATAGAGATAGCCACCTCGAAGCACAATTCAAACCTGGTTCCCGGTCACGGGTCTACGAACATTTCGTTAACGCGTTATCTCGCTTGGCCCATCGATTTCTCTGCACCCGAGCAGAGAGGATTGAAATAACACGAGCTGCTCTTCTCATCAACTCCAACGAGAGATGCTAAATAGAGAGCTTAATGAGAGTCTCCATTTTGTCGATGCTACTACCATCAGGAAATCGGCTTATGTTCCAAGATAGAGTTTGATCTTTCAAAACCTTCGAGTACCTGCTTTATATCGCTATACCTTTCAACTTCTATTTTCGTCATCTTCTCCTTGCTTCCTACTGAACGAAAGATTATTGCATAAATTAACGAGAAAAATAGTAAAAAGCAGTTATATCGAGGTTAATGACGTTGCTCATGGTCATAGCAAAGATTCTAATCAACCGAAGCCACTGTAAATGGAGTTAAACGTCGAGGAAATTGAGCTAAACCTGATCATTTAACCAACGTTAACACCAGAATTATCAAATTAGTATACTATAAAACTTGTAAAGAAATCAAAATGGAAATTACATAAGACTTTTCTGTAATGCCGCGAAAGGAAATCGGGAAACCTTTGTACAGAAATGAAGATGAAAGTTAGTATACTTTGATAGCTTTTTGAATCTTTTTTCAGCTTGTATATCATGCAGCATGGTGATTTTACTGCAACGCAGTTATATATCAAATCCCTAAAGTCATCTTGACATAAAACGTTACATTTTGTATTACTTTTTCGCACTCGTGAAACATTACAATAATATTTTACCCTTGCATAACACGTTCTCAATGTAACACCGTACCGATCTTCGCAAGAAAGTAACCTGTAGTGCATATCTTCATATTCGAGTTCTCTCGCCCACCAGTCCAAAGACTGAATCAAGAACGATTAATATCTGCTTCACCGGGCAATCGCGGATGTCCGTTTTCGCCTTCGGGCGTCAAGGTAGAACCGTTCGAACGATATTTACGATCGGTCCGCCCGCGGCACCGACGAGCTTTCTTAGTCACAATGTAATAAGGCGCGTTGCAGTGCGGCGTACGCGCGTTTACGAGGCGTCGTCGGCCGAGTTTTACCTCGTAAACGTGGGCGGCACCACGTGGAGCTGATCTGCGGACACGAATTTACGTCCATTGTCCGGTACTCGCCACTTTTCTGCCTCCTCGGCGTGACGTGCTTTTCCTGCTCGCCCTTAAAACATGTATCGCCGGAACTGTTCACCGGGAAAGGGTAACATTGATTCATGCTCGTGGGAGTTCCCTGAATCACGTTCCTTCTATCTTTTCTTAGACATTCTATGCTAACCTTCGATCCATCTGGTTATGCATTTCAAGATTATTTTCCTTTCTCGCCTTCTATATATTTTTATATAGATGCCTTGATTGCTGAGATATTAGATAAATTCAAGTTTGCTAGAATATTCTACGTTCAGAGTATGTTTTCTATCTAACTGGTATTTCCGAAGATACGATTGATAGGTAATTTTAATGTTAAACATTTCGTAGTTCGTAAAATCGAATATTATTAGCTTCGAAGCTTTTCAAGCTTCACCTTTACACGAAGGCTCGTCAAAAAATTAGAAGAGTAACACTTCCAGACCACTTTTCACGATTTTCACTATTAGGAGAATAATTTCGTAGAGTAATATCCATTCTACGATAGTTCCATGTCGTAGTTCGACTTTCACGAGTGCCAATTTCAATCTACTTCGACATAAAATTCCTTCGACATAGAATTTCATGCCAGATGCATTTATATCAACATTCATCGCGAGATATCTGTTTCTTCGCAAAAACCATCAAGCAAAAACTGGAATAAATGCAACATACCTTCTCCGTCGGAAACGGCGAAAGGGAGCGTCGGTAGCAGCGAGGTGTATCGTTACAAAAGGTTTCGCGAGAGCCGGCGGAACGCGAGCGTGGAAGGGTTTGCCCTTGCTGGAGGCAACGGAGGGCGGTCATTCCCTTAATCTGATCGCTTAGCCCCGGTTATTATGCTATTACGGCGTATGACTTGACGGGTTCGAAGGCAATTATCGGCAGTTAGATTTCCAGCGCTGGCACCGTTCTGGACAATGGCCGGTGAAAGGCGAAGGTTCGATCGATATCTTGGTGCTGGCAATGCGAGCCACGTTACTGCCGCAACCTGGTTGCTGCTGTTGTTCCCTGTGCTTTCCGATGTGCCTATTGCTGCGGGTTGGCTAGCTGCTGCTACAGTTGCTGATGCTGACGCGGCTTAATCGTTATAACCATCGCTCTATCTCTTCCTCCCTTCTGCCACCTTTATTCCATCTTTCTTCGTCCAATTCTCTCCCTCGTTCATCGTTCGACCGTCGATTACCAAGGCCTCGAGCGAATCGACGATCAAGATGAACCGACCGGCCGAGCGCAGATCTTTCGCTGAATGCGCGGCACCCGTTTAAACCCCTTTAAGAAGATAAACACTGGAACGGTAACTCGCGAGGGTAGATCGTTCGATAGGCATCGCGGCGAGATCAATACATCGCCTCGGAATTATGTAATCGCCGTTGATGTAATTTGTTCCACGGATGAGCCTTATACGATCGACCGCTCCTGTAATTACCGTGTTCCCGTTAGAGCAAGATCTCTTTTCTGCGGTTATTCTCTCCTCCTCCGCTTCGTTCGGTGTAATAGGGTAGCTGAGTCGAGGGAGAGTACAGTTGACAATGATGAATTTTGAGAATTGCTTGCGCAATTGGAGTAATGGTGTTGAGTAGAGAATTGCTTTTGATAACTGATGATCCTTACTGCGCCCGATATTAATTGTCTAACATAATTTATGATATTTTAAAATTTAGAGTCACAAATGTAATAGCATATGTAAATACGTATGTAGGTTTGGATAGTCGGAGATTATTTGTTAGATTATAATTTCTGTTCGTATGTTGTTTCTCAATTTTCGTTGTTTATCTATACCCTCGAACTATTCACATATTCAGCTGTTAACAGTTCGTTCGAACAATTATCCACGTATATATATGCATAGAGAATTCCATCAGATAGTTAGAATTTCACTAAAGATTTCTAACGACTCGCAATTATGGACATTAATCATACCCCAATTCTCGATTACGTCCCATTATCCTACTCTTTTCCACCTAAGAACCACGATTGCAGTACTTAGGATAATCCCAGAGCGACTCTGGCAACCGATAAGAGTGCCATTAAAGAGCAATCCGGGGCTGCAGCACGTGCAGCGCGGGTATACGATGCACACGTGGCTTTAAAATCTCCTCCAGACCGAAAGACAGTCAAAGTTCGATTCTCCCGTGTTCCGTCCAGATTCATCGCATGGAGAAATCACACGTTCGTTCGCCAGTGTCCCGCAGGAATAATTAAACGACGCGGTGTTTCAAAGGGCCACATTCGCGAGCATCGAATAGAAACAGGGTATCGTCGTGTCGTGCAAGGATACGGTTACGTAGCCTGTGAGATTAGCGGCCGCCCATATTCCCTCGGTCGTTATCATCGCGCGGCTATCAGCGCACGCTCATGATTCTCCGGATGCCCCCTGCAGGCTGCTTACACGCTGCGATCGGGTTTATCCGTGGCAACAGCCAAGCGCTATCTTTACACGTGTAGATTGAACATGCTGTTCGATCGCGGTAACGATCGACTCGGTCACCTCTCTCGGGAGGTCTACGTCGTTGTAGGAAGTTTCGACGTCGTTGTGCTTCTTCTTCAACAGGAAATAGAAAACTGTCGATGATGATGTTGGTATTGGGCTCCTAGCTCCAGATCCATTTCAGGAAATTTTTCAAATAGACGTACACATTCCTTGTCCTATGTTAACGTAATCTTTCGAAAGATTCTGGAAAGTCCTGATAGTATATTTAATGGTCTTAAGTTAGGTCGGTGGATGAACTTCGTAAGATGGTAGACCAATGATGGTACACGATGACAGACTTTTCCAATTCTTCATATTCTTTTAAACTTTCATTGAATCGTTGAATCATACTTCTGTAAACTTTCATCGGACCATCGAGTCAACCCTTATTTGTTTGAATCTCAACTGCTTGTGTCATCGACTTCTACCAGCTATAGATTTTATGTTATGCAACGATGTAAGTGAAGTCCCACACGGTACATTTTGCAAAGTAGAATAGAGGAAACTAGAAAAATAAGAAATTCCGAGTGTTGGCTACCGGTGGCCCAATTACGAATCTCAACCCTCATATTCGTCCTACGTGCACCAACATTTGTCCGCGATCTCTCTATTAATATTCCAAGAACCACTCGACAACTTCATCTTGCATCGATCCAAATGGTTCCTCTATACTTCTGATCTTCCTCGTGCATTAAGCCAAGAAGTTCTCGTCATCGAACGTGGGATCTGTAAACACGAAATCGTGTTGTGCATTGACGACGATCTTAAGGAACACCAACACAAGGGGAGTTGCATCGGGTTTCGACGGACATTTCGACTCGAGAGTAAATTGCATTTCAGCGGTGCTTGTTCTCTGGCGATTCTCAGCGCCGACCGGAAGTCGGTCGGTAATGGGGGCCGTAGAAAAGAGCAGCGCACTTGTCGCAATAAAACTTCTCTCCGGGGCACCGCGTGTGCACGTCCCTTGCCCTTGGCCCCTGTACCACGGCCATCTTAACTACCAGACAGGACATTCACACTGGCCCGATACAATCGCCGCAGAGAGTACGTCTCCTCCTTCTTCACCTTACGCGGCCGCCTTCTCCGCCTATCTTTTCTCTCCGGTATCCCACGCGCGTCATTTCTCATCCGGAGTGGATGCTCGCGAACTCGCTGGCGCCCCGCTCGTCGAGATGAAATTTGTCAGACCGCCACGCGGTGATAATTACTCGCGTCGACGCGCGCGATAAGCCATTCCGGGGCTAGCTGCTGTAATTTCGTGCATTTATCAAACCGAGCTTCTTCGAACGGTTACCGGAGGTGTATTTGTTCCGAGCTATACGGAATGCAGCCGGTTTATTTATGATTTAGAGAGGTAGATGGATATGGGGGTGAAGGGAATTATTTAGTAGAGACGCTAATGAGACGGCGGATCAACTAATTTCGTATGGAGAGTGATGGCGTGTTACCGTTGATCGAGTTTATAATGCGCTATTTTTGTATTCTTGCGAAGCTTCATGAGCCTGGGGTGCAATTGGGTTCGGTCCAATATCGTTCATAATGCCAGTCAGTCTTGCCAATTTGTCAGGATTCTGATTTGATTTATCGTTTTGTACAGGATATATTTAAAACAGGCGCAACAAGTCAACTTTACTATCCAACACAGCAAACTCGTAAACAAAATGGCATTCTATCGATTCATCTTACCAAGCCTTAGCCATACTTCACCCAGTCTAACTAAATCAAATCCAACGTTCTTAAAATCTCCAGCATCCCCACAAGATACTAAATCATCTCGCGACACTAAATCATCGCGTATAAAAAAATCCTACCACGAATTACAGAACGAATTCGTGTCTGGTGGAATCGTAGCTCTTTACCGAGGTCCGATTCGCGAAGATTATCCTGATCGTGGGATTAAGGATCGCAGATTCTCGCGGCTAAGATTCAGGCTGCGCGTGATCCTCTGGCTTAGGAGCCGCGTGCGTCTGTCGGCGCGGATGAATTTAATCGTCTGAAACGCACCACGTCCTCGCCGCTGGAATCCTCGCTGTCAGTCGACGAGACGTTAAACGGAGTCCCCGAAGGTATTACGAGCCGCTTGCGGCGCAGTCAGAAGCGGAGCGGAGGACGGTCGTACGTCTGCAACGTCCCGGCGGTTCCAAACAAACGTCGACGAGCGGCACGTCGTCAAACGGGACGTGATAAACGTCCCTCAACCGGTGAATATACGAGATCGTCGCGAGTGGGAGGGTCACCGGAAGTTGGCTTGATCGCAAAGTGGACCAGGGAATTTTTATAATATGCGACCCAATGAATTTGTGTAGTCGCCGCCAGTAGGCGGATATTTTTAAATGTTAGTGGCCGTGTAAATTGAAAAATAATTTTATTCCGAGTAGATTTTTAACAGCGAAATGGTCCAACAGAATTTTTCAGTACATTTCTGAGTATAGCGTATCACGATTGGAATGACTTTTAAAATTATCTAACTCCGCTACGTCTCCTGAATCACGTTCAAAACCAATGCTTTTCTGCTGATAAAGATCTTTAAGTGTTAGAAAACTGTGAGAGAATCTGTATCAGGATTTGACTGTATCAAGAGTAGCTATGATTTATAATAAATTGAGTACCAGAATACGCTCTTTGAGTTGCAATTTAATTAATGGAAATTAATAATCGAGGCTTTGTTGTTTAAGCTTCTCATTTAACGAGAGAGGATTGTAAAGGGTGACTAGGTGCACGAGCAAGGTATTGTACAAAGTTATACTTAAAACATGACTCAAGCAAGAAGCTGTGACTCACGGACCTGCTATGCGGAAGTAGCCATTCTGTAACACATTTAACCCAGACTGGGACACCAGTGGGTCACGATACTGGGCTACCAGAGGGTAGTGCGTCCTGGTTAACGGCAATTCAACGCTCCCTCTTTTCCACCGATGAATCATGCCGCTTCCGCGACATTTCGCATCGAGATTGAAATTTTAATTTCGTTAATTGCGTGATTAGCACGAGAAAAATCAACATGTCCGCGTATTTTAAAATATATTTTTAACTAGACGATATTATATTTTTAATTGATTAACGAAATTAGTCATTTCTCAAAAATAACTTTGTTATTCCATTGCCAATTTCCTATAATCGTTATACGAAACCTCCGACCATCTCTGTAATTACGAAATCAATAGCTGCTACGGGTCTAGACGGCCAGACTTGGTATTTGACTTACCACCACCATTATTTTGACGATGTCGAGGAATAGGAATTTAATTACACCTCATTCTCAACAAAGATGTATTAATAAGCCTAGTTACTCTTACACAGTGTAAATTATTTAAAAATTCTCAACTTCCTCCTGCAAACGTTCAAATATGCCACAAGATCAGTTCGTCTAATTTTTACTCAGTCCATACCTTGCCATTTTGCAATTTCTCAGCCTCCAACTTCAAACAACGACAATCGTTCTGTTCACAAATTCTTTCTTACTAAAGATTTGAAACCAAAATCTGCTTTATGCCCTGCTACCTATTAGTTCTTCATAAACTAGCTAATAGATCAGTGTATCCTAGACGACTGACGAAAGGACTCGACGCTACAAGCTGTAGAGAGAAAACAGTCCCGCGCTCGCGAAATGCAACATTTCGCCGGGAACACGCACGAATACTGAGAGGGACGCGCGCGGCCGCGTAGCGAGGGTGGCGGGCTTTATTTGAGGAACGTGCCGCGGGGATGGGCCGAGGAGCTTTTCGGGTAAAAATAGCGGAAATTGCATCTCGACGGGGTGGTGGATGAAGCCCGGGCGCAGCGTGTACGTGACAGTCGCGTCGTGCCACCTCGTACGCTCCTGACACCTTGTGTCTGTGTACCGTCGTATATTTGGACGGCGTGTTGACTCTTTACAGCTGTTACCCTTCGTGCACCCGACTGGCTCCTCTCTTTTTGCCTGCGACCGGGAGAAGGTGAAACTGGACCGTGGATTTTTTACCTTTTTTCTTTCTTCTATTTTTTGTTTTGCATTTCCTTCAGAAGTGTCACACAGCCGCGAGGACGCCGCTGTCTCGACACTCGGTTAACGTGTGCTGTGTTCATAGTTTACTGTGAGCTTTTTCACAGCTTTTTTCTATGGTGGCGTGATACCAAAGCGCCAGCTTCAGGGCGCAGCGAAATTGGTTCGGGCGGCTAGGTGTTTGTTAGTCGAGGGTTGAACGTAGGTGTTGAGTGGAGGGTGCTTTGTCGGTTAACTTCAGGTTGTGTTTGTTGGCCGGTAAATTAGATGGAGAATTGTGTCTTTGAGTGGAAAAGCTGGTTTACTTGCCCGCTCTGCCTTTTGTCACTTCAGCTAACCGACTAACGTGGAAGCTTCTATCAAAAATAAACTATGATATTTACAAATAATAAATGATAACATTCGATTATTTTTATCGAATATTTTTATCAAATACTTTTATTTAAAAAAATCGATTACTTCTTCCTATATATTTTTATTCCTGTTTAAAATGAATCATCTATTTATTTCGATTCTATTACAAGTGAATTCGTTTCTGTTGATTTTTAATTCCGTGATAATAAGAGTTTCTGGTCATTAGCAACTTAAGCGATTAGAGTAACGGAAAGAACGCAATTGGTTAAACGGAAAAGATTTTGAGAAAATTTCACAAAATCTCAAACATTGCGATTCCTCTGAAACGGTACAAGTGGATTCCTCCACTTACAAGTCTGAACTGTCACATTGCTCAACCACTCGCGGTCGTGCGAAAAACGCAATGACTTCATCGTTCTTTGAATTGTCAGCAGCTTCTCTATCCAAGTAGATGGAACACGACTAGTTTCGCCTTTTTCCTAAAAACGGGACGTTCGTAAACGCGGCTAATGTCCAAATATCGTAACAAGTTCAATGGCTGGAGCTTGAAAAGAGTACGAGGAGTACGTGGTAGAGGCTGTCGACACCGGCGGCTTTTCGACGTTCGAGTTTTCCACTGAATTAATTTAACGTTATCATTCTTGGTGGAACGCGATCTTTTCTGATTGCTCGCTTACGAGAATTCAGATTCCTTGATCCATAATTCATAGGATCGTTTAAGGAACGCTTAAACGACGATGTAAACTAATGTAACGAATTGCTGACCATTCGGACGGAAATGTCTCCCTTGGCTCCGCTGCGAAAGTTTTCTGTCTTTTATTGAATTGTGGAAATGGATAAAATTTCAGAAATGAAATATTGTTGGAATACAGACAAATTCAAAATAGATTCAACATGTATATTGGGTAATTTCCTGTGCTAAGAATCTTCAATCGAATAGATTTTCCTTCATTCTCAACACAACTTTTCAAATACATTTTATAAATCATTTTATAAATCATTTTCAAATATAACTTTTCTTTCACTACTGTTTAAAGGAGAACCGCTAGGTATTTTGCGTCCTTGACAAGACTATAATATCTTGGCGTCGTCTATACTCTTAGGGAAAACTATCTGGATGGACGCTACATATTGGATATCGATTCGATATTCATGCTATCAATTTTAATTGTTGAGAAATTAGTAAAAAATTACTAACAATTACATCAGTAACGTTAGCTTAGAGGCATGGCCCTCTTATTAATCAACTATAATCCAAATTTCCATTTCCTTCGGATCTACTTCTATCGAAACCTCATGCCATAACACAAAAAGTGCAACGCACCAAAATTAACGTACATCGAAGATAGAGTGCGTGCGAACGCGGCGGCCAGTTAATTTGAATTTATTTTACACGCGTCATTCAGGGTATACAGCTGCGATTCGAGGGGGTCGATGGAAAAAAGAAAGTGGGGAACGGGCATTGTTGGCCGTGAGATTGCCACGTCACGGCTCTTGAAGCAACTCGTAAAATTGCGAATGGCCAGACTATACGAACGAACTAAAGAGAGACCGCGACGAAACTATCCCGGTCAAAGAGGAACGAGCACCGCGAAAACGAACAAAACGGAGAGAAATCGAGGGAGACAGAGAAAGTAAAAGAGGGTAGCACGACGTATTTATCGGATAGGCAAGATCGATGCCGGTCCTGGCACGACACTCCTCGTGCCACAACCGTGGATGTACGTACGTAAGCGCCTCCCACGCGTACCGATAATGGTACATCCGCGTATCTTGCCGCGGTCTAAACTCTACTCGTGTGCGTAATCGCGGCGTTGTAAGCGATTTTCCGGTGCACGACTACGCCAAGCAGCGAACATAGGCTGCAATGAGTCCCGGACACGGGTTTTGCGTGGCCGGTACACGCGCGGGTGTATTTGTCTTTATTAGGCTCGTAAGGAAACAGGCGACGTCAGAAAGCGAGGCCAGATATGGAAATTTATTCCCGTCGTTCCGCGTGAAATACGACCGCTACTGCGGCTGGTTCCCGACCGCTTCGAAACTCTCCACGGATATATCCTTGCGCAACCACGAAATCGCGATCTGTCCGGAGAGACTTCGACAGGCTTTCACGATTCCTTGTGTTCTTGTTGCTTGGGCAATGGGCGGTTAAAGACAAGATTGCGCAACGATCCTTTCCTATAATCGTTAATTTGTCCCGAAGTTTCAGAGTATCAGCCCTTTACCGGTTGCAATATTTCATTCGACATTTTATTCGACTTGATTGAAGTTCGATAGCGTTGTTTCGAAAGCGATGTTTCTAACTTTAATGTATCTTTCTTTCCCTTTTTTTTTTACATTCGTAGCTAAAACAATATCTATGTTAATACGTCTGCGGGGATAGGAGTTTGTTTTTAATTTATTGTTAAACTGCGGAAGTTCATGAATTTATGGCAACTGAAACGCATGGAATACACGTAATGGGAAAAAATTTCCATACACGTCCGCAGCTTATTTATCATTATGGTATTTCTGTGTCTGTTACTGAGAAACCATGGGGGAATGGTTGATCGTACGAGTTGTATAAGGAAGTCACGTGTTTTTCTAGATAATTTGTGGAGTTTCATCTAATAGACGGTTCAGTGTTACTAGATACCAGGCTGATTTAGTGTATCGATCGATCAATCCGCTTTTTTTCCTGACAGCTCCGATATTCTTGTGGACCCACCGTGGTGTTTAATTGGTCAGCTGATCGATTAGCGTGTATCGTTAGTATGAATTAAATGAATCAATGCGGTCTTAGATCTCTCTGATGATACGAACAGTGCTGACATGCCACTTCATTCTAACAATTACTTTTATTCGTTCCTTTAATTGAATATTTTCGTGTTCATCGAGGGTCGTGTTCATCAATTATAGTTTAACGAAACTATCGATGAAATCTTTCAATTTTTTCACACGATACTTTACGGTATTAGCCAAGACAGAAAACAAGGAGTAACAACCAGTATCTAAAACAACTCTAAGAAAAAACAGACTTTGCCCAAGAAACTTAGACAAACGGTGTCGATGCCATTATTTCGAGCTACGTTCGAATATCTTCTACGATTCGAACGAACCGCAGTCAAAATGTCGTAACCATGTACGAGCTGGCAGTCCCACGAAACGTCCAAGACGATGAAACGGCCGCGTTATCGTTCCAGTTGATCTGCTCGTAAAGGCTCCTCCGGTATTACTTTCCCCTATAGACAACGAGTGTAATTCGTAGGAGCGTAAACCTGGTCCGCCAATTAAAAGAAATACCGTCCACTGGACGATCACCAAGGAAAATTGATCGTCGCCAGACACATTCCGGCACGCTAATCGCGGTCTTCGTCAAAAGCTTGCTCAACGCTGCTTGTACGTATTACGACCAGCCTCGATTAATAAAACAAACGTTGCGATTAACGAGTGATATCACGAGTGCATTACCCATTCCCGTTACTCGTTAAGTGGAACATAGACAGACTGATTAATCGCGACACTCCTTGGTATGCCGATCATGTGGACAACGACGAATCGTTTCGCGATTTCGACGAGTTTAAAAACTCAATGAGAATCAATGTCGCGCGTTGGCGTAAGTACAGCATCGTTTTAGTTATCGTCGATATAGCGGACATAATACATACAAGTTTTCCTTCGAATGTAAAAAGCAAAAGTGGGAAATTTCTGTAGTGATTTTATGGAGTATAATAGGTGTAATGCATTTTCTGCACATAAAAACAACAGACAGTAAAGATTAATGTGCAGGACAGTAAAAATTAATCTATAAAGATTAATGCCTAAGATAATCAACTAAATTGGACGGCAATCTTCGGTCGTACGTCACGAGTGTATTAAGTGGTTTACTACATAAACTTTATTATGTACTACGCAATTAAATTCGTTCAATCTTGTTTCTTCACGGACAAAAATATCAAAGATTGATCTTCTCGATAAAGTTGTTCCCCATTTTTTCCTGCCTGCGCGTCGATATAGAAACAAGCGATGCAGTTGCATAGGTAATGGATTATTTATCAGCCGTTTAGGCCGTCATCTTTGCATAAAGATTAAGGATGCGGATCAACAACGCGTCACCGCAAATACGCGATGTTAAATCACCAGGTTTTACTCGACTCCGGAGGTATCTCAACCGAGCAAAAACCGGACGAATGAAGAATGACGCTGGATTTCTTATTCATAGTCCGCGGTGAACGCTTCCGCGTGACGAGGATTCTCCATGCATAATCTGCGCTAATATTCATCAATCTGGTCCGAATAACTCTTCCGACGCTGTTTCGCAGCCACGTAAACGTATATCGTATACCTGGCTGAATATTATAGTTTCCCCTCAATTTTCCCTCCATTATCGATTTCTTGTTACTCTGTTTCCACCATCGAGCGAAAAAAATCAGACCGAAACGACCACACGAATGCAACATCAAGCTGTTACAACGTAATATAAAAGTCGTTTCTCCCTGTGGCACGAAACCAGACCTGGCGCTCATCCGCAGCGAACGGGCCGACATTTTCGAGCACGCCCGCGCCGCGGCAAGTTGAAACCGTTTCGGGGCCGCGCGTAATCACGTAATTACGCGCATTAAAAGGAGCCCCATCGTAGGTACCAATTTAATTTCCGAATTTCCAGCGGCGAATTACCTCGCCACTGCCGCGATGCGTCCAAACCAGAAGGGGAAAAGGGAAACGAGCGGACGTCGTCGCAATTCAGGACCATTAGCAAAATTACTCAGCATGGGGCGCGTTTGCACCAAGCCCAGGCTGGCCTGGGCGACCTTTTCCTTCGTCGATCGGCTGAAAAACACCGCGAAACATCGTGATCGCTACGCGAGACCTCATTCGAGACACGATCCTGTACGTATGTATTGCACTTTGTACTTAAATATACCGCGTAATCTTCGATGAAACATGACGCCACCGGAACAACGGTATATACGTATACTGACCAGAGAACCGTTTACATATTCGTGCGTTACAGCGACGACGAGTTTCGACAATTTATAAGGGATCTCGTCGGGGCAAATTACACGGTGATTCAGCGACCTAACAAACGTGAAATACTGGCTGGCCCTGTACCGTGGTACGATTATGGCCACTTAAACGCCACGATTTACGCGGAGACCAATGATTTTGCTGGTGCGTGACGGTGATCGATCATGGCGGACGGAAAATAGCGACGAGTGTGATTAAAAGATGTTGAGTGGATGTTTGACGATTAACAGGAGACTAAGTGGTGTGCGTCGAGTCGAGAAGATAGGGTAAGGAAAATTGGATGTGGACGTAATGAAAGTATCTCGTAGAGTGGTAGTGAGTAAGTTACTTGTAAATAAAATGGACTTTTTCCACTCTGTGTGATGATATTTTAGGTGATGATATGGGAAATTCAAAATATAAGCTATTAAGGTGAACTATGGGATATATTATACTGAAATATACAGATTTTATACTGCACTTTGACTTTGTAATAAAAGTTAAGTAAATATTCCTTACTATTGACGGCACCAATATATATATATATTGATAATTTTTTCTATTATATCATTGACTTACATTCATACGTATGGTAATTCTAAATTAGTTAAGTATCCATCGACTTTCGAAGTCGTACAAATATCCATAAATAGTCCGCGTATGGCACGGGAAAAACGATGTTATAGAAAAATGGAGAAGATGAGGGAAAAACATATAAAACATTCAGTCGTAGCTTGTTAGCGATCTCATCAGTAAGGTTTCCTAGCAACGCCTTAGAGAACATACGTATAATACCTTCATATGGCGAAGCGAATAAAGTAAAATATTCTGAACAAAGTAATCAGGATCTAGGAAAAAGAAATGATTCACGCTGTAAAAAATTCACGAATTAAAGGACAAAGAGAGCTTCAGCGGGAGCCTTTGAAAAGAGACTTGGAAGCGAAATATTTGCCAAACCAGAACGACTGGTTTATTATTACACCGGAAGGCGGAGTTATACTTTTCCCCGATGTCTAGTGAATCGCTGAACGCGAACAAAATCGAAATTAATAATCAAATTGGAGCCGCGCCACGACCGACAGGAGAAAACGTTCCCGTGAATTATGTCGGCGCGGGGATGGCGACAGTGCCGTTTTCTAATTCGGGAAGAATGGATATAACGGGCCGCGCGGAAGGATGTCATTGTCGTTTACGACGACTGGTGCACGAACGTGCCGATCCGCGTGCGATGTCGCGACACTAAATCCTCGCGATGTATTTCGATTTGACTGGTCGCTGGCCCTGGTTCGCTAGTTCCTGAATATACTGGCTGTCAGATGAAATTTCGCGGTATGTTTTATGGTTACCACCTAGGAAAAACATGTTTTACGAATGTACGGAATCTTCAAACGGCTTAAAATTAACTATCTAAAACTCTAAAGCAGCCCATTCTTTCCAATCTGCTGTTTCTTTAAAATATTTCATATAGAAATTAATTTCGTGTTTTTCTAGATAAATGTACCATCTTTTATCGGTTTAGCTTTCGGATCAATACTAGACTGTTCGAACGATGAAGATTACTTTTTCGATAAAACTGAGCACAGTTTACGTTCAACAATTCAGGCAGAGAGACGAAAGTTATCACTGAAAAATCTAGTAATTGATCGAGGAAAAGAATAAATGAAAAATACGATCGCTGAATGTCTAAACACTGGATTCCAGTTTAACTTTTTAATACCGGCGTGATTCGGAACAAGTTACAATGTAGAAACAAATTATGCACACATTCTCTAATTATAAATAAACCTGTACATTGTAAATCGCACGACAACAAACTCAACATGAAGCATAAGCGTGTATGCAAAACGTTTCCCTCCCATTTCGAAAACATACTGTCAAAGTTTGGCCGGAGAATCGCCTGACGCCGAGTATAATCCCTGCTGATTTACCACGCAGCTTGCATGCTGTGCTCCTCGACGACCAACAGTCTATTACTGTCAATGAAACCCAAACACACCAGCGCGAACTATACAACCAGTCGCCAAACTCTTGAAATCCAAGATTCTTCTACCTCCCTACAGCAATATCGTAAACCTTTTCGACTCTGACTACTAAGTATCCGACTTCTTCATCACGTTAGTTATCCACTTGTTTTACGATTTTCCTCTCGGACGAGTCCGCTGTGTTACGTGTCAATCTCCTCCGAGCGGACCACTGGCAAAAAGGAATTTCTCGACAGCCCGCCTCTCATAGAAATGCTAATCGAAGCAGGTGATTAAGAGACACACAAGAGGGACTCTGTCCAGAAATACTTTCAATATCAGCCCTTTCGCCTGCAGGAGAATATTCATGTCTGGATCTTCTCCTTTCTTCTTTCTTCCTTCAATTTCTCTCTCCTTCACTTTTCTACGTCTTTATCCCGTCGCTCTTTCGATCGACGAGAGTTAAAAGGACGGTATATCTCGGAGCTAGCAGCAGAACGGATACTTGCTTGTCACCAAACAGAAATAGTTTCACGTAGTCAGGCTTTTATGACAGCATCCGAGTGAAAACGAGGACGACGGGAAAGAAGAGAAAGGGTGGAGAGACGGGAAAAAAGGGAAGGAAAAGGAGCGAGGTCTCGTTTCTTTCTCTTTCCTTCTCGGTTCGAGGGTCGAGGAGAACGCGAGAGAAGGCAGGTTCCCCCGGCCCATCGTTTTGCCATTCGTCGAGGTTCGATCTTTATCTGAAATATTATCGCCACGATCAGGCCTATACTTTCGTCTAATTAATCACGCCGCAAGCTGCAATTGTTCCCGCTCCGCGCTATTAAATTCCCATATAGAGGCGAGCGCCAGTGTGAGATTCACGGGTATTAAAATTACCTTGTCGCTTAGCCTCCGAGAATTATAGGCATTTACTTAATTCATCGCCGACTTAGCTCTGCCCTTCTCATTGCTTTTTAACGTTCTCAATTGTGATCAAAAGAGGAAGCGTTATTCGGTTAGTTACAGTCTGTTACTTCGCGCTTATACAGCAGGTATACGAGTGTTTCTAATGAAACGCCATTAGGCTATTGATTTTTGAAAATCAATAACGGACAACGGTATAAATTGTTATCCACTGTAATAATTCTGGTTCGGAGATTTTTTATGGGCAACGAACACGCCCACTCGCTAAAAACACAATCGACAGATACACTATACACCCACCTTCATCGGACTAATTAGAACGTAACACGATTTATGTCAGAAGGTTAAGCATTACCAGAAATGGAATACGTAAGTCTATATCGAAACAAATATTAGAAGATTAAAATTTAAAACCTACACGAATAATAAATAACTAGACAATGGAGAAATTACGATCTGCATAACAGTGCGAACGAATAAGTTACAAAAGAAATCTCCTTTCCAATCTGCGATTCTAACAGCGAATTAGAACACAACACGAAGTAATTGCAAGACGTTCACATACCGTCATACTCGTATATCAATAAGTAAGTAACTTTTACCAAGAGAATGTGATCTAATCGATCTAGATCAAAGAACCTCATTTCAGTCTATTCCAACATCTCAATTCAAACACTTTGAACTACTGCCACGGATTTGTTCCACATCGAGCTAGATTGCTCGTAGATTCTGTAACCATTACGCTTAATCGCCGCTATCGTCTTGCGCTCGTAAATTCTCGTGATCTAACGCCACTCCGTACAGCCTTCCTAACACGAACAATCGTAGTAGCCTTGTACTTCGTCAAGACGTATCCTCTACGCCTACAAAAGTCCTCGCAATCTCCTTTTCCCATACTCACGATCGACTAATCCACAATCAAAGAATACCTATGTACGTACCTATATTTCATTGAGATTTCCATTTTATTGCGTATCGTTCACCAAAGAACAGAAGGATCATACCATTGCAGGAGCTTTCGCGGCCACCTACAACGCACGCCGCCACTGAATCCCCATGAAATCCGATTAGCTGGAGCTGCCCATACAACACAGAGCAGGGCTCGATGGTCGAGCATTTTCCATCGCGGGTTCGCGACAGCGCCGCTAATAGACACGTCCAATGGCGGCGCATAAGCATAACGCGCGACAAATGTGCATCCATATTTCGCGAACGGTCCATTGTGCGAACGGAAGCCGGTGGTTCTGCTTCGGCGAGGCAGCCAACGAAAAAGAGATGGCCACTGGGGTCTCGCACGCAGACCCAGCGGGGAATAAAACGAGCGACCGTGGCTGAGTTATGACGGCCGTGGCCCGAAAATATTTCGCGAGCTTTATAATCCTTGGAAGCGTTTCGTCGGGACGAGGGAGACGTGCGCGCCCGCGTACGAATACCAGAAGCACGCCCCTTGTGTATAAATACGTGTATAAATACGTACACATAGAGGAGAATGGTTAAAGGGTAGAAAGAAAGAGAGGAAAAAAGAGAGAAGAAGGACTGATGAAGCTGGCACGGTAGAAGAGGCAGCGCGAAAAATGTCTCGATGGACGTGACGACTCTCGTTTCCCTTTCTCTTTCTCTCCCTCTATCATCGGAGGTTCAACAATCTCCGTCCTTTTCGCCTCTAAACGTCGTCTTTCGGATGCGGCGAGATCGCATTTATATGCAGAGTACACCGTTCGAATATGCATAAACCTCGCGAGCACCGCATACCGGCGACTACCGGCGCGATGCGCTATTGGCCAAAGTAATGGAAGTGTTTAAGGATGCGTATAAAAATCGAAATTCAATATGCCGTAGAGTCGGAATTTACTGGATGATATAAAGTGCATAAAGTCTCATCCACCATCTCGTTGCCCTGGTTCGCGAGTTCGATCCGTTACTCCGGCGCAACGTTATTACAAGAGCCGAGCTAATTTCGATGCTTCAACGGCCGATTGTTCGGTTAATGATCGACGACCGATGGGATTAGGAAAATGAAGACAGAAATTGCACGATCGCAGGTAACAAGCTTCGTTTTTCTCCATTTGCCAAAGTGAGAATTTATAACGCCACCTTGATTAATCCCTTAACGCAGTTAATTTCTTTTTACTTGAAAGTAATTATATTTCCTTTTCTTTTTTGGAGTAAAATACAATTAGAAATGAAAATGTGCAATCAATATTTTCAACGAAAAAGAGGAATATTAGTGTTACATTTGTAAAAGATGTTTTGTGTGTTTCCCTTCTATTTCAATGTAATATCCGACATTTACAGATTAAAGATGGACGTATTTACTTCTTCAAGATTGTAACGCTGTGTATATTACGAGTGTCTGTGTTAAGTAGGTAGGGAATTTCATTGTCAGACAGAGCGGAGCACGATATTTGCTGAATGTTTCGTGGGAATTTCGAATCGATCGAATACTCGAGTCAAGAGCACAGAGCAGGTTGCTTCGTGAAATATGTATGTTTGAGTAGTAGCCACTATCTAGTCTGATATTAAGGTAGGTTATTGCCTACGTTGGTTCCTCGTATTTTCAGAGCAAGTATCCCTTTGTCTTGGCCACCGTTTTGGTTTTATTAAATATCAACCCGCGATGCCTGGTATCTAACGCGTCTCTCTTTGAAACACGTGTTCCTGCTTCTTCCGGTCTCCGTCCATGCATAGTTTCCGCCCAAAAGCGAATCTTATATACTGCCATATAAAAATAACGAGCTCCTGCGTCGCGCAAGGAAACAACGTATCATTACAACTAAAAATGGAACAAACTTCAAAATGATAAATTTTCAATTTCTATTGTAACCATTTCTTATATTGCTTTCACCAATTTTCTTCTCTTCCAATAAAGACTATCACAAAATCATTCTGGATCCCATACTTTTGAGGATGCTTTACGTCGAAATTTATGCAAAGATATTGAATATTAGAGCTTCAAATTTACCTATATGCTTGTTGAATATTTACTTATATACGCACCATTTCGATTGCTTACATAAAGCTTCGTTCAAATTAGTCAAGCAACTTGAATTCAAACGACTCGATGCCAAGTGATTTAAGTCCAGTAAATGATAGGTTAAGTGGTCTCAAAGTTGTTTGAACTCAGGTAACTTGATCAATTTGAACGAGGTTTAGGGGTTAAAATATACAGCTTGGCCACAACGATTCCCAGACTTAATATACAATTTGTTAAGACGGACCACACTTCGAGATTCTTCCTGGTAGCCCGAAGCCCAAAACAGACAGCTAGTTTTTATCATGTCAATTCAATCGTCTGCGTTGATAATTAACGTTCGAGTAACGCCCTTGCGAGCGACGATCGCGATTTATGGCGATCGTGCTCGCATGTGCCTCGTCATCCGTGTTTAACTATTCCGTGGCCGAACCGATTTATCTCCCCGAATTGTCTAACGCCGTCGACGAAAATTTATTTGCGACCGGCGATATGTCATACTGCGGCCATAACGATGTATCTGCGGCAAGAATCTTTCTCGATTGCCCGGCCAACTATGGACCGTTTCGCAATATGTGCCGTAAACGTGTCCGCTGTTAGTGAAGCTTGTCAAAGCCAACGAAATAATCCGGAAAAACAATGTACCTACCCTCGATGTATGCTGTCGATATTTTCAGCAATTTTATTTCTGGGGCATCAGGCGTAGGAATTGATTAAATTAAATGTTGTTTTTGACAATATGTCACGCGTCTACTGCAGAGGATTTTGATCTTTGAGCTACTACAGGTGATTATAATCTTTCATCATGAAATGATCATTGTATATTGCGAGCAATTTCTAGTCACTTACCACAGGAGATATTTGTATATAAATGACCATTTTCCAAGATAATTTCAGAAAAATTCCACGACAGAGAGCAATATTACATTTCTGACCTCGTAATGGAAGCCTATATAATTAATATGTATGCGATAAAAACACTATGTTTCATATAACTGTATCATGCTTCTTCGAGAAAGTTATCCATAACGAAAGGTAGCATTACCTCAATGAGTTAATGAGTTAATACGAGACTGAACGAAATAGTGAACCATAGCTCAAAATTCCAAAGTAACGAAACCATAGAGCACAGAATCCTCCATTTGGAAAGTCCAATGAGGATCCAAATAGATCGAGCGATTAACCCGCGTTCGTCTACGAAACGAAATTATATGTAATGACCAGTGTCCGCCGTTTAAGTCGATCCTCCCGTGAGAATGAGCGTCTTTAAAAGGGCTCGCGTTCACTTCAGAAATTATAGGGGAGTGAAACGTTGAACGGGGGATCCCTTAATATTCTATCTCCGTGGACGGCGGATCGTCGTCATCATCATTATGTCATGCGCCTAAAAATCTCTCGAATCAACATATATTTGCATATTCAACGATCAAACGGGGGAAGAGCGGAGCCCAGACCGACGGACGGGCTATTTTAAAAGGCGAGCGAGGGACTTTAATTTATTTTCTCGCCCTGCCTACCAACGGCAGCCACCGCGCTCGGCCACGATAGAACGGAATGGAATCAGGAACACGTCCGACGTGTGTACATGGCCGGTGGATTTATTGCGGCACGTAGGGAAATGCGGCCTCGCGAAAGTGACACCTTCGTTTCGTTCCAACCTGCCAGCCGCATCCGTCTTTTCGCCAATTTATTTGCTCCACGGTTCTGCGTCGCGACTACTTCTGCCTGTCTTCGTTTCTCCTTCACTAGGCCAGAGATCCGCTGTCTGAAGCGTAGACAAAACTACTTAACCCCCACGGGAGCCGAGTGGCAAAATGTGGCGCCAAGTTCCAACAGCGATTCGACTAGCGAACTGGCGACAATGCCTGGATTTTCGACTATAAGTAGACTGGAACGACTTTTGTCCAGGGTTTCTGAATGAGTCGTCGATTTCTGTTGAATGTTGGCAGTGTATCTTAGTTCTTCGAAGTCTATTAACTTTCATAATGTTCGAATGTAACCTGGAATTCGCTAGCTCGGCATTATAGGGAAGGAATCCCTCTCCAATAAGCGATTTACGGTCTCCAGTTGTTATTTAGTTTCACCAGGTAATGTAGATTCCTCTGATCGCTCGCATAGAATAATTATCAGTTCAGAAGAAACATGATCTCCGCATTCTCTTCAAGAGAACAAATTAACGAGCTTCGCAACGAGAAGTTCAGCGATTAGTCAGGATCGCGAGGAATTAAATTGAAAATTTCTCGAAGATCCTCGACCCTCAGCAATGTTACAGATGATGGATAAAACACAAATAATATTATAATATCGCGTTACCTACTTCTCTCGCTAGATTTTATCTCATCAACCTGGGTATTACATTATTATTACACAACGTTCCGTTATTACATTGTACATTTACTGCTATATTGTATTATTAATTATTTTTGTGAATATATATACCTACTCGTGTCTGGTTAACAAAAATTAAATATTGCCGCAGCTAATAGCATTCGCTATCTACTTTAAATCTTGGAACGAATCTTGGACTCTATCTTCAGGGATACGGTCGTTTAACTGTATGTAAAGAAGTAACGACGCACCTTCCAGATATTTAAATATCCACAAATCATTCGTGGTTACCGATGCGCTAGCACGGACAAATATTAGCGAGGCGGAACGATCGTAAAACAAAGGCTGGCCAAGCGTTACGGGCCCGAACTTCGACCGGTCGAACTGGCTCTCCGTCGAAAGAGGCAGCCTCGCCGGAAGATGCCGGAAGATTTGCATAAAAATGCCATACGTTTCTATCGGCAGAGCGAGCAACGCACACAGCTGCCGGCCAAAGTATTTCGGGGGACGAATGCGCCCGGAGCATCGGTCATCTGCTGGACGAGGCTCGTTCGATGAAATACTTTTCAATTTCGGTGCTACGGTACGGTGATCCAGGCTCCATCGTGAAATATTTATATCTGTGCAGTTTCGTTCGATGGTAAAATGTAAAAGAAACGAGAACCGAGTCGACGTGCAACTCCTGATGGGGGTGGAGAGTATAATAGGTTGTTAGTAGCCATGGTTCAAGCATGGCCTGGTCCAGGGGACAATGTGCGATTGTTTGCAATAAGTAATTGTATAGTTTGCTGGTTCCTTTAGCCAGCTCGAGGGGAGAATTCGTTGGTACACTGGGGTTCAAAAATCTGGAGAGCTTTTTCCGATCCAGAACGCCGTATCCACTAAATTTAACCGAATGAAATTTTGCTGGAATAAACAGAGAAACTAGATTTGATCAAATTTGTACAAATTATATTAATCGAGGAGTATAGGAAATAGATCTAAGCTTATTTTTGATGTTACTTTCAACAGGGAAATAACCTGATAGATCCGAAGATACGAACCTTTTAAAGATAAATGATGAATCCACGATGTTTCTTAAAATACCAACTGATAGCGATCAATACTGCTGGAACGTTCAAGAGGCTAGCAAATATATATTATTTGATCTCAGAACTACTTAACAAAAATAGTCTGGTTAATGTGAAATTGCTCGACGGTGTATCGAACTTTAAAATTGCACTCCTATAAAACACTACATTTCTCTTCTATGATCTTCCGTTAAATGTACCATTTATAAGTCAGTTGTTATTTGCTCACAGAAAAAATAAATAAAGATAGCTTGCAGTAATACCTGGACAAGATTACGCTACAAATATCCCTCGGTCATCCATAGAAGGCACCAAAGCGGTAATCTTTCCGTATCCTTACTTTCCAGAACTCGTTATGCTACTTAAATCCCAATTAGTACGTTCCAGCTCGAAAAAAAAGCAACACGACGTACTTTTGCGGCGAACTGTATAGGCGAGCGAGAGAGCGCGAGCGTACAAAGGGTCTCTGTTCAAATCGTATGCAAATGAGCGTGGTGGAAGGCCAGGTGTACACTTATAATTTGATCTTGGACCTTCCTCTCTTCTTCGTGCAATGGCTACCGTTCCTCCTGGAGATGAACGGTGGCGCGAGACTGAAGCTGAAACCCAGGCCCAGATCCGATAAAACTTATTACGCTATCGCTCAACTGTCACAACAGATCACAGATAGAATTCAGTTGATGTCTAAAACGCCGCGAACCGATTTCGCGTCGGTTCGTTGGGCAGATCGAAGGAACAGTGTTTCGTGACCGTGTAACCGGCTAATCCGGCCTGATCCGACACGATGTGTCTATTACATCGTTAACAGTAGAGTTGCCTCGGGTAACGAGTAGAGATCCAACCGTGTGTGTATATACATCCAAGGAGACTTTCTTCTGGCATCATCCTATGAATTATGCATCGTCGAATCGTCTGGAATCGTGCGACGTGCTTGGACGTCGGTTAATTCGAGGACGAGTTTAGGTTGGACGTCGTTGAATGGGATCGAAATGATCGAGAGGCGAAAAGCTACATAGAAATGGCTGTTTTCGGTTAAACGAGGCAAGATAACAGCCGTTGGCTAAGAGCAATATTTTATTCGTGAGCGGATGATGAGAGTAAAACAAGGTTTTTGAGAACGTTCTGGGAAAATGATAACCTTGCAACGCCAGTAAATTAATCTCCTCGATGCTTTCTGGAACAATATTCTGCTTTCTCGAACGTTCGCACGATATGAAATTACGCTGGCTAAGATAACGAGGTGCGAAGATTTGCCATTGAATCGACACATAGTAATTTGAAGGCCAGAGGTTCCAGTAGAAAGAAGGAGAAATAACTCGTGGATCTTCTGCCGGACTAAAAGTACATATACATGAATGAAAACACGAGTGAAAAGAAGAAATTCTTCGTGGTTCTACTTGTTTTGAAACGTATACCACATGAGAAAATGCACTAGCTTCTTCATACGTATTTCCGATTCCGCTCGATAAAAGGAAAATACCACGGGTGGTCCTAGTGCATGCACGAAGAAGAAATCTTGGCTTTGCAACCAACATTGCGATCTTTTTTCTTTCCCTTGGAAAGATCTTTCGCGCTGCAACTTTTCTATATGCTTTCCATTTGTCTCGACCTGATATTTCCATAATGCGCATCTCATTCACTCTTTCGACTCGATACTCGACATGATTGTGGTTAGTAATATGTTTTCTTTAATTGTTATATCGAAGCTTGTATGTTGGGAAAAATGATAAAACCAGCTTCTTCAAAATTAGACTGTGGGACATGCTTTTGCTATCGCAGGATTCATTTGTGTCGAGGCTTTAAAATTAAAAAAGAAATTGAAGATACATTTATTCAAGATATTCATTTTAAATGTATATTTGCTATACTTTAAATGCAGATCGTTGAAAAAGTAATCTACTACGTATTATTTTAAACAAAACATAGACAAATAATTACCTTCTCTTAAGAATAAAAAACACATGGTAATTCGTTAATGCTTTCTGTAATTATTTTTTAGATAAAACGCGACGATTCTTCATAAACCCCGTAGCACATTTTTCAGCGGCAATCTCCAGCTCGAAAGCACAAATGCCACTAGCAGGAAGCATAAAAGAGGAAAAATCAAGCGAGGTTTGTCGGCTTCGACAGTTAATCCCGTGCCTAATATCCAAGCAGGACTGTACCCTTTTCACCGCTAGGCAGCTGCCCCGTCACCCTTTCGATCTTCCTCGATTGGATACAACGTAATTAAAGAGGGGAAGTGGAGAGAAAAAAGAACGGAAGGAAAGTTAATTGGTCGTCCATTGATGGACGCATCGCGCGTAATCCGGACGCGAGGCGTCGATTCTCTCCGGCGCGCAACACGAGTCGCCATTGATTGCCGCGATAATCTTGCCACTTTCCTCCCTCCAAACTTTCCTTCCTCGTCTTCGTTTACTCGCGACTGATTCCCTCCTGCGGTATTTACATCGTTAACCTCGTTCGTTTATTGCCACGCGTTTTCCCTGGCTCATTGAAATTCTAATTTTTATGGCCTTCACGACGATGAAATATCTTCGTTGCTTGAGAAACAGCCGCGGCTATTAAGAAACACGTGCGATCGAAACACGAAACTGGAAACAAGTAGAAATTATCGAGTGTTTACGATTCACGTCGATATTTCCTCGGATTTCTGTAGAATCCTTGTTCCTTCCTGAATTTCTTTCTCCGGCGTATGAATACCAAGAACATCGAGGAAGGATACGAGAAACATTTGCAAACTTGCGCGATCGAGTCGATGCGATCGAAAAGGAATTTATTTATAGTTCAATAAAATACATTTTCAAAGTGGATTTGATTTTTTGTAACGGAGAATTATTCTTCGGTTTTTCCTGTTGCCCGAATTCCAACATTACGAAACTTCCTTCACGAGGCGTCCAATGTTCGCCATTTTTCTTCAACCGCGCCGTGTTACTCGCGGAACAAGCGCGTTATGCGAATTGTCAGTGGTTTTTGCATTTCGTCGAAATTTTACGCGCGACATCTCGCCTCTGACCGCCGAGAACAATAAAACCCGCATCGTTATTATTCCACCCGTTCCCCTGCAACCCTTATCGCACACGCGCGCGCATAATACGCGCGTAAGTTAGCGGCGAGAGTTGGTTGACAGATAAAAATCCTGACGACCAAAAAAAATACTTTTATTTCCACGAGACGATGTTTAAGGATCAAGATAATCGCGATCGATCCACGAAATTTATGGACCTGTACATAATCGTTTGTCGTCGCCTCGATAATCTGCTCTCTGCCGGTGATATATAATTCACGAGCGATCAGTGACAGAGAAGAAGAAAGAAAAGAAATGAGAGGAGCTGGCGTAAAGCGAAGCAAGCGGTTTAAAGACTTTAAGAGTGGTCTGCGTGGCTACGATCTTATCCTACTTCAACCACTATTCAATGAAACGGGAGAAATTTAGAAGAAATACTGTATAATTTTTATAAATGACGAGTGATTAAGAATGAAAAGAATATTGACGTTAGAAAACCTATTGCTACTTGGGGGAAGATTCGGCAAATGCACGTGAAAGCATGTATGTCCTTTATGCTGAATCTTCAACAGTCCAATAAAATTCAAAATGCCAAAGGATTATATGCGAATTGTGTGAAAATATGAGAAGTTTCTATTACCTTTTTAGCTGTTTTGTATTTTACTATATTTTTTTTCAATAAAAATTCTATTCATACACGTATTTCCATGAAACGCTTCTTCTCAAAAATTCACTTAAACTTCGGCAAAAAACAGAACTCGTCGATGCAAACGCTTCAACTTCAGCCCGTAAGCTGGCATCGTCACGCGATATCGGAACAGGATGGAACCGTGAACGACTTATCGCGAATAACGCGCAATAAAACTTATCATCCCATAATTGTGGAATCGCGTGTTCACCGTCGAATCTCGAATAGTTGGAAACGTCTCCGTGTACGAACCAACTTCCTCCCGAGCACGTGTTCTCCACACGGTCGCTAGAAGTTTCCCCTTCCTTTCTTTCCGTCCCATCGCGAGGAGGAACGAGTTTACGAGATCGCGGAGCAACAGGGCCCTCGTTGCCGGGAACGATAGCATCGCGATGCTCAATCGACCGCTCGATAAGGCTCGTGAGGAGGCCGCTGTCGGCAACCTGTTTATTCTAATTAGCGTGCGTCACAAGCGGCCAAAGGGGAAGGGAAAAACGGTGGCGGGCAAACGAGCTTGCGTATTGTGTCAGCTACAGGCCGATCCTCGCGTACACGGTTAGTGTTATCTGTACAGCAGCGTGGAATTTTTAAGAGGAAGCTGATGGTTAACAGGCCGCCCCTCCGGCTCACTGGTTACGCGTAATTGCTACGGGGTTTCGTTCGGTTATTCGTGTTTTAAGACCCGACCCAGAGTCGATGTTCTACCGGAATTGTGTGGTAATTGGCGTTTCAAGGAATGGTTTATGGGAATTGGCGAGATTGTTCTATAAACGTGGTAACAAGGGCGGAGGAGGTATAGAAGGGTGTAAAGTGTCGGAAGTAAGCCAAGAATATCGTAAAACCGGAGAAAGGGGAAGATGAGAACCTAAATTGTTCCAGGACATCTCCTTAAAGATAACTCCTTTTTTCTTTCTTAAAACGGGGATTACAAAAATGTCTGTTAAACTATAAATCGATACCGTTTGCCGGTTTTGACGTCAGGCACTATTTTCTTTGTTCTTATATCCCTTTCTATCTTTTTTAATAGTTCTGGTTTTTACTTTCGGGTTTGCGAGCTTTGTTGATTTTAAGAGCACGCTTTATTTCAATGTCTTCCTTTATCGTCGTTACTCCTACATCACTTTTAACATCGCGCCAGATTTCTTACATTCTTCTATTCTCCTAGTCATTTTAACTTTAGGCATCTCTCCAATCAAGTACAGTTTAAAAGAAAGTGTATCGAGAGAATTCAGATTTATTTCCATCGTTTCGTGATTTTAAATTCGCCAGTGTCTTCCCCATATTCTTCCGATCCTCCATTTCTCCGTTGGTAGTTTTTCTTTCCAGAGTGAAACGTGCTGACGCGACTAAGCCACCGGTTAAAAGCGAGACAACGACCGAACATAAACTTCTACAGTGGTAAACGGGTGCCGCTCAAAATATTGATGTACCGGAAAATATTTCCAAGCTAGAACTGTGCAAAAGGTCTAGAGACGGGGAAGGTACTTCCGGCGCGAGGAAAGTGAATGGCGTCGTGCTCGCGCTCGTTCGCCGTCTCTCGTCTTCGTACGGCTCGTTTGCATGAGTAATTATTAACGTGCCCCGGGACAAAAGACGATTTTCTCTCCTGCGGCGAACCGACGACGTCGCGACACCGGGCATTCCTGGGCACTCGTCGCGCGCGATTTATGGCAGCCAGACGCGAGTCCACCGACCAACCAGGCGAACCACCGATGTCCACCGGAATGAAAAGACTGGCTGGACAATGGATACGCTGGCCAAAAGAGTACCACGAACGGGGTAAATAGAAATCCGCTTGAAAATTGAACGTTCGCCGCGCACGGAAGCTGGTACGGGCAGTTTCAAGCGCGCATAGTCGCGTGAGTGGCTGGAACCGTCGAGGTAAATAATTTTTTCGTCGGTCTTGCTAGTTTTTCAGAGGTTGGTTTACGAGCTTACGTTGCCAAAGTTGGAAAGGGTGATGAATGTTTTATGGAAAACCAAGTGAAACGTGGCTATTTGCCTGGGATATTTTATGAATCGAAAGGTCATTTGTCCACATTCTGTTGTTTCTTTCTAGATCGCAAGTGTTTTATAGGTGTTTGATTATATTGTACACGTGGAATTTAATGATTCCCCGACATCGTGATACGAGCTAATACGAGAAGTTATAGCGATAATTGAGCAAATAAAGTACGAGGTAATTAAGGAGTCAGGCTACGGTGAAAGTGCGATCCATTAGGAATGACGTATGATATCGAACGATCGGCAATTACAGACGTTGAAAAGTGGAAGCACGCCATTGAAAACTACCCACACGTTCGCATTCGCCGAATACTTCCATCGGTCTAGCTAAGTCCGATGGTATATGATAATCAAATGTTACGTGTAAATCTCGAAAAGCAAATCATAATTTTTTCTCGCCGTTCTTCAGATGAACTCTAATTGAAGCAAATTTTTATCGAGAAACTACTTTTTCCCGTATAATAACAAACAAATTCCGTCAATCTTCTAAAGCTTTCAAGATCTCCACTCCGAATTCTTAAATCTTTAACGTATCAGGAGATTCGAATATAGCGCTTCAAAATGTACCTACGTATCTTCATAACGCCACAGTCAACAAGTTCCACGAAATAGGACGTTTAAGTCATCCATTATGCCATCAACCTGTCCATGACTTTCTATTAACAAAGAAAGGAATCAGCATAATTGCGTTCAAATTAGAACAGAAAGCCTCTCATTCAGTAGGTCATCGTTTCACAAATTGATCTATCTAGTCGGCTTCCATCTCCTCGAGCATTGAAATCAAAATATCCAAGAGACCGCCCACGGATGTGCGAGAACGGCTTTCGGAGAAAATTTTGCTGCTGGCTACTAAACGATCGTAACGAAGTTACGCTCGTGAACAAAGAGAGAACACGGAATAAAGAAAAAGGAAGTGGATAAAAGAACCATCCTTTCGCCGAGTGTTTGAATAGAAAACGTTCGAACGGTCATAAATGGCCGACAGAAACGACTTAATTCCCAGTCCAGGCAAAATACTGTCTCTCGACCGACACGACTGCTCAACGTGTCAAACAGCATAGAGAACGAGAGAGTAAATAGAAATCCGTCGGAAATTGAATGTTCACAATTCACCAGGCGTTTAGAGGCTGCTCCATGTGGCCAGGTATCGAGTGGACGTTTTCCGCACGCGTTTCACCGTCGTCGATCTGCAAAACGATGTTAAGGATGCACGTCAATTGAACGAGCCACGCTCGACGATACACCCATTGTTCCATCCAATGTTTGCTGTTACACTTCCGGCTTTCGTTTTGCGCCTCTCGAGGGCTAGTCTCTGTCTCCGGCACCGGAGATTCGAGCTTGTAAACGCGCCATCCGCGGCCATTTCGATTGCCCATTTCAGCCTCGATGGAGATTCGCGTCTGTTTGCGTGAACCGTATCGATGGATTAAGTATATCGAGCATGATACAAAAGGGGCAATAAAAAGTAGGGGAACCTTCCAAGACCTTCACAGGAATCTTAAGCCACGCATAGCGGCGATAAAATTGAATTTATTCATTGGGCTGATTTGTTTATTAGATGTTAATGAAAATAACTGATAATAATAAAATAAATCAATGAAATTACAATGATGAAAGTTACGCAACTAAAAGAATAGCACCTAAATATCGTAAAAAAGTATTGCATTATGAATGTTTTATATATCTTGCATCGTCCGGTGATGGAATTTAGAAATTGCCCATATAATTATTAAGACTGTAACCAAACTTGGATACGTGAAACCGCGACTATTAGAATTTTCTAGTAATATTGGGAATAACACAAAGTGAAGATACGTGTGGCGTTTCGAGAGAGGCGTTTCGCTGCTCGCTAGAAGTTAACGCTTGAAACAGGTTATATTTATGAAACAGCGAGTATCTAGGTATCCCTTTCGGTTACTGAGTCTGGTCTTGACGCGATAAGTACGTGTTGAAGTACAACGTGCATCCGACACGTGAGGATTATTGCAGGAATAATTCTCACGAAATGGCGAGGATAAAGCCTGCGGGGGTGCACCTGTAGGCCGATGTGTTTAAAGAGAGAATATTCTAATAGAGAAATTGAAGATTCGTTTCGTTAGTAATCGACACGTATTTTTCTAAGAATAAGAAAAACACACACGCGAGAAGTAGTAGTCACGAGAAGTGAAATATTCTTGGATCCTCCGACTTTCTCTCCGGCATGTGTTTTTCGCCTATTTTTAAACGAAAAGGCATCCCCCAGTCGCGTGACTGCGTATCACGTCATTTTCGTTGGTGCTTCCAACTCGTTCGATAGGCAGCCAGTGAACGTGTTCACACGATGCATCGAAGAATTTCGTGCCGACAAAACGTACACGGGCCTCGGATAGCGGGAAGCTGGCTCGTAATAACCCACTGCGAAACCGGTACCACAGCGAGGCTGGTGGTCCCTAACAGAGGAGTCGGTGCACGTCTCGAGAATATTAGAAGCAGGAAGAATACGAAGTGTTTCGCTGATTACTCGTGCCCCGTTGATCCTATGCCTCCAACACGACCGAACGAATCGACCCGGAGCCGGAACACGATCGCTCGTTTGCATGGAGCCGCTATCGAACGAGCGTCACGAGAATAAGCGACGACTTGCTAGGAATTCTAATCTACGATGATAAGGTTGTGTGATGGAAGAAGATACTTTTCTAATACGTGGATGACTGTATTACGAGAACAGTGAAGAAAGAGTGAAAATTATTCATGAACGCATTCATTGTCGAGGAAGTTACGAGGGAAGATATAAGTTTTGCAAAGAGTTTACACGGCTGTTGATCATTAACGGTGGTAGGTTTGGCGAGAAATATTTAATAAAAAATTCAGCGACAGATACTACGAAAAGAGACGTAAAAATTCTGCGAAAATGAAATTTGTAAATAAGTGGAAGTTATACTTGTCGTTAGTTTGTAACTAATACATTGAATTTACGTTATCTTTGACGAAAAATATCTACCAACAAAAGACCTACGAAAGAGGATACAAAAATTCTGCACACCCTGATTTTTCAACCTATGGAGAGAACTACAATCAGTTATCGATAATTAATGAATATACCGATAAGTAAATGATCAATTAACCAAATCAAGGATAAAATTTTCATCGGACACGACGTATTAAACGCGAAGAATAAAAAAGTGTTCAACGTCGTTACAGGCTGACAGTCGCGACTAAAATTGAAACGTGGCGTTAGCAGTTCATCGATCAAGCGGAGAGGGAGAGGCGAAATGATTTTCAAAAACGCTCGATCACTGATCGCGACGGGAGGGTGCAACGAATTAACAATTACACCGAACAAAATGCACGCCGGCTAACCAGCCGGCGAGTTTTCAATCGATAGCGTTTTATCAGGACTCAATTCACCGGCAGTCCCGCTCGGTGTGGTTTCGAGGGTCGTCGGCTGAGTGCTTTCGAAAGTGACCACTCTAAATGAGGCTCGTGTTTGCAGTCGGCTCCAAGCAAGCTCGCCTCATATGTAAATGATAGAATAGAAAATCGAGTGGCCCGTTCTTTCGGTCCGATTAATTTCGAATTTTATCGGGAGCTGACGCTTTTCAACCCGATGTCACACTCCAACGCGTCCACGAGCACCCATTCGTCGATAATCATCGTGTGTTTTATTTAGTAGTGACTCCCGTGAATGCGTTGAAACTTCATTTCCAATGCTCAACCAAAATACAAAATTCGTTCCTCCCTTTTTTCAAATTATGCACATGATATTAATTATATCGTAATTAGTCTGTGACCCGCGGATTTCTATGCATTTTCAGGACATTTATGGGTACAAAAATGCGCAAGATAATATGGAAAAATATATATACCTTTTCATATTACGGAAAAATAGCCAAAGTATTTTCTATTCATTCTAATATGATATTTAACAAGTGCAACAACAAATCTTCGCTTAGATTTTGCTTCTTAAATTTGCTACCCAAATCTAATTATTTCTCCACCAGAAGGTGTGAACCACTTTTCCCATACGTTTCAAGTATTCGAGGAATATAAGTTTAAATTCAATTTTCAAGAAATCAACGAAAACGTTAATAGATTTCCAGAGGAACGATCGCGGAAATGAATTCCTTCCAAATGACAGATCCAGAAGGAACCAACCACGTGAATTTCCTCCGCGACCCCATTTTCGATTTCTCCACAGCTATTCGAACGAGAACGTCGTTCTGGAAATCGACGTCCACCATGTGTCGAGGCGGGCTTTAATTTCGACTGGGTTTACAATCGGGTGCGAAGAATGAAAACTCTGTGACAAGTGCGAAACGTACCGTTCGGGAAATGAGATTTTTATTCCGAGCGGCGGCACTTCTCTCTCGCCGTTTGTACGGGCGACCATGGTAATTTAACGGTAGGTATTAAACGGGAATTTCAATATCGTTTTCGCTGGTCAACGTCGTCGCCTGGTTGAATCTGACGTCGATATTACTACGGCAAGTTCGTTTAAACGGCACGCTGTTTACGAATGTAATCGTCGGACGAGAGAGGAAAGTTATCTCAATAATAACGAGCTTCGGTGTTATGCGAGATATGAATAAAAGTTTCTGCAATAACAGGGCCGGCTTTTAGCGGACGCTGTTCGAGAAAGTTGCCACGGAGCAAATGAGAATACGTTGATGGGTCTGACGCACGGAATGGTGATTCCAGCTAAAAATCACGTTTCGTACGGTTAACGAGTAGCCTCCACGTTACACCGAGCTCGTAAAATCGGTCAAGCCTACCTACGGTGTTCGTTACGTTGCATGCTTACGTGTTCGAGCCGTCTCAGCGGATGGATTGATAAAAACTTGAGAAAGTTGAAATACGAACCGCGTGTTGTTCACACAATCCGAACGTGATAAGTATTTGAGTTTGATTCAGTACATGGCTGTATTTTCTATCGGCAATAATTCTGTGTTCTGTGTGTATATATCTTCTTAATGTTCAAATTCCTCCTTTAACGATCTTCTTTGATAATTTTCTTCTTCGACGTTCTTGTATTGTCTCCTTTTACTCCTACAAATCTCTATTTTGGCGTTCTTGCGGTGCTTCTTTTTATTTGTAAAATTCCTCCGCTCGATATCCCTGCTGCGACTCATCTTTTCGATATTCTTACTTTTGCCTTTTTTTATTAATCATTAAAAAAGCGGAATGATACAAAGCACACAGTCGTTAAGGCATCATTGATTCTTTTTTATCGATGGAAAGTAGCAGTAGCTCGACAAGAGCGCTCGTATAGACAAATTTAGAACTGCAGACGTTTCGGGAGTTGCCTCGTATATTTCCGTAATTAATCAGCATAAATCGAAGCCAACTCGTTTAAAACAACCAAAGTGGATGGAATTCGGCAGGGGAAGCGAGGAAGCAACCGTTCACCGTAAATCTTTCCAACTAATGGCTCGTAAACAGTATAACGCTTCAAGCAGATTGTAAATCACCATTATTATTGGTACCATCCAATAATTAAACGTAATAAGCGAAACGATATTTCAGCAATAAACGACTGGCCCTTATTTCCTCTTTCTTTCCCTGTCTCTTCCGTCCTCTTCCTCCCACTACCAGATATTTCCTAGTAGAGCATATCGTGGCACGGTAACAAGACCACATATCACCGGCAATAGTATTTACATAGATTTCCGAATGCAGTTTGATTTATCGGCCGCGTAAATTGCCAGGCGCCGCAACCAGCCAAATAATCGTTCGCAGAACGAATTTCTCATTTGGGGGGCCGGGGGGTTCCGAAAACCTCGACAGTGTTATGCGTTTCGACGCGGCATTATCGAGAGCATTATTAACGGGGAATCGAATTTTCGACATTGTAATCGGCCAGACGTTGCCCGATTTTATTTAACGTTACGATCGTATCGTAAAATTGGAAATCGGTGCGCGCCCGTTGTTCCATTCTGTCCATGCTGTGTTCGCGCCACAGCTATATCGGTAAAATTCTATTAAGCTTTTTGCACGTAACGAAACCAACTTTCCGCTGCCTGGAAAACGAGAAAATAATTTCGCGAGGATTTCATAAGCTCGTCATCGTAGCCGGGACGCGTGGGTTTTTGTTAAAATCACCATGGATGGAAAGGAGAAACGAAATAACGAGTGTCACGCGGGTCTTTATTTCTAATTATTTTCCTGCTTTTACGACTCGGGCTTCGCGCTTTTCGGACAGTAATCAACTGCGACGGTATAAAGGCTGAGCGTCCTGCAACTTTTGCTGCTTCGTCTTTGTCCTGTTGTGACTCGGCCAATTTTTAATTGGCAGGTAGATACATTTAAACAAGAATTTCAATTTAAAACTGTATGTAACGTCTAATTATTTTTACGATCTGCTGGTAAAACCTGTGTTAACACTGTGGTACGAATATCAAAATCAGCGCTCCAGTCTTTATAACTTCCTCGTCGTATATTAAACAAAATGACTTTCGATTAAAAAAAAAAAAACTACGTAAAAAGATTTCACTTCGGAATCGAATATAAAAAGGATACTAAACCTTCGCTCAAACCAAGCCTCTAATAAATAAACCAAACCACTCATAAATCACGTATAACGAAGCAAAGCTCTGTAGAAAATTCGTAAAAACGATAATAATCCCTGCCTTTTTCCCACACAATCTTACGAACCATCAAACACCAGCTCCATTATCATTGCTATTACAGTCACCATCGCTATCGTCGAGGCTAAAATCCCAGTCGATGTCCACGAAACGACACTAAAACCAACCAACTAGACTAGCGTCACTCGACGAGGAAGTGGCATGCGGTCGTCGCCGCCGAGAGCCATTTAAAACTCATCCTCGCGCGTTTTACGCGACACGATAGAGCAACGACGATACCGCGGCCGTGCTAATTAACAATTACGGCGACGAATCGTTTCGTTGGCGCCGGACGGTACGTCTAGCCCCGCATTTATCGACTGGCCAGTCGTATCGGTAGCTATCATTGCCACTGCGGGCTAACGACATCGTTATCGTCATGACGATCGCGGATCCCCGCGGTGTGTCGCACGCGATACGCTGCAACCCGGTCCGATTTCCGATTTCCTGCCGATCAAACCGGCGAGATCGCTATATACGCGAATCCTGCAGTGAATTCAATGCGTACCATGTTCGATATCGTAGTAAAAAGAGATTCGTATCGAGGAAGAGTGTGACGAATAAAATGTACGAGGAAATGTCGAAGAATAAGATGAAGATTTGTCCTGGTATTTTAATAGAAATTTAAAATCGAGAAAAGAACTATTTCAAAAAGACTTAATGGAAATTATAGAAAAATTGTAAAACGATCATTAGCGAATTTATTAAATTTTAGTTGAAAAAGAAAATAAGTAAAGATTGGAAAAACAAAAGGAAGAATTATCGTAATAGAAAATTCATGAAATCGAAAATTCTAGAAAAATTGGAAATTGATTTACCAAATTTCAATCAAGAGGAAGTGGAAAGATCGAAACAACGAGGAAACAGAGAGATAGGGACAATTACTTAATTTTCTTGCCCCAAACAATTTGATTTAATTTAATAAAATGATTTGATTTAATGAAAGTCTCACGTGCCAAGATCTGATCCTCCTTACTCTCCGACTCTTGCCAGCATTAAAGTCAAGAATATCTCATAATCAAAGTGTCATTCTCTGATCGCTATCACGACTCACTGTACGTTCAACAAACCATACGTCTTATTACGATAAAAGTAACGAGCGTATTCCACGATTCATATTCCGAGTGGCTCTGGAAAATGCCAGAAACAACCATCCAGTGGTATTGTACACAGGACAAGGAAACACCTGTACGAGCTTTACATCATGCTTTTACGCCCTTCGTAATCTCTGTGTCTCCTCTTTCCCACGTTCTGACCGCTGAAAACAGGCGAAACGCGAGGCGCGTCGTGATATACGGGAAGGGTCGCCTCGTCTGAATACTAATCCACGAAATAACCGACCGATTACAAACAGTCGCACAACGATGAAAAATAGGCGGAATACCAGACGATTCGTAACTGCTCGCTCTGCCAACGTTTTCATCTGCGACACCCTTTACATCGTCGTCGCGGTAGGAATTCATTACGCTTCTCGATACAGCCGTTACAAGGTATTATCGAGCGTCAGAATTTATCGATGGATGAAATTTCAGGCGTCGTGTGATCCGCGGCCCTCGTAATTCCGCCTCACCAGCTTGATGGCGGCGTTAAATCGTTCGCCTTCTAACGCGACCGTACTCCGTTCCTCATCTTCGTCTCTCCTTCTTGGCGTTGCTCGTTCCTCTTGCTCACTCTGTACGAGGCTGTACACCTTACCAGTTTTACTGTCATTCACTTTATCGGCGGGAAATCGGAACACGTTGCCGGGGGAACGAGCGCCAGATCGCCGCGGCGATAATGCCTCGTCTCGCGACGCAGAACGCGCACGGTGGCGGTTACCTGGCTACGGGGGAATGATAATGATGATGGATTGGACGCGACGCTGAAAAACGCTGTTTCGTTCAAACAATCTTGTAGGCCGGAGATTACGGTCCGGCGGGGAAACAGCCGGGAAAAATTGGCGACGTCTCGCGGTGAGACGACTTCTTTCATCAATCACGAGCCACCCGTGAAAGCCTTTAATTAGCCGGACTACGTGATTTTTTCTTTCTTTTTCGAACCGTCCCAGGCGACTCGTGATCTAGTCTGTAATTCAGTGTCGTGGACAATTTTACGGCAAAAGAGAAGTAGGAGAAGAGCAGAGGGTCGTTCCTCGCTGGCCAACCCATCGAGGTTCCGTGTTTGAACACCATAGAGATTTAGAGTCTGTCTCTGTTCTTGCGGTTCCCTTAAACAGGCCCTTTATTATACATGGGAAACGCTCATGTTTAAGATACGGATAGCTTTGCTCGTAGAGCTGCTAATAGTCTCACGGAGAAACACGGTTCTGCTTTGATAACTTGTTTCTTACGTGCGTTTTAGACGTTCTTTATCGGCGTAATACTCGATACTTTTATGACAAGCTGCAGTTTAATGCGCCGAGAAATGAAGTTAGTCACTCAAAAAGCTGTCGTTCGTAATAACGTTAGATCTAGCCGACTATGTACAGTTGTCCACGCATCGATGCTGTTTGCTGCACAGCTAGTGTGTCGACACATGTACGACGTTAGATAAGACACATTCCGTAGACAGGATTACATTAGAATTTACTATTGAAAAAGTTGCTGACTTTATGAAGCTTGTATTATTTTATTATATTTAATACTCTTATATAAAACTCTTATTATGAAGCGAATGTATTAATTAGTGAAATTAATAAAAGAAGAAAATATCAAATAAGGAAGAATCGTATACTGTACAATTATTTCGCGGCAAGTAAAAATTTGATCGATATCATCGAGTGGAAAGAACATCGGTGAACGACAGCCTCAATTCTCTGCTATTATCTACTTAAAGCTATATTTACATGAAACAGAGAATGTATGTCTGTCACGTAAATTTGCTCTAACGTATAAACACGCTTAAGTACGGCTTGTACCACCTAGGCGTGTTCTTAGATGCTATCTTTCTTATAACTCATTGTTCCTAATCCGTAGCACTATAAAATCACTACACTCGTATTCTCCAGTCGTGAATCAAAAGCAAAGTACACAGAACCAAAACTGTGTGTATCTCCATTCATGATTAATCTACTTCTATGATCGTTTATCGAGTCTTCGTATAATTGTGATAAGACACGCGGTTAAAGTCAACAAAAGAAAATCGTCATCTTCGTTACATTTTCATTTGGTATTTATATTTTCATTAACTCGTCCTGAACACGAGAGTTGGCTCATCAGCGGCGTTGACTAATTAATTATTTTAATTGGGAGTCGCGGATAAAAATAAATCCGTCGAGCAGGTAGAGGCGGTGTCGCGACAATTATCAGCGGCTGAAGGGAGGGGGCTGTTCGGTAAATCAGGAACACGTAATCCCGCATGCAAATAAGTAATACCTCGTCGCGATTGCTTCGCGTGTTTGTATTTAATTAATTATAAGTTGTGCCAACGGTTTTGTTTGATTGCCTTCATTGAAAAGCGACGACGGCTCCCGCGAAAAACATCCAACGAATCGCCATGACAATCGAAACCGCGTGCGCAGACCCGTTCCCTTTTAATACCTGCGCCAACAACGCGTCCTTTTCACCAATAGCTACGTGACCATCAGCCCACCAAACGTGTCCGTCCACGATGAATCATTCCGCCTGATTTCGAAACGTAATGAATTTAAATGTTTACCCGTGACGCGGAAACAAATCGAGAAGCGTCGCGAATCCGCCGATTCGTTATCGGTTGCCACCCATTCCCGATCGTGGCTGCTCCATCCGCATTATTTCGACGCTTTTGCAGGACGATTGCAATCAACCTTGTTTACCTCTGTGATAAAACCGGAGGGTGGAAAGAAAAAGGGTAGACGAACAATTGGACGGCGAACGAAAGTAAAAAGATTCTGGGTTTCGATTAGGTCTGAATACTTTGCCATGAAATGAGAGATACCTTCCGAAAGTTTGGAATCAACGCATTAAGGAAAGAATGGGTTGGTTTAGATACCCAGTAATTTAACTTGTACATTGTTACCGAGGCATGTTGTGAGTTGATTTAATTATTTGCTTCCGCTAACACAACTGTTGCACGAAGCTTTACGTTTCGATAAAATAATTTAATGAAGCAAACAAAGTAGACACCGAGGTAAAACAAGCGTTATTTTACTTCAAATATGAATATTTCTGATAAAAATTATCGGAATAAATATTCCTAACTTTATTAAAAAATTAAATATCCCATTATTAGCGATTAGCTACAATACTTGCAAAGAAATGTAATGGGTAATTTTTCCAATAAGAAAGATAAATTTGGTAATTATACCTAGGTATAATTTCGAGTCGTGCCAACGTAGAATCTGTATAAAATCCTCCATCTGCTATAAACACGCGTCAGTTTAATGAAACAAACCAAAATTTCCAGCAAATTTCCTCCACTTTTCAGACGAAATATTACAAACTAATTAACGCTGTATCATAACCCAGCATTCAAATTTACCTCTCACGACTCGGTTCCCCTATATCAAATCATACACTGGCACAGGAGTCTCGAATATACACGCTGTTTCGTATATAGCATCGGTCGGGAAAATCACCGAGCTGCAAACGCAAAAATCATTACCGCGAACAACAACGACAACGACAACAACAGGTAGCCGCGGTGAACTCCCGTGGCGCGTTCCTATTCAACCGGGTCTCGCGGCAGATAACGGGTCGCGTAAAGCTGCTTCTGTTGCAAACACGTGTCACTAATAAACGTCATCCCGGCATGTGCGGCGAGATTGATTCTATTAATACGAGTAATTACCGAGTGTACTTGGCGCCGCATGCATAATGCAATTTCGAGCCCACCTCTCAGTGTGTCTCACCTCTTGCAGCTATCCCTCTTCCATCGCCTCGCTATTCTCGTCTTTGTGAACGGCTGTTGGCGCACAATTGTTGCCCCAAGAGCGCAGTGGCTATGTTTGAAATTCAATTTAATCTTCTCGTCATTCATTCTCCCGTGTTCATCAATATCAAAACCGATATGTCAAGAATGAGCCTCATTCAACTTCTTCTTAATTTTATAGAAAACTGCAAGTTTGTGTAATTAAGGCACGAAAAGGAATTCCAAGATTGTGCTGTCATATATTAAGCTTTGTATGTGGAATTAATTGCTCTCCCCTCTTCAGAGATATAGATATAATTGGCACACTTGGTGATGCTTTAACGACGAAGGAGCGTAATATCGCGTCGACGACTATTAATGCGTTAAAACTGTCGCGTTGTCGGCGTTTCCTCTGACCATGAGCGGGTTCTCTGAAATACGTCGGATTTGAGCCACTCGAGGGCCGCATTCGAGATTCGCCGTGACGCCTGGAGTCACGGTAAATCGCGTCTCGCGATCTTAAGACGGTTTCCTTTAAGAAGGCACCGATACTCTTCCTCGCGAAAGACGCTCCAATCATATTAACCGGGAGTGGTCGGCGATGGACAGGCGAGACGAGGACGGAGCACGGTGGCCAAGAAAGAAGTCGAATTCCCGTGACTCAGGCGGGCAGAGGGAGAACACCTCGAGTAGGAGAAAAGAGACGACGAGACGCGGGATCAGGCAAGTAGGCGAAACAAAAGAGTGGAGGACTGCAGTCGACAAGTTATGCAGAGCCCCTGAAGCGTGCATTTGACTAAGCTCGCCTCCTCTTTGTCCTCTTCCTCCGCATTCCTCTTCCTCCTCTTCATCTTCTTTCGTCTTGTTCCCTTCCATCTTCTCTCTCCCCTTGTCGACCCCACCGAACCCACCCACCGGGTCTGTGACTTTATCTCAGCATAGCAGCTTCTTTCTGCTGGCTGATTACGTATGCGTGAGAGAGACCAGCCCAAGCTTATGAAAGTGCAAGGTGGAGATGGGCCGAACCTTCCCTTTCACCCTCTCCCACGCCCTCTCGGTAAGCCACCACCGTTCCCTTCCACGGCGAAGGTAATAAATAAGACGTATACTCAAAGAGAGAAGAGAAAAGGAGAGAGTGTTACCCGACAAGCGAAACCTGGCCAAGCTTTTCGCGCGAGGCTCTTCTCTAAATACGCGCCGTGGGATTCGCGTCCACGACTCGCCATCAAACCAACCTTTATTGCCTCGTAAACGAATACATTGCTCTTTGAGGATTCGGGTATTCCTGAATCGAGTAGCATCGAATTGGGAAACGACACTCGTGAAAGATATTTTCAACCGGTGCGCGCTATCTTCGAATACGATAAAACGGAGGAGTGTGGGGGTTGCATGGATTTTCAGTTATACGAAATATTGGCATCTGATAAAAAACGGATAGCAGACCGAGTGAAAAGGAAGAGTTTTTAAAAGACCGGAAAAAGAATGAGCACGATAAATCGAAATCGCAATATGCGCTTATATAGCCTTTATAACCCTCGTTCGCTGCTTTGTTCTCCAGGAAATTGATTTTGAAAATCCTCCCTTCCCTCCACCGCTTTTTCGACGGACAAAAAAACAAACGGGGAAAAAATACGAGTATACGAATTCCCCGTCACAGGTGAACAATGATCTGTGGGAAGTTTCGTTGCACAAAAATCCACTCGAGTTTGGGGGAAGGGGATGGGGTGGGTTGGAAAACTCGTGGACGACGTTATCAGCAGACGTAGAATTTTAATCGACTTGGTTCGATTGTGGGAAATGGCGTTCGAGAGATTCGCAAACGCATCATCAAACGTCCATTCGTCGAGGCATTTACATGCCAGCGGCCACTCTAAGCCGGTCGTTCAGCTCATTAAAAATTACGACATGCCGCCTGTATCCAGCGGCGTGGGACCATTAACGAAATCGAATTGCGTACCCGATTCCGCAGTCGGATGTCGCTCGGTCGTACACGCGTAACTTCGATACGGGCAACATGTGCAACATCACGCGCGAGCGGCTGCGTGTGCGTGCGTGCAAATCGCGCGCACACGCGTCGTATGTACGTAATGCGCCTCACTTTGCGTCGGGACGCGATGCATTTTCCTCGTACGAGAGCTGCATTTCAATATCGACTGCGCTCTGCCACGAGCCCTGGCTGGCTAATATACCGAGTCGTATTTAATCGCATGCCAGGTGATAAGGGGTTGGGGTTAGAGCCAAGGGTGCTAGAGCGGTAGGAGCGCGAAGAGAGAAGGATAAAGGGCGAGAAAGAGAGTTAGAGTGGAAGACCCGAGACCTCGATAATCGTTAATAACTCGACCCTCCTCGCTTCCCGGCTTCTTCCTCTCTAGACCGACGAGCTTCGATCCCGGAAACCCCTCGCCGCTTGGCTGGCTGATCTTAAGAATTCCCACCGAAGAAATCCTCGGATCGTGGCGAACGAACGGCTCCTCCAAGGAAGAAGAAGCAGTCGGAACATACATTCACTTTGCTTCTCTTCTCCTCTTTATCCATCTCCAGAGACGTTGGCTGCTCCTTTCTCCACGATATCCTCCCTCTTTGCTGGCTTCTTCAAAGGTCGAGATATTTCATCCCTCGGAATTAATATGCACCGACTGGTTAACATCCACGGCGAATTCCCAGACAGATACGTGAATCCGGTTAGAGGAGGTAGAGGGATTCGATGGCGCACCTTTATGAAGGCGAACGAACCACTCGGCCAAATAGACTCTGCTTGCTTGTAAAAGGGAACTTGAGGTTTCTGACGCTCGGTTTCTCTGTTTCGGTGAACGCTGAAGAATCGTTTCGTTGGTTACTTGGATCCAACGGTGAAAAAGGGAACTTTGGTTTTACGTCTTTTCGGCTATTTCAATAAAGGACACGCGTTAGTTGGTTTCACAAAGGCTTCTTTTACATACCTTCCATGTATCTTCTTACTTTAAGAGAGTATAATTGTTGGGGCTGTTGTAAGTAGAACGATCACGGTTGCTGCTTTGCGCGAGGTAAAGGCCTACAATTTTCGTAACAAGTAATTCCCTTGCAAATGAAACGAGCTGCCCATTTGAATACGCGAGATTGTTGCAGTATTGTACTCGCGAGTGGGCATTGAACGTAGAATACATAATTATAGCGCGTGCGCGATGATAATATATCGAGGATAGTATGGTAAAAGTACGGTATAAGTGCGTATATGGATAGTAGGTACAGGTATCTGATTTCATATGCTGCGCGTAAAATAAGAATGGGAAGATTGATTTGTAACATGAAGAGGATGTTAGTTGCCAATCTATATTAGAAGCGATGCTTCGAACGTTATACACAGTTTTTTTTTTTTTTTGTATTCACAAGTCAATTCCGAATAATAATTCGTGTTCCACGTGAAATTTCTACGCGTTGCTAGACAATTGACAATGGTCAACGACGAAAACTGATCACTGTAAAGCAATATTTTATAATTAATTCTAAATTGAAAAAAAAGACAAAACACGTTGATCACTAAAAACTACAAAAAAGTGGAAACTTTCGGTAAAATAAAGGAACAGAAACTTGGAGTATTCTCGGAAAACATTCGGTACCTGGAAAATACATCGAAGATAAAAAAGAACAAATTCGAAGAGTTTCTACGACAATAGACCTCGGTAAAGAACAAATATCAAGAAAGATCGAAAAAGATCACTAAACGCTATCTGTGGAAAACGAAGTAAAAGGGGAAGATTGAAAGTAATACAAGGTCAAAGGACTGAAAAAGAAGATCCGTGTTCTTACAACCAGAGACTGCAATTGCAAAATCTCGTCTACGAGCAGACACGATCAAGAAGATCATCCAGGCTTTCTCATACCTTCAACGGCTACAAGCTCGCGCCGTTACAACACGATTTTTCACTGCGAGATCCCTTCTCTCCCCTGTACCGGTTAGAACGCTCTGACGATCGAAGAGGAAAGTCGCGGTACGACTTATCCGCGACTCGCAAGCATTAACCACCAACTGTGTGCATACACGCGAACGCGCATCGGCACTGGAACCTAATCAGACAGGCCGCGCATCGTACGGTTCCAGCGAGCGCTCATTTGCGTCTACTTCATAGTTTATGCCGCATGCAAATATCGTCAGGCAACAGAGAGTGCGCGGCCACAATGTAAAGAAGAAGCGGAGAAGAGGAACGCGCTGCGGAGGGATCACGAGCACGTCTCGGCAACATTTCACCGAGATAAACAGGTTCTCCGGAGGAATTGCAATCGCGAAAGGGGAGGGAGGAGGGAGGGGGAGAAGAAAGGGCAAAAAAGATTCGTTAATTATGCAGATTCGACGGGGCGTGAGAGGTGCGCACGCTCGCAAATATGCGTGCGCTCTTCTGTCTCACGATTCTTTATTATTCGACCCACGCTAACGAACGATGCGGGGATTAACGAGCAATGGACAAACGGTTCCGCGGAGTAGTATGATCGTTCGAATTTCAGGAGATCTCCGCGGAACGTTTATACAGAGAGTCAGAGGAATTCGTAATTCGCGGGGGTGGCAATAGCAGAGGCGGCCTATGGTACCCTCCTCTTCCCAAGGCAAATCATCCAGAATTATTGCGGTCTGGACGAATCATTTTCAACCGTTCGTGCAGGTTCGTCGGCAATTTCAATATATTTCTCGGGATTACAAACACTCGGAGGGACTCATCAATTTTGCATTATCTCACTGCCCCTACCCCTGAGCAAGCTATTAGAGGACTGATCGATCGCCACGGATAATCCACATTACCCGCTCGAGGCTGACGTATAGTATTGGCTCGGTCGGCCCGCCACCGGAACTCAGTTCCGTTTACGTAATCCTGCTTGCAAGATCGGTCTAACAACGATATTATATAAAAAATGAATAAGGTATCCATGATTCGAAATTATTATTTCGTAATATCCCAACTAGCTTATTCAACGCTTTAATTACGTTACAATTTAGTTGCGACTCTTTAACCAAACAAGATTTTCTTTCAACTTGGTGTTTTCTCTTCATCGCGCTAAATTACAACGTCCTTTCGCGCTTTTGCCCCGTTCCGACTGCTTTCATCTGGAACCAGGTTTCCGTAACGCGAGCTATCCTCTCTCATCTGTTCGTTTTATATACTTTCTTCTATCACCCCTCTTTTTTTCTTGTAAAGACCACAGCGTATTCGGAGTCGCGTTTGACTGCGCGTCGAGCGTGGCAAAAAGCACGATAAGAGAGTAGGGGAACACCGGGACCAACCAACTGGTGGACGAGCAGACACAGAAAAGAAACTTCGTGGTATGGATAATTAACGCGAGCCGCTTCCCGTAACGTTCTATGTTTGCTCGAACGAACGAGAAGCTTGAAAGGGAAGCAAGAGGCTTGGCTGGCTGCTTGACTGGTTGGTTGGTCGGGACGTTCTTTCCCTCCAACCCGTCACAGAGAAATTAGGGATGCCTTGTAAGGATATTTATAAAAGGGTTAATTAAGCGTGGCCGTCTCATCGCCTCTCGTGGCCTACGGCAGAATTGACCCAAGTACACCGTCGATTCCACTTCTCGCCTCGGCGCTGTCTCGTAAAGCCCGCTTTTTAATACGATTCCGCGACTTCTAACCGACCGTAAGGGCCAAATTAATTTTCACCAATGACCTCTGTGCCTCCGTGTAAACCGAAAGTGAGGGTTCGCGTTTCAACGCGAGAGATTCTGTTAATCGTGTGGGACTCGACGAGCCCCTGACCATCGATGACAACGAACCCGCCCCACTTGATTTGTTTCGATTATTCCCGGCGGGCCGGTGCAAAAATTCGTTAACTCGCACGCAGGGACCGGATATGCAGGTGTTTAATATGTTTTTTGAAAGAGGTCATAAAGCAGAGCATTCTCCCGTGGTAATTCGGTGTCGGCCCACGAATTGAATTTCGCGAATTACCGCGTATAATTCGGCGAGAAAGGCGGTTAAAAGAAGCCGGTTGAAACCGACTAACGATATTAGCGTTTGTACTTACAGCTCGCCGTCTCTAAAGTTCCCTGCCCTGCTGTCGCGACATCTTTACGGACTTCATTTCTCAGGCTCGCTCAGGTAAAAGTGCGGGAATTATTTTTCCGTTGTGCTTCCTCGATTCACGATAATAGCGCCGCTCATTAAAGGACAAGAAGCAAAAGTGGAAGTCCTCGCAAAAACTGTGCAACAACCTCCCCCTACTACTTATATACTTTTTCTTCACATACGTTAAATCGAACGATCAAAGATTCCAATATTAGTGATCGCTGAACCTATCCGGCGATTACGTTCCTTCTCCCTTGACGTTTTCACCTTCCAAAGGAGCTATAAACCAACGGTCCAATCCAGAAATTCCTGCATGCAACATACGATCGATTGGAACCGCGTCACCGCAAAGGATGTTGATCTCTGTCCAGTTTCACGGCGCTAAGCGCTAATTTGCCGATATCCCGTAGACGTTGCGACATTTTGTATTGACAGATACCGCGTTTTTTAACGGGGATAATAAAAGTAGCAAAAGACACATTCTACGTGATCGTTCCGTATCTCGCAAGTCGTGTATAGGAAAGTAAGAGATCGGCAATACGTGTGGAATATGTACTTACATTAGACGCTTGTCGTTGTACGTTACGTAAAAACTGTTTGGCGCCGAGTCGTTAATATGCGTGTCGTACAATCTGTAGCTTTCAGTGGACCGACAAAACTCATTAATAATGCCCACTTAACTAATTTTCCGTCACGGCTCGATGCACCAGCGACCTACTACAGGCCGCGATTTCAATCGGCCGGGAATCTCGTAACCGCTCGGACCACTCCACTTTTTCCCTTCCCGTTTTATCGGCACCGTGCCCCGTCTGGAACGAAATACACTTCGCTCCCGCATATTTCAATCGGTTCCACCCGCCCCGTTCGTTTGCGCCTGTCCTCGCGTCGACCAAATTTTATTGCCGCTGAATCTCGTCCGGGATATTATACTTTTCGATCGAAGCAAAGGAATGAGACAGCATGCTGCGCGAGGAATATCGAACGTAACGTGATTTTCGATGAATGATAGTGATATTAAATTTAGCGACTTCGTTCGATATTTAACAGTGTAGTGTGCTCAGCTCAGTTGTGCGCTACATACAATTTTATTCAAGAACATACATGTACGTTTCTTATCGCAAATATATAGCCTCGTCGTAACAATCATTAGGAATAATAAAAATGTCGCTTCATAGTTTCACTAAATCACTAATACAAAATTCGAATATCACACTGTTCTACCTTGTACGATAATTACTCGATATTTCTAGTTCTCAATTACTGTAAGTTGAAATCTATTTTGCTAATGCAATTACGCCTTTCGCATAAAAAGTCAAAGAAGCAAATTCAAACCCAGTTCGAGATCTAAATTCAACATCGACCACCGAAATCTCTAACTCGACGTACCGCCAAACAGCAGGGGTACGCCCACTCGTAGCGCCACTAATTGCCCCGTCAATTATGCGCGAATTAATTGCTACTGGTATACGGAACAGAACCACGAGATTTTCACCGGTCGATAAATCGCACACGAATTCGGACGAGCACGATCGTCAACGACACGGTAGCTCATTGATCTTCGTCATACGTCACGTCCGTCTCCTTTCCGTTACACTGTCAGCTTCATGGTCACGTTTGATCACGTTTCAAAGCCGCGTGCTTTAATAAAGGAACAGACAGAGCGTTATTCCCTATTCCTGGTTCAAACGACGTTACCGTCCCTCTCGTTCCGTCCGTGAAACGTGGACGCGTTCATTTTCCCCACCTCCTCGACCGCCTTTACTCCGGGAAACGACGTCTTCGAGCGCGCAATCACGCCGCGAAACGCTCGTTACCGGAAACAATCGTCCCACCGACGCGTTCCTCGCCCCGGAACGACCGGCGACGCCGTTCGTGGACAATACCCGGCGACGTTTCAGCCAACTTCGCCCGCAGGATCGGCCATCACGGTCCACTCGGTGGATACGAGCGCGATGGACGAGGCCAGATTGCTCTTTTAACGATGCAAAATGCTGGCTCGTGACACGCGTCGTTTGCCGACACGCGAAAACACTCTGCGTTGAGATGTCATCTCTCTCATTCTCTCTCTCCCTCTCTCCCTTTCTCTCTCTCTCTCTCTCTCTCTCTCTCTCTCTCTCTCTCTCTCTCTGTAGATAATATTGATATTATCTCACAAAATGTTGCTTCGAATAGAGCGATTTTGGTTACGAGGATATTGACCTCTTTAAATTAATTAGCTGCGATAAAAGTATATTAAATTAAGTGCGGTGTTACGGAATATTTTTACTGTACGAAGACTGGTAAGTGGAGAGCAATTAAAATTGATGCTTAACAAAATTATACATTTTCAATATATTACGAGGAATGTCGCGTTTCGTCGTTCACTGCCAGAGTCTGCCGACATGATGTCTGGCATGTTACGATATCAATCAAGAGCAATTATAACTCATTGTCGAGTAATGAGTGACAGGAGAGGTTTCTTTTATTAATATGTGAAATAAATTGATTTTCTGCATTTAAATACGAACAGCAATAAAGAATTCAATAATGTAATAACCTGAGAGGGTTAATGATCTGCAATCCGTAACTTGTACAAGAGAGCCTTGCTCTACGATATATTAAACACAACAAGATTTACTTCAGAAAGAAGCAAAATTTTAATCGAAAACTAGAGAAAAATTTAAAAATTAACGTATTTCTCTGGCAGCTACGTGCGTAGAGATTTGACGTGCGACGGGGAATTGGCAGATTTACAATGTCGGGTGTAACAATAATTTTTAATTACCCGTTACATCGACGATAGTCGGCCATCGCATCAGGCCAGCGGGAATTGATATTAATTCGTGTGTAACGTCCGCCGTCGCGTAATAAAAGCATACTAATGGAGCGTGTTTTATGCAGTCAGTGTCGCGACCAAATAAACAACAGGCCCATAAAAATCGGCCTCCGCTCTTGGGACATATTCATACTTGTCCTTTGATCCTGGCCACCGGCAAAATGCCAAGTTCCACATATCCGTGATCAAGGTACGAATCGCGTTCGAAGCCAAAGAGTTAACATTCGCGAACCGGAAACACGTGTCGCTGCGCGCGTAAAGGCCCGATCGTAAATGATGAAGGCTTTTCCTTTGCTCACTGGGTTCGGCCTCGTCCGCTTTGAGGCGTGCGTGAAACGAAACTCTTGGAAAGAAAGGAATTCTAATTGTGGCTAGAACGTTAGAGGGAACTTATTACGCTAACAGTTTCCAACAGCGTTTCACCATGTAATTCTTTGACTTTAAATCGCGCCCCGGCTCTTTGACTTTGTCGAAACTCACAGTGAAATGGATCGAACTGTTCGATTCTGGGAATCTCGTTAAACAGAACTTCTCGTGTTTTAACTCCGCTTGGATTCCGCTGAGTTTGTTCTGGGATTCGATGGCGTTTTACGATCCTTACTCCCCACCTCCTAATTAATATTCCAGGAATGCTCTGAAAAGTTGCTAAAGAGATACCTAATCGGGAAACTTCGTGAAGAAAGAATCTACTTTCAGGTGCCCAGTTGAACTATTTATTAGAAAATTTTTATTCCGTCAATATAATTAATATATAAAGATATGTCTGTCAGCCAATAAATTTATATTGTTACAGCCTTCGATGCAATTTATTAAATTCACCACTTTGGCTTATGAACGTTCTGTCCAAAAAACGCCTGAATTAATTCCGATGGAAGCTTCGAAAGAATCCTCTGCTGGTATTTACATTCAAGACATGTTACGAAGACGAAAGAAAGATACTGCCTTTTTATTCGTGAAAAAAAATATGTTGTGCATGGAGCAGACTATATAATTTGAAGCTGATTCGACGCGAGGTCGAAGAATCAGGAGCGTGCGACAAGCAAGCATAATTTAAATCGCAATGACTAGGAACGTCGAAGTACAATGGACTTGGTTCCAACGAACGGACGTTCCTCCATCGTCAATGGAGGCTGAAACAAAAGAATGGTTTTATAATTACATCTGTGCAGGGAAGAATAGTAAATGCTTCTATTCATTAGAGTTCTTTGAGAAGTCGACTTTCGAGCAGAACTGACGGAAGCCACGAGAGGGCCGGACTCTTCAATCAACAAAAAGCCCTTTTGTGTCTTCACCGAGGAACAATTGCAAACCGAAAGTTCTCAAGTTTATACGTCCGTGTTTTAATCGGATCGACGATCCAGTTGCGTGCAACGAATTCCTCGTGACCGTACAGAGGAACGATACGACTTATTGTCACTCAATTTCAGACACGCGATCGCTTTTCCGATTCAATGCACATTCTTTTCAATATCTTTATTGTCACTAAGAAACGCGAAATGCGTCGACATTCCTATTCATAGAAGGGTTCCTGTCTTGCATAGAAACAAATCACTAATTGCATAGTAACTGAATAACAAATGATACTAAGAAATTGGCGGATGACAAACATCTTACATAATTCTATAATTTTAGTAGTAATTTGTAAAGTTCACTTGTAGAATTTCTCTTCTTTCCTAACCACACTCGTTATTGAGCAAGACAATTTACTAATGTCCATTGATAATTTGTAACCCGTGACTTGTAAAATTCCGTCAGCAATATCATTCCAATTGCGTAAGAAGACCTTCGTACACTCATATCTTAAAATAAAAAACCATTTAGAAAAACCAATAACTAAGCGAAAACGCACAAGGAAATTAATTAATGGGAGAATCAATTTCTTAAGAAATTCAATCTTTCTTGAATCATTAGAGCCGATTATCGTCTTAATAAAATTGTATAACCAGGTTGTAATGCGATTTTCAGCCTCAATCAACAGTAACGCCGCTATGAAGCCAGAAGAGGCGAGGGCAAACGCAATTAACATGATATGCCGACATCGGGAGCAATTGCATATGCAAGGAGTCGGCCAGGGCCAATAACCAAACGCGGGGACGCGGTTAGATCGAACCGGCTGTGTATTAATCAATCATCGATATGTTTGCTAGCCTCCTGTGAAGACGAGACCGCTCTGTTTATTTTGCATCTGTACGCTTTGAGTCGGCCTCGACTCCCCTTTACCACGAATTCCCATTTCTATTAGCAGGCAAGGGATACCACCGTCGAGTTCCCGTTTCCAGACATCCCGGTGTGATTCTCGCCTACGAACGTTGTTTCCACCACGCAGACGACGAGTAGAGTTTCATGTACCTAAGGAGAAGAGTTCTCGACGACGTCCGTTTCCCAAATTCACCTCCTCGTCCGACGAAGCCCGTTGAAAGTAAATCGACCGAGCTTCCTAGATCCAGCAAGATCCACCGATTTATCCATAGAACATTTCGGTCTAATTTCATCCATTTTAGTCCAAGTTCTTGATTCTAGCTCGTAGACCAGAATCGTCGTCGAAGATGATGTTCAAAGGCGAAACCACGCAAAATCTCGACGTCAACGAGGCTGATGGGCAAACCACCTCAATGGCATTCAGACTCTCCGACTTCCAAGCGGAGAAACTATGGGCTGTCTCGTGTATTCAATGGAAAGACGAGTAGACAGGACGGTAGTAGTTGATCGTTTCAACGATCGATTCGACTCGATTCAGCCAGGTTACACGGTCAGATGATACTGGCATGGCGAATCCACGCCATCTACGTCCGCTTTATGCTTGCTTATTTAACCAGAGATAGCCTTTGAGTTCCAATTATACTAGCGACGATAGACCAGTCACTCCGGGCCAGACAGACTGTTTTATCTTGCTATTCCGGGCCTTCCTTCGATCTCCATTGGTCCACGAACCCCGCCAAAATCGCACCAATTACACGCACTCGCGAATTTGTTCGCACGAAATAAACGCGTCCGTTGTCCCTTTTTGGAAGATGCCGACCATCCGTGGAAATTGTATCTCCCGCCGATTCGGCCAATTAATGGTCCTCCACCATGGCTTGGTCATCAGCACGTGCTCTCCACTGCGTTCCTCCTGGATGACGGTGGTCTGTTTGTAGGCTTCAATTCTCGTTCTCACGATGTTAACGACGCAAAAACGCGGCCCCACGAGCACTTTAATTAAAACCCACTGCGCATTTTGTTAACACCGCACGTTAGCCGACGCGAGCATCGTGTGGTACTTTCTTCGTCGCTCGTTCTTCAACGCGTTCTCTTTTTTTACTCCTCTTTTTTTTACTCTCGGGGGACAGCATCGGTTTTTCTGGTGGTTGAGAAGGAAAGATCGATGGACGGCCGAGTCCAACGGAGGCGGTTAACTGCTATAGGAATTCGGTCAGACCTCCCTGAACTTCACCGGCTAATTAAAACCAACACAGGGAGCTACGAGGCGTTTATTAGATCGTCGATGGAAGCTTTTGTAAGTAACGGTGTTATTGTCATTACGTGGAACATTTGCGGCTTCTTACAAATTTTATTTGATTAATCGAGAGATACTACATTTTGTGAGAAAAAAAGAACGTGGATTCGACGCTCGTTTGTTGCGCTCTGGCTCGTCCGTCACTCTCATCATTGCGTATAAAAAGTTACAGTTTGGAAAAGTTATTATGCCTGATATTTCTAAGTAGGTGGTGACCAATTAAACTAGATTTAATTCTTCTGAGAGGTGAGAAATTTCAAATTTTCAGGTATGTAGATAACATGACAATAAAATCGACGAAAGTCTCTTTCGTTAGAAACAAAGTTCAAAGATTAAACAACTCAATTGTTTCCTCTCGAGCGACGGAAATTTAGTCTGGATTACGTTCCATCTATGAGTGGACGTTAATGAAACGGTAATCATACACGGTAGTCATTAAGTCATCGTCTACGACCATCACCGCGAAACTAGACGAAAAGAAACGAATACGCGAATGGCCCAGAGAGGAGTGCACGCGCGCGTTCAATAAGAGGCTCGGTTGGAGTAATTAGTAGAGATGCCAAGCTGCAACCACAGTTACCAAATACCTCTCGAGCAAACGGCATAAAAAGCTTTCAACGGCGACCAGGCAAAGCAAACATCAGCTACAAACGAACATCCCGTTACTATTTTTCTTTTCCAGCTCCTCTGAGTTCATCTTCGTTTCTCACCGAATTTCTCGCTAGTTTTCGTTACCTCTCACGCCTTTTTCCCTTACGTTCAACGTTTTTCCCTTATGCTCGATGCCTGAAACGGACAGCACGTGCAACCACTGCAGATCGTCTTCCAAAGAGGAGTGTGGCACACTTTCTCCATCGTCTGTCGTCTTTCAAGGACGTTCGACGAGAATCTAGCAAAGGGAAGAACGATCTTGACGACAATTTTATTTCCTCTTATCGTGGCGCACGTGGCGACGATTTCGTCGCGGCTCCGTTCCCTAAGTTTTCCGAGACTGATATATCGCCACTCTCGCTTTCGCGCTTACGTTCTGATTAATGGCTGGGAGAATGGTCCTCCTGATCGATTTTCGATCAGACGCTATTCTTGGAAACGGAGTCTGGAAAATTCGTGCCAGAAGGCTAAGAGAGATTTATCGAGATTCAAAGGTGCGAAGTTACTTAAAGAATCACGGTCTTCTTAAAAATGTATAAATCTTCTACGCGAGGAATGTTTCCTTGGTCGCCTAGCTTTCAATAGATCGTAGCGTACAAATTTATCGAGATAGATTACTTTTCCGCAATGTATTCTCCAGGTGACACTGTGCGAGAATTTGCGAATGAAATTCTCCAAATGTATAGCGTAACGATAAATTTTTGTTATCACGGGACAGTCCTGTCAGATTCAATTCTTTACTTTGTAGCTTTATCCTTTTTATTTTATATAACTAGAATTGCTGCGACAATTGCTGTGATATTAAGTACTATCACTTATTTGATCTGTCTAAAATATATTACCCTGACTCTGTCGTTTGTCCCGGCTCGGTATGATACACTAAAATTCACCAAGAAATTCACACGAAATTCTTTCGTTGTAAATCCGCGCATAATCATGTAAGATATAAATCGTATAATCGATGTTGAAGTCCAATACTCTCTTTGGTCTTCGAATCGTCAAAACTAGAAATTTCTGAGAACATAGCGTAACCATACAGTTCTACCATAGCCGCAATTTCCTATTTATGAAATGCTCCTCCTTAGCCTTCCACCGTCTCATCACGAAGGATCCTACTTCTTCAGATTCATTCCTCAACTCGTCGTGAATTCCTCTCCAACCTTCCCCCTTCCAGGTCTCAATAGCTCGTCACAATCATTAACCAGGTTGGTCAACTGCACCTTTACAGCGGTGAATTAAATACGTTTGGAATCCGTTGAAGCACGAAATCGGCACAGGAGACTCGGTCGGTTTAAAAGCGGAGGGCACGCGAGGGTAAACGCATTATAAACGGACGATAAATCGGGACCACCGTAGATTATCCTTGTACACGAGTCTGCCGGGAGAGAACTTCATTACCGCTTCGTTCGGTCTTGCATAAACCATTTAACTCGAACCTCCGCGGTTTCTAGGCGGAGTCGACGCCTCGTACTAAATCTGCCGCTAAGCGAGTTCCGGTACCAACGACGAGATTTACGTACTCCGGAGGCGAGCGCGTTACTTACACCCGCTCGCTCGTACGCTTATTCCTCCGTGTGTCCTAGCAAGCAGCGAGCACGCCGTGACGTTCAATTTCGCGAACGCGTCAGGGATGAATGTCATGGGAACTGATTTAAGGTGCTACGAGGCTAGGAAGAATGCTGACCGACCTTTCACAGACTAGTTTCTGCTTAGCATCTTGCTTTGAGTAATTAATCATAGAAATTGAGACGTCGTAACAGAAGAAAATTGCAGTTCCTTTTTCTCTGGATTTCCGGATGAGTAAATCCTTTTGGTTCGATTTATCTGGAATATTTAGGATTTTCTTTCATACAGTTAATTATTGGAACTGATAAAAATAGAAAAATTGCAGAGTTTCTTTTTGTGGAAAGTAGAAATAGAGTGTATATTTCTTCCGACTAAGTTATATTCTTGGTATATTCTGTGTATTACTCTCTTGAAAGGAAAAACGATGCGAGAGAGATTCAGTGTTACGCCACTATTGCCCGGAAAGTGTCCTTCGGACGGTGTTAAGGAATAAAGATTGATGCACCTCGTGTAACGTAGAAAACATTGAAATTGAGAAGACAGAAATAGAGTGAAAATTTCTTCCTCGCGGTTGTCACTGTGCGAATTTTTCTTTCTGAAACAGTTGATGCGGTAAATTCCACAGCGAAACAAGAAGTTTCCTTTCGAAGGATGAATCCTGTAAATCTCTTTCCCTCTTTTCAACGTTCCTCGTTGGATGTTCGACTCAGTCGGTGGTTTTGTTAGCTCGAAAATGTTCGCGTACGCGTTGCGGCGCCATTTGGAAAATTGGCAAGCACCGGCGCGTTTTCGCATTTCAAGGGAAACGAACGCAAATAACAGCGTCAGAACCGTCGCAATATGGAGGGGAGGGAAAGGCAATCCTCATTTCCTGAAGGTCCGAAGGCCCATGTAACAAATCGTGATACAGGAAGCAACCCCTTTTAGTACTGAAGCACGGCCAATATCTCCACCCTGCTTAGCCTGTTTCACGCTCCGAGTGGTACAGGGTCATTTCGAGGTAGATCGGTCTACGAAATTGAACGTCACTGTCGTTCCACGTGTCATCTACCTTGCATCTGAGAATCACCAGACAATCCTCTAACAAGATTATTCCAACACTGCTCTAATATACCAATAGGCATTACCACTAGTTTTGTTACAATTTCTTATTCAACGATAAAGCATCTTTGTATTTTTAACAATATTCCATATGTATGTGTATATCGAAAGATTCTTCATTTTCAAAAATATTATCCATCAATTCCTAGATCTACTTTTCACAATTTGTCCGCTAATACATTAACTTATTATCTACTAATTTAATAATTTATACCAGATGCAATATCAAATTTCGATATAATTACCTCTCCTTCAAATCTCATATTTTAAATATTTTCTCTCCCTGTCTTCTAAACAACCGAGTCGTCATCATTCTTAATTATACGTTGTCAATTTTATCGTGATAATTCTATCATTTTAAACGCTATCACATATACCTTCGTTGAAACACAATTCGAAATTTCTATTCCTTGAATAAATTCCAATATCCCGGCCGTAGGAGGTAATAGTTGCTGCCAATGACCTCTGAGATCCTGTCTGCAACGTCAGACAGCAGTTTTCGAGAAAATCGGTGTCGTTCTACCGTGACAAACCCGATGTATTTAATTCCCGCTTTAAGACGGAATATCCAGTTTCTCGGAAAGCCGTGTTCCGTCGACATCAGGACCGACGTCTCGCGGACGAGGGTAGTCACAGCATGTTTACACAATGTCAGCACCCGTGTTTGTCCTCGTCGCCTTGAATTTCCTATTCCCCCCACCATGACGCGCAATACTCCCTCTTGGATCTTGTCGTCGCTCTACGCTCTATGCCATCATTTGGGTGCTTCAAATTGATCTCAGATGCGTATTTAACGCAATAATTGGTATCGTCGCAACGACAGATTGATGGTGTACAGCGAAGCCAAAGAGTCACCCTCTAGGGGAAGATATTTACGCAACGCGTCCGCCGACCGAGTGTTATCCAAACAATGCGAGATATTTCGAGCATCCAGTTCGAAATGAACTCCGCGTGTTAAAAAGCTGACGCTCCGGTGACGTTTGAGCGAAGCTGAATGTTTCCTGAACTCATCGAACCGTTCTCTTCTAATCGAGAACCTTGCAACATTCTGTCAGGAAGCACACGACGATGCATGGCATATTACGTCAAGATAATTTGAATCGCGAAGACGTCTAGACTTTTTATTAGCTTCGTAAGAAAACTAAAACGCCAAGAAGAAGATACCAATTAATATATTTCGGACAACTGTCAAGTGTGGTAACAACGTATTAAACTTTGGAAAGACAGATACAAATATATGTACAAGTGAGATGCCTAATGAAAAGTTATCTTGACTCTTAGCAATTAGCCCACAGGAGGTGCAAATTCCGGCTTCGACGTAACAATCAGAGTAATGACTAACATTTTCCCAAACTTTACAGTCAAACATCGCTAGAATCTATCTCTAATAAAAGTAATCTATCTCTAATAAAAGTCTCGCTATCTAGCAAATACTCCTAGAATCACGGCTCCCCTACAACTCCCAAACTCCTTTAGAACTTAACATCTCATCACCCTCCTCCTTTGCATAGCCAGACATTACATCAGAGCTGCGCTTTCCATTCTCATGCCGTTAAACCAGCCCCGGTGAGATCGACTAACCATTCGCCGAAGAAAGGCGTCGTCAAATAAAACGAGCACTATCCACGCGCACGAAGAATCTGTCGGTGGAAAATACCGACGCGTGCCGATGTAAAGAAAGTTGAAAATCCTCGTCGTTGGTCCGACGACGCGGGTTTATCACCAGAATGGAGGTAAGGGGGACGTTATCGGGTACAGGTTATCCCTGAAAATCCGCGGAATAGACTCGGTCCGTAAGCCGACTGGCTGCACCAACCCGTAGCCCGTAACCTTAACGGAAAATCGAAGCTGCTTACCATAAAGTCACCCTAAAGCCCAGAATCCCACGCGTCCTTTCGCCTTTTCCTCGGTTCACGGGATTGAAAAAGCGTCCCGCATCCCTCTGGATCGCTCTATACCCGGCCAAGGTTTCGGCCAGTTTTTGTCACGTCGAAAAGATAGCTCGGACGCCGACTAAGGTGCCTTCGACGGCAAAATATCGCGGCCAGACTACGCTCGATGGACCTCCGGTTACATTCTCAGGTAAACCATCGTTTTCGATAAGCACGAGATACGAGAGAGGTTTACGGTGACCGCAACTTACCCGAACAGTAAACCTACCCGTGGGAACCCGGTACGGGACGTTGAGAATAAAGTTTGGCGATGTCGTTGAATTTTGTGAATCACAGCGTGGATGGATTATATTCATGCTAAAGAGCCCATTTATGATTACAGTCGTAATAAAAACTTTTAGTATACCGTTGTATTTATCACAGCATTTACATATTAATTGATTAAAATCAAGCACATTAAATTTCGTATAGTTTAGTAACACTTTCATACGACTGCGAAACTGAAATGTAGAATCTGATAAAACAATGTTTAAACGGAAAAAAGAATAGTATGTTCCAATACTTTCTATAGCTGCTGTATAAGGTACAATAAATGTACTGTGTAAAGACATGATAATTAGCCGTCCTTAACGGGAAACCAAAAGTTAAACGAGGTATTTAGAAATAATAAAAGAGCTAAATATGATCTCATTAGATTAAAGTTGAAAATCGATGCCGCGAGTTTGGTAAGCATGGAATTTAATTACGAAAAATACAGATAGAAATTCGCGTATCGTAAAACGTTCGGTAGTTGCCGTTAAAATATTTAATGTCCGATAACGTAGCAACGAAAACTACCAACTAGCGAGACCGGTGGCTTCCGTGCAAACTTTCGTTCGCTCGAAAAGCGGCCGCCTGTAAAAACGAAGCTGCTGTTGGAACCGCCAATGGTTGAGCGGATGGTCGGTTGTAAAAGTTCTGCGTGCGTGAATGAAAAAAAAAGAGAGAAAATCGTCGGTCGAACGCGTTGCTGGGAAAACGAAGGCGAAACAGGCGGAAAAGTTGCGACTATTTCGTCGGTGGAGCAAGAGCTCGAGAGTTACGTCGGTTTCCACCCTCATTCGTGACTGCCGCGGCTACTAAACCGATGTAATTTAAGTGCAATTACCTAAGTGTCGTTAGCGCACGAGAGAAACTTGGAATTACGCTCTGTGTCTCTTCAACGACTCCCGGCATGCGAGGACACAGCACGGAAGAATAAACACCCGGTGTGCCTACAGAATTTTTACAGGTCGGCTTCAGAGACCTGCGGAGCTCCATCGAAGAAAATTTCCGAATCCCTCGTGTTTTAACATATTCGTTGCTTATAACATGGATTTTGAAGTTGTTACGTACTTTCAGGCTATGTTATAAGATTACGTGTATGATGACAACTTGAATATGAGGAACGTGAACTAGCACTTAAACGTTATTTCAACTCTAGCTCTCTCGAAAATCGAATCTGCGATTCAAAATGACATAAAATCACAGAAAATTACCATAAATGGTAAAAAAAAAAAGCACATGGAGGTAATACACGAAGAACCGAGACCAGCCAGTTGGTAAATATTAATTTACTCCCAGTCCAGTTCGTCTTTTCAGAGCGGCGAGAGGACGTGGACGCGTCTGGCGTTTTCGATTTGACGAGGTCGTCTAATTTCGAGGCACATCTGCGGCGGTGGTCTCGATTCGAAGGGGCTTGCTTCTTTTCCGGAGATAATGAAAGAGAGGGGGCGTGCAAGGGGGCAGGAGAGTGCCGTGTTCAAGAGGGTTGCTGGCTCCTCACGCGTGCACGGAATAATCCCCTTCCAGACCTGGCGAGCGTAAAAAATGCTCGAGAGAGATTTACGTTCGTCGTACAACTGTCGCGAGGATTTCCTCCGCCACTCGACACCGATCTCTCGACGTCTCCTCCAACAGAGGAGAAGCCGTATGGTCGAACGATGCTCGATATGAACGCGTCGAAAAGGCCGTTTTTCCAACCAACAAACAATCTTTGTATATGTAACGCCTCGCTATCCATTATTGGCCCTCCTTTGAGGGCCATCGAGAGCCATCGAGGACCATCGAGGCCGAAAGACCGCGAGACATCCGGCATGATGGTCGATTTCATAACATCAGCAAACATCGAGCGATGATACAGGCGCGAAAAGATATTTACCGATGTTAATTCCTGACCCGTACGCTCCAAGAACGATTTAATAGAGTTTGTCGAGGAAAGAAACGTTCAGCTGCGCGCTCCTCCCCAAAAGCATCGTTCTTTATCCACAGGCGAGCCTTTGTACTGTGCATTTCGTCGCTGTGTGCATTGGGATTTTATCCGACTTCTCGAGCAAACATTGTTACATATTAGGGGTCGTGGCAACAAAAGAGACCTCCAGTCCGACGCGTTTCGAGAGTTATGACCGGGCTCGAAACGTATAGAGGATTTTTAAAAAGATATGAGATTCTTTGGTACGAGTATCGATTTGTCTGTCCGTTATTTGTATGTACAAGTCACTAAACTAACACGAATTTACATTATAAATGACGTTTGCTGTGTAAATATAATCGTGAACGAAATGTATCGATAACTACATTTATGTAACAATGTTTCATCACCACTTGTAGTTTTCTGGTAATTAAAGTTTTCAAGCATCCTCATTCACAATCCTCGATAATATACAATATACAATGTATACATTCCATGAACGTATACAAGTGAGGCGGAGGGAAGATTCTCCGAAGAGAATAACAAAACGCATCTAAAAATTCATCGAATCACATATTTACACTTAAGCATATACTTGGCTCAATTGGAATATAATATAACCACAGATTGTGCTCAGATGCTCATAACATCTAATTGATACAGCACTTATGTATATTCTTATACGGTACTACATTTTCTCCTTGATGATCATAGCGAATCACGCATCGTCTAGCGAACGTTTCTGTCTAAAGTATCCTCACAAGCAATACTCATAGTACCCAATAAGGAGAGGATTAAACAAGTCTTCGCCTTATTCTAAAAGAAAGTTCCGAAGTCGACAATCGACTCATCAAACGATTCATCAAACGATGTACTATATTTTGACAGATGAAGACGGAGATGCGAGAGCGACCGGGCACCACGCAACAATAACTCACGCGCATAGGTATACTTATTCAATGACGCATATACACTATACACCTATCGCGGAGCGTGCATTACGGCCAGGTGCGGCGGGGAACCGGTGTGCTCGTGTTCCTGACGTGCATGGCTCCCCGTGACGCGTGTTTCACCGGGTAGTAGTTGCACTCGGGAGTCTGGTTTACATCTGAACGTGACAAGGCCGCCCTGCGCGCACGGTTTGTCTTTATGCATGGGAAAGTCTATACCCGGAGCCGCGGCGTGCCTAGATCCAACCAGGCATTATCGAACACGTGCATGCTATCCTCGCCTGAATGTCGGACTAATTGCGAGTCGCGCGGGAGATGTACACATAAATCCCTTTGAAACGGAAGCGACACGGTCTGGCCAACGGAAAACTCGTGTAACGAGCGCCGGCCAACCCCCATACTCATAATCACCTGTACGACCGCCAGCAGACTCGTGAATTAATCAAGCAGCCCGCTGTATTTTTTTTTCAGGCTGGACCATGCGAAACGACTCTCTTTTTTCTTCGAGATAGCGCGGCTTCCAGGAATTTAGTGGCTTCAAGTTAGTGATGATGAAGGTTTCGCATTTTTGGAGTTACGACATAGAGAGATTATTAACTCATGTTGATAACTTAGATGGTAAGGCAACTAAGAATGATGTATGATATATAGCATTTATGAGTAAATCGGACAATTTCGCCTGTCGTGTGTAATATATTACGGTGGAGGAACGAAATCGTCTGATATTGCTGACGGTCAGCTTATAAGTAACTTCGCAAAGTAGTGAATTTCTAATTTTTTAGGGTATGTGTACATTTAGCAGAATTGGATGAACTTTACCCTTATGAGTGAACTGTATATCTCTAGATAGGAAATACTAGTGACTAATATATTTGAATCTAGCCGAATTTTCTTCTTGTCTAATAGATATCTATTTAAGACAAAATTGACAATTCGCTATAATGAAGCTGAATTACTTAGAATGTGAATTTTTTGTATCCTTTTGAAACGATAAAAAATCTTGTTTAAACGAAGGAAAAATCAGACGCTTTCCGATATTTTCTTTTATACTTATGAAGAACGGAATACTCGTTTCTTTCTACAAGATATGAGGTGAAAGCAACAACGGAAGGTTGAAGTTTAAAGGAGAGAAGTTACTGGGTACAGTGAAAATCTGTAAACATTTCCGCGAGGCAGCACTAATCCTTCGCAAGGTAAAGATTACACGGGCAACACAACGTAAATCTACATAGCCAAGATCACGCTTCCATTTTTGCTTTTAACGAAGAAATCGAGCAAGGTGTAAGGAGGATCGACAAGGTTCTGGCTAGGAGCGCCTCGAAAGATTGCCGAAGGAACTGGGATTGAAGTTCTACGAGGTCTAGGAAGACGAAGAGAAAGATTTGCAACTTCGCGTAGAATCTACGAAAGCGAAAAAAGTTCGTGAATCTCGCCTTCCCGTGTAATAAGCAAAATCACGCAATATCCTCGTGCCAATCAAACAACCAATTGTCAAGCTTAATTGCTACTGTGAATTGCTCCATTATAAATTTCATTGTTGGAATTACGCTTTCAAACAACACACGATGTTAACTAGCTGAGAAATCTTCAATTAGGTTAAGTCTCATAATTAGGAATCATAAAATCATACTTAAAATTTTTACCGAGGTACCTCGGTAGACAATTAACGTATATCCATTCTACGGTAGCGGTTAAAGGTTAACGATGACGATAAAAAGTTCATCAAAATCCTCTTTAACGATGATCAAAAAGAAAAACGAAAAAAAAAGGATATCACAAGCCAGCAGACATTAATTAAACAGAACACGGACAAACTCCTATATAGCAGCGTGAAAAAGCGGCTCGTCAACGCGACATAATTACCGGAAGCCGCACAAACTTTCACTACCCGGCAACAACAGATTCGGCGATTCGACTAGCGCCACCGAATTACCGGTTCGTCTGGCTGCGTGCTCATTAGGAATTCCTGCAGCTCGTTATCCCGTCGTGGCTCCCGAAATTCGGCCTGTCTCGTCTCCGCTTCGGTTCCACGACGTTTCGCAAACTTCTTATATTCGCGTATGCTTATACATACGTATACATACACACATTACAAATTCGCGGGCTGGTCAGTCGACGAATAAAACCAGCCGCGGCTAAGCATTCTTCGAGCATAGTTCCTTGTGTGTTTCACATCCGTGGCTCTATCCGCGAGCTAGCGAGAGCACGAGCCTGACAATCGCGTACCGGCGACGCGGCAAACACCGTCGCCGGCAGACAATCGAATTTCAATTTAGACCCGTCGAACCGCTGCTTCCCGCTACACGCTCGAACAAGCAATCCTTTCCATTAATACGACAATGCCGTCGCCCTCTCGCGTATTTACTTCTGCCCGGGCGTTCACGCAACCGGGAAACAGAGGAGGCCTCCAACGCTATACACGAGCCTGTACTTTGTAGCTGGTCTCATTCGCGTCAAACAGAGGCGAGATCTATTTTCTACGAGTGTCGACGCTCACCGGTACCCGTTCGCTTCCTCCTCGTCAACGGAATACAGATCGAGACACTGTGAATCGCGCTATCTCGTTTCCATGTTTGGCGCGTACATAAAACGTACCCCTTTCACGCATAACGCGCGGCCATTGCGGCGATCCGCGTGAGTCCCTCGAGGGATGAAAGTTTGCCAGCAACGCGCCACACGCGTATTTCGCCTGTCCCCTGTTCGGCTTTGTACGCGCCACCTGTTTTCCCTTCGTCTGACGCCTGACGGCCCGTTCAGACGCTTCCTGATTATCGTTGTTTAGAATGTTGCTCGTTGGATCCCGTTGTTCCGTAAGATTATTCGGGGTGTGTTTGAAATTGAGTTGATCTTTAGGTACTTCGCGTCGGAGCGCGTGGTGGAGATTGAATCGACATGGTGTCTAATTGTAAATATTCTTCTGGATCTCGAACTGGCGGAAATTGGAAATTAATTGGAGCTGGAGTTTAGAAAATAGATTGAGTTTCTAAGATACATATGCGCGTACACTGATTGATGAACTTATTATTAACTTTTTCTCATAGACGAACTATCTAAGACTAAACTATAAAATTTGCATCAACCAAATCACGATGATGGCTACATAATGTAAAGGAAGAAGCAAAAATTTATTCGTATTATTTACCATTTAAGTAAGTACAACTTGAAATCTTCAGCGCGTTCTTTTAGACCAATCATCGAAGCAACTAATATTCTTAGACAACGTAATATCCAATTGACAAAATAAATCGTGAAAAGTGAGTCATTCTCGAACCTTCCAAATTCTCCATCGATCCTGCCACGTAACAACGTTTCTGAAGTTTACCGTGGATGTTCCAATTCGAACGCGACGATCAAGATAAGGGAGACTGGAAGAAGCAGCGAGGCTGTAGGCGAGGTGGAAGACAATAGAATTTACATATTCATCGGACCTTAACGGTGCAGCCCTTCAAACGCATACAGCGTGGGTAAACGTCTTCCGCATCCGATGTAAACAGAACACGCTTCCAAGAGGCACTCGCACCGTAATTCACGATAGAACGGCGTGCTTCTGCCTCCAACATCGAAAGACGAGCAAAAACTTCAGCCTCGAAGGAGGAACTGCTAACGTGAAGAAACTGGAAGAAAAGAAGCCGTAACCATGGGTGAAAACCGTGGCCAGGAAATGTTAAAAATGCAAAGGATTTTTTCCGAAACTTGTATGCACTCGCGAGTCGTTCTTTGTACGATTATTTGGTCCAACTCTCCGGAGAGAAGAAAAGATCCATCTACATATTCATCGATTTCGTCGAAGAACCAGCCACCCTATGAACGCCGGCTTTGCAAAATACCAATCTTTCATACGTTTACCATTCTTCGTCCGGCTAAAATGAAAACATAACGTGGCCGATCGATGAAGAAACGACGATGGAAGGAGCGAACGGTAATTGCTCTCATGAAAACGATATTAATTGCCACTTGATTCTCGATCAATGTCGTAAACTTTAATTTTCGTATCAACTAACATGCAATTATATCGTTCGAGCGGCACGATAAACGCTTTTCGTCTCTCTGTCGCTCGTATACACATGACACGTTCCCTGATCTCGATGTCGACAAGATCCACCGTTACGACGGGAGATCGCTCATGTTCCTGGTCCCGTGTTCCTCGCCCAAACGAGAAATTTCCTTTTCTGAAATCTCTATCGTAGGTAGTTACGACACAATCACAAGAGCGAGAATTCGAGGCGATCGTAAACGCGCGTTAAACGGCACGTGAAGTTTCAAATTGGCTCTGCAATCTTCATTTCGAGTGAGCTGATTTCAGCCTTTTGGGTTAACGAGTGCCGAATCATTTACGGCCATAAATGCTACTACCCTTTGTAATAAAAAATTCCAGTACAAGTACTACCCTGTTAAATTTCTGACTCTTTGCAATAAGAAGGGTCCCATGTATTTCTACTTTAATTCACCGTAACTAACGCGCTCCTCTCCCTGGGCTTTCGCTCGAGAATTCGCCCCTCGAAATGTTGACACGCGTTCAAGAATCATCCATGCACAATAGACGCGTCCCAAATCGCCTCGAGTGCCGCGAAAGAACACTTTCCGGCGTCGTTGACGCGAGCAGTGGCTTTTTAATCCGTCTCCGGTCTCGTTCGACTGCTCGATCGAAATCGACACCCAGTATTGTTGAAAAGGATCGACGAGCTCGGCCGAGATCGTAGTTGAGTCGAACGAACCAACCAACCAACCAGCCAACCGGCAGCCAGCCAGCCAGGCATTATTTATTATTAACGATATTCATACGCTTGTCAATAGCAGAGATTTCCACTCCGCGCGATGATATCGACTGACACACGGTTAAAGCGAGTGACAAGCGGCTGCCGACGCCGACGCCGACGCCACCGCCGTCGGCGGCCTGCCTGCCTGCCTGCCTGCCTGCCTGCCTGCCCGCCTGCCTGCCTGATTGCCAGCCGGCCAGCGTCCTTTCTCTCTTTTCTACCCTCTTCTACGTACATTGTAAACGTTCGATGGTTTATTTGCACGGGCCTCCCCACGCTACTAAATCGCACGAGCCATCGATTTCGATTAAGCCGTCCAACGAGTATCCCGCGCGTCTGCCCAGATCCACGGCCGCCATTTGTGTACACACGACCTAAACCTAAGAAGACTGAGATACGTACGTGATAATTTGTTGGTGTACCAGGGCGCTTCGCGTTTTCAAATCGACAACTTTATAGTTTAATTTAACTTTAGATCTCATTTTACATCCTTGCAATACATTTTTCTGTTACCAAAAAACACTTCAATGAAAGTTCCTAAAGTTTGCTTTACATTTTTTGTCAGTCAACTTCTTTATTTTTATATTCTCGCGTCATTTTTCCGTTACCAAAGAACGTTCCCACCCTTTCTTTTCGATAAAATGCTGGTTTATTTGCACGAGCCATCCCCAAGCTGAGAAAATCGCACGAGCCATCGATTTCGATTAAGCCGGCGAGAGAGTGCGTCCGGTCACGACCCAGTCGTCTTTTGTGTGCACGACGATCTGACGCTGGGAAAGCTCCATTGCCTCGGTAAAGAGAGAGAGATCGCGACCGATTAAGAACACAACGGATCCTCCAACGGCAGCAGACTGTTGGCGAGTCAATTTCACGCACGATTATCTACAAGGTTTTTTTTTAAGGGGCGTTCTGCGGTTCCGGAAAGGTCTAGGAAGCCCGATCTTATTAAACTTGACCTGCTCTCCGCGAGTTAGCAAGAGGAGTCGAACGAAACCGCCATACACGTGCGAATACGCCTGTTCGAGACATTAATTTCTACTGATCCGTTGCCTCCCGTTGCAACGTGTCCCGTTCGCGTTCGAATTTCACAAGCCATCGACCTCAATCAGAAATCCTGTCTACTTCCTTTGAGAAATCTGACAACGGCCAAACTCGATTTTAGACAAGATGGAACTCACCGTGACTCGTTTACCACCTACTTTAGCAAATTTCGTGAAAATGATATTTTTAACGCCCATCTATGGAAATAACTAGACTATGGATATTCGTGAATGCATGGGAAATTTACAGGTGTAAAAATGTACAGGAATCTCATATACAAAAATATTTTAAATATTCGAATCGAAATACTCGATTATTTCTTTAGTTCCATTCACAGAAATACAAATTCCATAGTGTAGCTATAACAATTTAAAATGTAAATTCTTCCTCTAAAAATTATTAATAACTGTCCCCGTGTCACACGATTTATTTCTCTTTTCACACTTCAGCATTCTATTTTCCATTCAGTACGCCAGATTTTCTCATGCACTTTTATAATTGCTCTCACGAAGTATTCCAACGAGATGTTTTCGTTTCTCAAGTTCCACGGATTTTTCCACTCGTTTCGTTCGCGTTTATTCATCGAAACAGAGTTTTCGCATTAGTTGGTCGGATTCAAAGAGCGGAGAAACAACGCGAATGCCATAAAGCCGGCCTCTCGAATCGAAATCGATCGAGAAGTTTCCTCAGATGCCGGTCTCGATTGATTCCAGACTTCCTTTTCAATTTAGGCCCCGCACCGCACCAGAACTTCTTTTCCCTTATTTTTCATTATTTTCGTTTCAATCTTCGATTTTTCCTGCCTTCCACGCCTCGACCATCGATCGACTCGTTTCCAAGCATGTCGGCTTAATGACTTGCAAACAAAACCTTCCGTACACTCAGACCAAGCGCAGACCAATAATTACAGAGAATACTTTGAGTTTGCCTACTTGGCTTTCACTCGATTCCACGGAAACGAAATCAGAAAACAACAGGAACGTGTAATCGTTCCTCTTCCAGCGTCGATCTCCGTCCGTTTGCCAACGTTCGATAGTAGCGAGCTAATAAATTCCATTGTCGAGCATCGGCTCGATTGCTTGTTCGTTAGCTCTCAATCTCCCTACCTGAGACAGTCAGTCATAAAGCGAGTCGATCAACGAGTGATTATATAAAGAATATCCGATGTAAATGAAACGCGACTCAAACTCGATCTCCATAAATTGTTTCCGTTAAATTGCAATCGGACAATTTACAAAGGTTCTTTGCAACCTGGTCCTTTAGTAAACGACGGGCTGCGGCTCTTCCGTCGTCTCGAGTTTTTCTTCGAGTATCTATCTCGGGAAACAAATATCGTAAAAGTGCAAAGCTTCGTCGATGGTTCGGTTTGCATTTTGATCGATATAGAAAAATCTGAAGCATTTTTATCAATCATAGATTTACAAAAATTCGAAACTTGTAGAAGCTACGACAATTGAAGAATTTTCTTTGTCAAATGGAAATGGAAATTTGATTTCTCTAAAATTTGCTATATTTTTCGAGGTTGTGCTTTGAAGAGAAAGAGCAATGTTCATCATAGGAATAGGATATTTACCTACGATAGATTCACGAAACATAACTGGATTTATAAAATTTTGAAATTTGAAGAAACTACTGCTACTGGTCCAATTTAAAAATTTCCTTCGTCGGATATCTAGAAATAAAAGTAGAAATTTGGATTCAGATATGGTTCAATGCCACCCATCTAACAGAACACGACTCATATGGTACCACTCACTTCTTCGCATCCATGGGAAACTCGCATGGAGGTGAGATGAGTCGATTTGGCTGGAACAGGCCCTCCACTTCCCTGAAGTTCCCCACGCTAGTCAGTTCTAAGCAAAAGAGGAACATCAGCTCCATATCGGTTTTCGATCTAATCGAAACGAATAGAAAATCCTGTCCAGTCTAGCTGGCCATAGTAGAAATCATAGAAACGAAGTTGATGAAAAGAGCAAATTCTTCCCGATGATTTACTGATTTTGGACAGATTTAGAAAAGCTCTAAACTTATAGAAACTACCGCCTTCGATTCAATTTAGGAACTTCTAAAACCGAATATTTAGAAATAAGGCTAGCAATCTGGTTTCCGCATAGCTCGAAATCTCTCTCAAAGTTCTCCTTAAAGACAAAGGAGCAACGTTCGTTGTAGGAATCGGATATCGACTCGAGGAGAAACTCGTATTGATTCCAAGCAACGCAGTTACGCGACACGGAAACGTCTATCCCGATATCCGAATCAGAAATTCAAAACAGTAGTGATTCCCAGAAGCGAACAAATGCCAGGAGCGAAGGAAAATCGAAATCGGGACGGTTTCCGAGGCCAACTCGATCGCGCGACACCTCGTATATCATAGTGAAATCCATTTTTCTCGCGACGCATCGTTCACTACTGAGCGCATCGTTTCGAAATTCGATACAAAATATCTATTCGCGAGATCCCAGCGAATATATATTTCCCGCCAATCTGTCGGGCTACGTGAAGTCAGTCGAAACGTATTCGCGTTTCATGATGCGCGAACGCATACCTGGTACCTTCGATCCTTAACAATGCGATTACAGCTCGTACGAAATCAATCTGTCGCTCGAGATCATTGCAGAGCAACCTGCACATACATGTATCTCCCCTATCTTTCATTTCTATGTGTACATCTCCAAACTTCTCTGTTTTCATACTGAAAATATTTTAGGAATACTTTATACGTTTTCTGCATTTTTAAGTTCTCTTTGGAAGAGTAAAGAGAATTTTGTTGTTTTCCAGAAATACATTGTTCATATATACTAATGTTTTTTCCTGTATTTTACGTTAACTTCTTCTACAACAACTTTATCCGGTATGTGTATGTTGAGATATGCATAATTTTGTGTGCTAGACTAGATTAGCCGCGTAGTAGTGACACACGTATGTGAATGTGAGTGTGTGGAAGTATGTGTGTGCGCGACGTCTCAAGAAACAGATGAATGTAACTGTTCCGTTGGCAGTCTGGTATGGAAGATGGTGAGAAAAGAAAGTACTAAGACGCGTGCAGGTGTGTATCGATGAATATCTTTGAAATCGTTTATTAAATAAATACATAACTATTAGAATATAAATTCTAAGTATAAACTTAGTGTTCCTATACCATTATTTCGGCGATTAAGATCCAAAATTCTCAATAGTGTAATAAATGAATATAATATAATATAATTTAGTACACAAATGAACATCCATTACAGAGTCGTAGAAGCTTCGAACGAATAAAATTCGAGTCTCGATTACAACTTGGACGTGGCTCGTTTGTAGACTGGCAGTCGTTGGCGAATAGCTCACCTTTCGTTAATTGGAATTTTACGACTGCCTTTGTGCCTTCCATGGCGATTGTCAGCTCCTGATAAAAGCATCATCGGGACATTGAACCAGATTTTCCCCCTACCACCGATACCAGTTGCAACGAGCCAGTGCTTTCTCTCCCTCTCATGCCCACCCTCTCTCTACCCCTCGATCGGACCACCCCTTTTGTTCGCAGGCAGCGCGATTACGAGTCCTATGAATTCTTGACGGTAGCTGGATGCCAGACGATCCGATAATGAGACCACTCAAAATTCATGTCTGCCTCGTTGAAAAGACACCGGGGCTCCTGCATGCACATCCCTCGAATCTATTGTATTTGCAAACGCCGGATGGCGTCTGGCGTTCTAGCAGAATTTTCTCCTTCCAAGAGACGATGAAACGAGCGGCCGTTGTCGATTCTTCGGAAAAAATAAATCAAAACGAAGCTACGAAAGTTCCGAATGCGAGTCGTGAGACGAGAACGTAATGAAATTGGGAAGAAGAAGAAGAAGAAGAAGAAGAGGGAAGAAAAACGTTGCGTGGTATGGTACACAGTGTTGTTTCCACATTCGTTTGCTTTTCATCGAACAATGCGTCGAGACAGAAAACTTGTTCGAAAAATTTTCGAAAAATTCTATTCTTCGTGCTCCTTACAAACGGCGGGACGAATTCTCTTTACAACACGTTTCACGCACAAGCGACGTGATTCCCTCTGTCCACTCGAGCTGAAAGATCGAGAGACCCCCTTCTTCTCCTCTCTCACGGACGGACACGTCGGTTTCCCAGTTACAGAAAGTTTAGGCATACTCGAACGGAGGAACTTAGGAACGATATAGAGTTTCGCCTGCTCGTCCAACAAATCATCGTGCACGCGTACACCGAGCACCGATGCCGGGGACGACGCGAGTTCGAGCGGATCGTGTAACGAGTCGAATCGATGCATTCCGTCTTCGGCTATTCACACTCCGGCTGGAACATTACCCGGGATCGTTTCCACCGATAATACGTTAACAGACGATTTACCGTTTACCCGTGCATTATTTACCGCGTCTACGTACGCGCTAATGCACTGGCAATGGATAGAGGGAAAGTCAAAGAGACTGAGAGTAACCGAGAGGAACTGAAAGAGAAAGAGATACGAGTTACACGGAGGAAACTCGGCGAGTTCGGTTTAGTACGCGCCGTTTCTCGTGCAGAAACGAGCCACGAGACGATGAAATATCTCGTTCTGTCCGACGAATCGATAAATCCGCTCGCCTCGATCCGAGTCGGATTTTACGGTTGCCAAGATCGGATTATATCAGGCAGCCGATTGCATTCGTCACCGTGTGGACGTCGCGTGTACGAAGACACACAGAGAGAGAAGAGACTCTCGAGAAAGCTCGTGTTTCCAGGAGGAAGTAATGAATAGACGGAGAGAAATAGGTCACAGGCCATTCTATAGCGATAGCCGACACGAAGGGTCACACGGAGCCAATAGGACTCTAATAAAAGGCTAGCCAGCCCTCGACAAAGCTCCATTGTACCGTTGTTATATCTCCTGTAACACGATATCGCATCCTTTCTCGCGCGTACGATGCTTTTCTTCCTCTTGCGTGTATACCTCGTGTCCTTTTCTCCTGGACCGAGCTTCTGCTTCGCGCGCGCGACAGGTGAGCCTTGCACACCTGAGACTCGTAAGAACCATTGTTTCTCGTGTTACCCCATGGAAAACGACGATTTCAGAAGGAAGAATCCTCCTCTGTTATTCAAATCTCAAAGGATTCTGTTAACCCCAGTATCGAATGGCTTAGGATGAAAGAGGATCCGCATCGCTAAATTCTGTTACCCAATAGACCGATAAACGGAGTTTACGGTTCCTTAATAGGCAAACCCCCATCCCCCACATGGTTTTCAATCAACCGTAGCAAACTCTTCATCGGTGTAGCATCATAGAATAACCCAATCATCGATGATTACCGCAACACCCTTCCAGCAGAGTCACCATCGTGAATAGTATTAACGTGCACGTAATCAAGATCCCCCTTTTTATCAGTCCGTTCAGCATCCATTCCATACACGAGTTTTCGATACACACCTCAAACGGGACGAATTTCACGCCCAACATATGGCGAGCAGCTGCTGTTCACCTAACGCGTGGTACGCGTTGATAATCCTCGCAGAGGATCAGCGCCAATGACCGACAAAATGTCTGGCTTGCGAGCTGAAATCGAAACCGAAGAAACCGAAGACTGTACAGCTATTCCAAGCAGAATCGACACGGAATCGGACGATCTCGCACACAAATTGGAAGCAGTATGTATGCGCGTACACGAGCTCACCGCGACCACCGCAAACCCATAAACACGACACCATATAAAATACAATATTATGTCACCACAAGCCGTCATCTGGCTGTGACGGTAACAACCTCTTCGAATCCGGCGCCCTGAACCTGATTAATCGTTACACGTGTTCGCAGCGGTATCTTTCTCAACACCGATCCCACCGTCCTTTTTCAAGCGAGTCTGTGGTCGTCGGTTGGCCTCGATGACCGTCTGGTCCTCGATATATACGTGAGATAGCTTTTGAAACGAAATAAGCCAATTTTCTCAAATTTTGTAGAGGAAGTTGGCGAGTGCGAGCGAAAGAAACGCCTGCGTGCGAGAATAAATGCAAGGATGCATTCTCGAGACTCCAGGATCTTCGCAATGCGCGATCGTAAATGAAATCGACATGCATGATGATGAGATTGCGGATGCAAATATACATTTTTGTAAACATAATTAAGAAAATGGAATCTAAATGACGATTTTAGTAAATATTGTAGCTTAGTGACTTTGAATATTTCGTATTACTTGAAGTAATCTCTATAAATCTCAAAATACGTATATAAGAGTTTCTTTAAAAAATTTCTCTATCTCTAGATTATAGTATCTGCTACTTTACTTTTTGTATAGAGAAGGAAATACTACTTTTCAGTGTAACCGGCAAGAGGGTTAAGGCTCTCAAGGACAACCATTTCTTACGGATGAAATATAAAAAGAGAAAATCGTGTTAACGGATACGATAGTACGTCGGCAAATATTTCAATTAAAGATAAAATTGTAATAAGAAAAGATTCGACTAACGTTCAGCGCAACCCTTCACCAAAACTTTAGTAGAGAATCAAGATTATCTCGTAGATAAATTTGAATTATTTAAGTCTCCAGAAAGTTGTAGCTACATTGTAGCAGACAGGGTCTGATACGAAGAGATAAAGAAAGGAACAGTTTTCGAACACACCGGCGCAACGTGAATTATACGAGACATGGTTTAGCAACATGGTCCGAAACTGCACTCGACTGGAACTACCAGCCATAATATTGCACCGTCGGTGGTTGCTAATGTTCAAGTTTTGATGAACTCCCGCAACACGAGAAATTCAGATACGCAGCCATCGTCACTCGAGGCTGCAACAAATGTTGGCGTTAAATATCGATTTACAGCTGGACAGAGGGTTTGACAGGGCGACAACGTTTAAAAAGGAGTGAGGTGAACACGAAAAAGTCACGGGATGGTAGCGAGAGAGCCTGTGCCATGCAAATCCCTAACTTTCAGGCCGAATCGAAAATTCTAATTGCAACGTGTCAGTTTTCCAGGCCTCTATCTTCCGGTTGGCGTGTCATGAAAGGGCAAGGGTGGAAGGAGAGGCTAACAGAGCGAGAGGGAAACAGCATGGAAAGGGTCGGGTCCAGGAAAATCGACGACCGTTCGTGTTTATCGACATTAACATGGTTTGTCCCCTCTGTCAATTTCTGGCTGCAATATCGGAGACACGTTTCCCTGCACGGACACGCCATGGAAGCCCGACAAAACGTCAGGGAAAACGGAAGACGTCTCTGTGACAGCCAGTCAGCCCCGTCCGCTTTGGTATTTTTCCTACCTCTTATTTCGTCTCTTTTCACCCGACTCCCTATTTTTTCTTCCTTCCACTTTCTCGTCCTTTGTTTCTCTTTTTTTCGGGCTCGGTCGTTTTACTTCTTCCTCCGTGAAAATATCACAAGACCGAGACTGCATCGTGGAGAGAACAGAGGCAACACGACGCCGCGACGGGGAGAACAACGGGGTGCATAAATTTCAGAAAATTGTTTCTGCCACGCTGCAACGTCAGGATAAAAGGGATGGAGGTTAATACGGAAGTGTCCTCGCGGTCGAGCTTCCTCGAGTTTTCTTTAACCGGTCGCGTGACTCGAAAATTGGATGGGATCTCTTGATCACGCTCGCTATATTTAACCTTCCCTCTCTCTTACTTCCAAGAAATCTCGTGAAAAAGTACATTTTATCGATACCACTCTCTCCACGATCACCTGGAAACCGTATTTTACCAGGAGAACCAGTACAAATAGAAATAAATCAATCAAACCTGCAATTTTCTCTTTCAAAGAATCGATTCCCTTCTAACGATTACTAGTTCCAAGTGATTTCTAGTAACAACCCAACCGTCTCAAACTTGTTAATCAACCCTTAAATTACATCCAACAACACTCCAACAACGCGGCAAAATACAGGAAACGAGTGGTGGACCGGTAATATTCGAGCGACGAGGCGGCAAATCTTCTGCTAAGGTCCTTTGCCAAGGATACACGACTTTCAGCGAGTCCCCGCGAAAGGAACAGGTTCAGAGGGCTGCGGCGACCATCTCGATCGGGTCCGGTAATTTCCTTCTCGCGGTCTGCTTACCGTGCAATCGAGTCGGTCAAAGGCGATGCCCATCGGCCGCCAATATAATTACGCGTCTATCGCGCTTGCATACGCGCCGCTGTAACATTGCGTTTGAAGTCCGGCCGGGATTGCCATTAGCCCCGACCGACACAAGGGGTCTCACCCTGACGGCGCCGAGAGACGCCAGCGTCCAACTCGAGCGCGCCTGTTCGTCCGACACGACGGGTTATTGAAATTCTAAAATGATTTTATTCCGAGTGGCAGGTAATAACCTACGCTTCACAGCTGACTTGCGTGAATATTTAATGCTTCATCGTACAGCCTTTAACGGAGATCACTGGATTGCTGCGAGGGAGGCAGCGTATTGGGTCGTTTCGGTGTATTTCATGCCGAATTAATTTTCGGTGTCACAAGATGTTCAAATTAGATAAGTAGATATCCTGGAATAAGAATCTATGCCAAAGTGCTTCGAAGGATATTTAAAAAACGGAGGGGATAGGATCTCTTCCACAAAAATTTTTCAGAGTTTGAAATTCTTTCTTGAGAATGACGAAGATAGAAAATTATTAAAATTGAGAACTATGAGAACATCTATTTTTATATTGTGAGGAGTTTCTACCTAGGTCTCTAATAGAGCTCTCACACGTATTTTAAAGCGTAAATATTTTAAATATTTTGGTGTAAAATATCTGCCAAAGAACAGGAGACTTTTCCTTTGATAAGAAATTAAAACTTGATAAGAAATTGGATTCTTTATCTTTTGAAAAGATGAGAATAGAAAATACAAAGAGACTCGCCCCTTAAAGAAAAATTAAATAATGGATGAAGATAATAGAAAACACAAGAAAAAATGAACTTTCTCGTAGTGACAGATTTCTATCGTGAAGAACGTGATGTTTTTACTAACTTTGCGAAATTTTTTAGCGAAACTAATTCGGCAATTGTAACAGGCAATTGCACCGATTTGTCTTGGAGAGAGAGTTGCTTCGCGTAGTCGCTGATGAAGTTATCACAGTTACAAGGCAGACTAAAATACCTGCGGTTTACATTAGCCACCTGTCCGCTTCGGCATTAGTTCATAATTGCGCGACATTGTCGTGCCGCTGTAACTCCATGCGCGAGGACATTGAACGCCTGATTGGCGTCGAACCGAGCTCTCATGGTTAACGCGCGTGCTACGCTGCGCCGATGAATATTTAAATTTAACGTGATTACGTGAACCGTTTTGCTCTACCTGTCGTTCGTTGAATCTGAAACGCTGTCAAAGGGACGACCAACCACTTCGGCCCACTATAATGCAAGATAATCCAGCCTTTAATAACCCTAGCCGCGTGGTATCGGAGAATCGGCTTGCGATTCTCGATGCCGAAATACCGACGGAACCTCTTTCGATAAACTGGATGTTCCACTCCTCTATAAAGTGATTGAACTGCTTAAAGCTTGCTTCTTAACCTCTTCTCTCATCGTTCCTTTAATACCTCCTTAATCCTCCGACAGCGCAATATGTAAACCAACAAAGAAGTAAAAACGAAGAATATAGAACATAATTGTAGCATTTAAGATACGAAATGGCTAAATGAATTTAATCATTCTCAAGCTACTCTGTTAAACATCGTGATAAATATGGTGAAAAAATAAAATAAATATTATATATCTATTCCATGTGTTTCTGTGTGTGTCTGAAAAACTGCAGTAAAAATTACATTTCAAACTAAATTTTTATTTAAATACAACGCATCACCGTCGAATAGGAACCGTAATCCATATCACGAATATGACTCGATATTATAATGAAAGGAGTTAATGATCCAGCAACGAATGAAATATGATTCGAGTTATAAAACCCTCATAATCTTCATTTTTAAATAATCCTCGTTTTTTACGCACTTCCAATTCAAAAATTTCGAACAATCGCGAACCAAAATCCAGTCTATTGAGCGCGAGTTAATGTTAACCCCGCGTGTGCACGGGGCTGACAAACAGACAACGACGAAAAAAAAGCGAGCAGGGACAGAGATGGACATACACACATAGCAGTAGCCAACGACCCGTCAAAAATGTGGGACACAAACGCGCGGGTCCCTTTCTTTTTTCGCTGCGAATAGCCCGCATGCATTGCGCGGAACCGGGCTCACCATTTACAGGGGAGCCAGGCCTCTGGAAATGATGGCCTCCGCGAAGGAGAAGAAAGACGAAACCATATCGCGGAGGGATATGCGTACAACGCTATTTATTCCCTCATCCCCCACCCTACATTGGTCCTTCCCTCATCCGTGAAGGTACACACGAGCTCGCTCTCCTATCTCCTTCTACCCTTTTCTTCGTTTCCCTTTGCTCGATTCGTACCACTGCACCCCCTTTTCTACGCGTTGACCCTCTACCGCGGATCCAACCATCGTCGTACGTACTATACATACGTTTCAACCGGGAAGGTTTCCAACATCCTGACCCAGAAATACACTGTCCAGAACGCCATTCGAATCCTCGAAAGGTCAAACAGAAATTCACGGACCGTTCCATACATACGAACGGTATAAATTTTCAGGATGGCGTAGTGTCGAACGGTCGTGAAAAATTTTAACCGAACGGCTCTCGAGATCGCGGTAATGGCCGTCGATGACAGTTAGTGGCGTTAACGAAGGTGTTACCGTCGGCATTACGGTGGCCGTTAAGGGCCATGAACGTCAACGAAATTGCCGGCCACGTTCGTTGAAATAATATAAAGGCGAATATCAGAGGACAGTCACAGAGTGAGAGAGACTTTATTAATAGAACGCGGTGCTCGAGACTAACGCTGGAGTAGCTTAATGTCCGCTGTAAATTCGCCAACGAGATTGACTTTACTCCACCGAGACGGGACATTCTCTCATCCTCCCTGTCGTGCCTCGAAAAAATATCCCCAGAAAGTGATGCGGGGAGTAAAAGGCAATCGAAACGCCAGTCCGAGGATTGTTTGCTTCCGCGAGTCCCCTTCGAATACATTTTCATTCGTTATTAGAAAAGATAGCGACTTCCGTTAAAAACTTTCCACCCTCTTCTGCTACCGACTCGCCGCTTTATTTTCACGCCACCCCCTCGCCTTAAACGAATTCCATTCGCAAATAGACGCGAGAGTTTACCTTCACCGTAGGCTTCCTATTATTTACCCGATTTCTCCTACCGGGCCAGCAATTTCCTTGATTATTTTTCAACTTCCACACGTCCCTCCCCCACCCCCACCCCATCCGTCCGTTCCCAAGGATGAAAGACTACTTCCGCGAGGAACTTCGCTTTTTCATTATCCGCCCTTCCTGGATTCAGCAAGTTTTACATCCTACCGGCTGGAACCGAGTTAAACTGCGGTTATAAGGTCTAATTTCTAGCACGGTAGAACGAATTATTAACTCCTTCAACCGACAACACGGAGAACAACAACTCTCTCAAAGTTCCGTGGCTTATAGGAACAGAAATACAAGTCCTGTTTTCCTTTGCAACACGCCAAGGTACGTTAAAACAGAGTTTTACTCGGCTTTTTTCTTCCCCTCAAGAATTCACCCTGTAACGGTATCGCGAGACCTCGTAAAAAGTACTCTAGGTGACTGTAGATGCTGTCGATAGCGTTCCCTATTATCGAGGGAACCGCTGGTAGACGCCACTTCGTCGCGTTCACGGAAGGCGGTCGAAAAACAGGCTGGCTGTTATCGTTGAGATTCAAAGTAGCGCGACAACGAGAGAAACGGATCGAAGGGGGATGGTTGGTGGAAAAGGGAAAATTTTCGCGAAAGAAAAGCCGCGAAGAATAATAAGTGAGTGAGAGAGATATTTCTTCGGTTGCAGGGAGGGAGGATAGGGGTGGATCGCAAAAATATTTTTCCAGACATCACTGAATTATTCTCGCGCGAGGGCGGCCCGCTCGATGCCGATAGAATATTTTCTAAAGAACTCATTATCGGAAAAGTTACTCCTTCGTGGTCGGGAGGGTCGACAGCAATGGAGCTACAATCGAACGGACCTCCCTGGAAGATGGTATTAATAGTTGATTCGCACGGAAACGATTGGAATCGAGTCGACCAGAAGTTTTCTATCGAGCCACCAATACCATCCTCTACCTGATCGGTCGAGTCTCTTGCGCTCACGACTGGGAAGCTTCTCAATCGAATTACGGAAACGGTTCTGGCGCGATGCCCAGGCCACCGACACTCTCTTACTCGGAATCTTCCGCGTGATCCTCGACAACGTCCACCTTCGTATTTTTTAATAGTCCCTCGGGAATGCCGGAGCGGCCGACCATTTATGACAGATGGAACCACAAAAATTATGAAAATTCGTAGAAAGCTGTTAATACATTTTTAGCGCTCGATTTATCAAAGACAAAACGATAAGTGTTCTCTTCTATTCGCATAAAATCTTGAATTACGTTGTCGTTATTTCTTTAAGATTGTTCGAGCAACATGTTATACTCTCTTATGGTCATTAAAATATAAATGACAATAATTTCAGAAAATATAAGATTCGAATAACTTACATCATTTTTGGTTTCATCAAAAATATTGCTATTCTGTGAGAATCAATCAAACCTTAACAGCGAACGTCTTAAAAAATCCAACGACATGAATCACCTTAGGAAAACAAAAATCATCTACCATATGCATATTAGGAAACTTCTTTTTCGCATAACTGTAGTTTCTCTGAATGCTTGTACCATTTTATATCTCTTCAAAGAATTCGAAGGAAATAGACTTACGAGTCTTAGCTGGCTTTCAAATATATTTGCTTCCCAACAGTACTGTAATATAAATGCTACTACAAAGCACATATTATTAAAACATAAAAGGCACTACACCCTATAAATCCTAAAGACGCACGATATGAGGAGAATCTGTATAGCCTGTGAAAAGGGACATTATTAAGAGACGGTGAGATATTGATTTTCCATTTCTTAGGCCTAGACCATCGTAGGTAGTCCATAGTCGCTGTGTGCAAGGAAGAAAAAAAGGCTTGTTCGACACTACCCTCGTGCTCTTCGCTGTCTGTTCCCCTGACCCCGGTGTGCACGGGCCATTACTTCGCCCGTAACCCTTCTTTAAGCGCGCGGTTCGCCCGCAGACCCTCAGACTCGGTCACGCCCAGCGCTATCTTAACGTCCGTTTTCGGGGTTTCGGTATTTTTAGCGTTACGCGGATAATATACCTGCGCCGTGAATGAGAAAGAGAGAGCGAGAAAGTGAAAAGGAGTCGGCTCCCGAGCCGCTGCTGATCTATGGTTTCGAGGAACAGAAGGGGCAACCCACCACCTACCATGGAATAGAACCCAACGCCTCGCGTATAAAGATAGTCATCTCTCGCCTCGCGAGTTTACATAGATTACTATTGCGTCGAACGAACCCCTGTTCCAGTCCAAACTTCTGTGGACCCTCTTCATCACTTTGAACTCTACCTGGACTTTGGTAGCGGTACGGTATCGCTATGGTATTTCTGACGGAGGGGACTACAGTATGAAACAAAACTGAACACACACATATATTTGACATGAATAACAACTCATTCAACGTTTTCATACAGAATATATATTGAAATAAATGGAATATGTAGTGTTACGTAGAAAGTGAATAAAAATTATATGCCACGATTATCATAATAGGATTCTCCATCTTTGAATCGGCGCATATTTGTAAAAAATACGTAGCACGTGCATGCATCTGAATTTCAAATATAAAAGTGTAGAATCTCGCTATGATAATCGCGACATACCATTTTTATACATCCTGTGCAATATCTTGCCTTTCCAAGAATCCCACTTATGTTACGTTCGTTATATATTGGTTAATATAAATATTTTTCGTACATTCAGTTTTGCATTGTGAATTATGTTTGATAAATAAATATTTAATTTTTATTGACTTTTGGAACACTTGATATTGGTTTCACGAGCCTCTGGATTTAATAGTGGCTCGAATACGCTTCATTTCGTATTCCGGTTTAACAGAATACCGCTGTTTCTGCACCCATGTCCTCCTTCCTATACAGCAATACATGTACATGTATGACCCGTATGGTCAGCATGGTCACTGTGGATATTGGGCTCGAAACGCGAAAATAGGAGAAAATTAATTCGATATCGCGACACTAACTACGTTGACAGGCGGCATTAACGGATGATTGAGATGTATGTAGTTTGGAACAGTGTATGGCGTAACTCAGTTTGATCACACGTCATGATGTACTCATACTACTACTTATAGATGGTAGAGTTTCGAAGATATAGGAGATTCGTCGAACACTCGATTATACACGTTCAGTAACCTATCATCGAGAAAATTCCTACCGTCTCCTCAACAGAAGAGCGACAGAAATGGAAACAGAAATGCTATGATGCGTGCATTCGTTTCTGTTCGCGATATGTAATTTCTTCCCCTTCAAAACTACCAGATCATTGTAACTACCGTACGAAAAGTGGTCGTACGATACCTCTCACGGCACGACCCCTTCATCAAATATTCACCGTTCAATTTCATTTGCAATTTCGATCTGACTGAAATATCCACAAGTCACCTCTATATATACACAAATTCGATCCTAAGAAATCTTCTAGTTCTTCGAGGAAATATCTTTCTTCCGTGTATCACCATCTCTTCCAATACCTGCTAGTCCCTTCGAATTCTTAATATCAGATGAATGTGCACATATGTGTATACGTATATTTACGCGCGTAAAAGAAATCCGGTTACGAGTCAATAAATGTACTAATTGATAAGAATAAAATTCCAGTGGAAAAAGATCTATCCATGCTTCATCAAAGTAGGTAACCACAGCTGTAAACGTGAAGATGTGTGCGTGAATAAATGAATAAGGAGATCGCGCGTTGCCAGTCGTTCAACTTTGTCATTCAGATTCAGAGCTCGATTCCAAGGTTTCCGTCCTCGTGGATCGCTATGGAACATGTCGTCGATCCGCACGAGGCAAGAAATCGCGGCAACAAACGCGACCAGCCACTTCGGTGATTTACGAGAACGTTCAACGTGCCAGGTTGGTAATGGGCCGATATAGCAGACCAAAGCAGCCTCAAAGTCTGGCGTCGCGGGACCGTGAAACGGGCAGAGTCTTCTTGAAAAACCGCCGCACCACGCGAGAGTGTACACCGCTATCGGTCTTACCACGCTCGAACGCATCCGCGCATCCTGTTTGCTTCCTCGAGCCCGGAGAACCGTATATGTATATATTCTCGGCGGGCAACCCTTCGTCTCGAGCTCTTTCGCAACATTGTACCGATCTACGGTGGTAAGGAATAATGGTAATCGGTGTACTAACGTGGGTGGCTTTGTTGCATCAAGATTTTCTGCTACCTTCAAAGCGGAATTTTAGGATTTTCTGTAGATTTTCTCGCGGTGCTTTCAAGCTACGATCTTTTACGTGTCTATAAATTGTCTCCTGTTACTCAAAAAGTTGAACTCTATATACTTTTATAGATTTTCTGTTGTTACCTTAAATACAGAATTTTAAGTTCTCGTATATTTTTATGAGTTCAGCGGTGAAGATGAAATTTTTGATATTTCTTTAAATTTTATGTAACGATTGTCAATGAATAAATAGATTCTAATTTTCTCTTCTTACGATGCTTTAAATTAAATCTAGTTTAGGTTTGAAAGACTTCGTGAAACGTCACGTTGTTTTGAGAGACAGGAAGCGAGCGAGGCTTCCAAGGATTCAAGTTCTGCAACTAATTTGTACGTCGAACTCGTTCAGGGCAATAAAGTGTAGCACATAGGTGGCAAAAGTGCCTGAGGTAAGATATACGATACCACGGTGTTACTTCTGACGTCTTGTAAAAAGACGAAATCCCTCGATTTATACGGTACTTCTTGATCACGGTGGAGATGTTTATGGCCGAAGAAAATGCAGAATAAACATGGAGACGAACGAAATCTTCTCCCAATTTTTTTCTTTCGGTTTTTTTATTGCTTCTTTCTCGCTAGCATGAGTTGCAGGCAAAAGTTAATTAAGGCAAAGGCTTATTCTGAAAAAGGCGCAACAGCAACGTACGGAGCGACCGTGATCGATCTTGCGTTCATGCTCGAACGAACCGGTGCATCCGGTTCTCATGCCCGCGTAGAAGAATATTCTGACAAACGGCGGCGAAATATCGTAAAACCGTCGATCGCTGATAATTAATAGCGTCAAGGAACGCAGCGGCCCATTATCAATGGGAAGCAATAAATAACGATTCTCTTTCAGCGACTGTTTATTAGAGGCTACCACTCTTTATTGTCAGTGCCACTTCATTGCACTTGCCGATACTCCACCTCCATTGTCTCTGTGATCGTTTCTTTCGAGCCTTTTCTCCACTTTTTTCGTTTTTCTCCTATTTTTACCTCGACCAGACAATAAATTTATTCCACTCGTTACCTTTCCTCTACGGAGAAACGAAACTCGATTTCACGTATACCAGCGATCGATACACCAACGATGTCTCTAAAGTGTGCTAAAACGTGATACAAATAGTGATCTACTCATTCTTACAAGCAACAATAAGGATAATAACGAAACGAAACAAAATCCAGATTATTATTATGTATCGAATAAACGATTCAATGACTCCTAATTTCTCTATTCGATCGTTACGAACAAACGAAGAATCCCTATACCGTTTCCTATATGTCGCTGAATCGCTACAATTTAATTACGAGCAGATTTTTCATCTTTGTCAAAAACAGTCGCGACAAATTGCTCGCGTGAAAGCAGCACTTAAACCGGGTCGTAGAATTTAAACGGATTACAGGCTCCTCGGGAACGACGGATATACCTCTCCTCGCTGTCTGAGGGACTTCTGCGACCCCTCGATAATCCTCAAGATAAGAAATATCAAGGTACAAAGGCGAAGTAGAAACTGAGAAATCCAAGATCATATTCCGTCCGTCAGGAGCCAGCCGGAAGGGTTCGTCTCGCGTTTCCCGTCGCGCCTAAGTACTCGCTCATTAAAAATAACGAAGGCGGCGGGCAGGCGGGTTCGGTAATTGAATTTCCAATATCTATTTACCTTTGCAAAGGAGCAGGTCCTCTACCTTTTCCTTGGCGATCGAACGATTCTCGATGGCTTATCCTTCAAAGAGACTCCTTCTTATTTCCCTGCCAATTGTTCGTCACCATCGAAACAGAAACGAACGAGAAAAATCGACGGTCTGACGAAAATTTTAGAATACAGTACGATGTAACTCGTCTCTCGAGGTGATAACGAAGACGGTACGAAAACGGTACAAAAACGTGCGAGAAAACGTACCGTGAAAAATATAGCCCGGCAGGTATACATCCGGGAAACCGGACGATCGTTCGCAAGCTTCGCGATATTTCGGCCACTTAATGGAAAGCTCGAGAGCTAGAGCTCTGGCCCAGGCAAAGGCACGGGCCATTCTCGGTCGCACATATATTTTTCTTCGTTTCGACGGAGGGAGTGGAAAAGCGAAGTCGTAGCCGGAACCGCCCCTCGTTTAAGAGCTAAAGAAAGAAAGAACTGGCTCTGCCTGGCTAGAGAGGATGGAGAGCATTGGAAGAAAATAAGGGCGGACTGAGAATTGTGGGAAATAAGTAACGCGGAACACGGCGGCAGCCACGGCTATAAGGGTGGACCTTAAAACCTGCGAGCGTCCCTTCGCTGGTGGAATTTAATTTCGACGTTTTAAGAGGACCCTCCCTCACCGACTCCTAGAGTTCGTCTCTCTGCTTGTCTCTCTACATCTCCCCTTTTCGCCTGCCGATAGATGAAAGGGGTTTATTGACCTGTCCACAGTAAACTCCGCGAAAAGTAGCCTTCCTCGTCGCGATACTCCCTCCTCTCCGCTTTGTACCCGTTTAGATCTTCCGCTTTGTCCTTCTGTGCCCCTGTCGAGATTCTTTCCGGCGTGCATCTCGTCGACTCGCGCCGGCTACCAAAGGCCAATCAATTAATAAAAGGTAAATTAACTCGTCCCGTCCATTAGCATTCGTTATTGTCAATCGACGAGCTGGCCCATGCATCTTTCCGTTCCTTCACTCGCCTGCCCGCATGCGTGTAACCCGAGATCGTTGGGAACCAGGCGTTCAGCAACGAGCCTCGATCGTTGCTCGCCGCGATTCTTCTCTCGATTCGTACTTTGTATACGTACAACGGTTACGACCCATGCATATATGTACTGTGGATATAGATGTAAATGTACTAGAAACGTGTGCGTGCACACGAGAACCAGGCGGGATTCAATGGCCAGGTCCTTTCACGAGGGTGGACGAACGTCACTCTTTGATCCAGGGACAATCATGCCTCCGGAATCGATGCCGCCATTGTGCAAGGTGGTCAACTGCTTCGTTCATGTCCGAGGGTGCACGTAACTGTGCCTCCAGAAAGCGACAGGATCGCTTTTGTGACTTCCTAGCCGACTCGTTAGAGTTTCCGACGCTTTGACCACCGACGCCGTTGTTACCTGGAGACGTATGTCACGGGAGAAACGGGTATATGTGTCTTCAAGTCACGTGATTGGGCGACAGATTTTCAAATAGTAATTTTGAATACCTCTTGCAGGAAAGAAATTGGGTTGTTTGGTAATATCGGAATAAATATTGAAAAAGTGAAATATATGAACACACGAATAAAACATATCTAAAAAAAATTCGAAAAGTGACTGTTAAAATACGTTGACACGTCGTCAAAGAAGAATTATCGTATAGCCCACGAAGAACATGGATATAAATTTATTGAGGATTTTTACCGTACTGAAACAGAATTGTTCGTTAATAAATACAGAAATTTACAGTTCGAGGGAAATGAAAGAAGTAAGCTGTCAATGAAAGAACACCTTGTTTGAATACGCAACGAGTACAAAATTAATAAGTTCAACTGCCTCATACGTGATGGCGGAAACTCTCAGGAAGGTCGCGATCTCACGGAAAAGAATCTTATCCATAAGCCACGGGCTTTATCACGCTGAATGTAAGAACGCGATCGTGCCTGCTGAATACTGACTCGCGGTGGCGAATATACAGGGGAAGCCGTCAACCGGAGGAACGAAGGGGGAGAAAAAAATCTCAGGACACTTTTCTTCCCGGCCGATGAAAGAGAACGAAGCGAGGATCAATGGTGAGAAAAGAGAGAGGAAAGGAGGAAAGGGAAGTCTTTAATCGAAGCCACGTCGAATCGATCGGCAAGCCAGTTGTCGAAGGGGATGGAGAGGCTAAAGTAGCGCCCCGCCGTCGAAGAGAGATCCGGTTACAGATGGCATAAAACGACTGGCAGCTTTGCATTAGCTTCGGTAATGGCGTACGTGACCGCGAGCTTAATATCTCAGAATGGTTTCACCTTTTTCCATCCTTTTCAACTTTCTTTCTCCATCTTCCTTCATCTTCTTCCTTTCTTACTTCCGCTTTCTTTCCTCTCTTTTTATTTCGTCGATACACTTCCTTCCTGCCAAAAACAAGTTGCACCGTTTCCACCGTTTCTTTTCTGTCACGGTTTTGTTCGGTAACGCGGCGAAAAACTTGTACATCCGAAATATCCGCGTCACGCAATACGACCGAAGGACCACGAAATCGAACCGATATCCACCAGCAGTGCAGCCAATCCCCATCCCCTGCTGGTGCCACCATCAGCGCAGCAACGCGCCGCGTCACGACTGCCTTCGCTCTCTTCCCCGCAATGAAACGAGCCGCCTGTCGAATCCCGATGGTCCAAAAGGGGATGAAACGACGCAGGATACTACGGGGTGGACAGAGGTGGCGTATCAGGCGGCGCGATACGAATTTATATTCGTGTAAAATTAAATCACATAGGCGGTCTGCGTGGCCGTCCACCGGGCCAAAACCAACCAACCAGCGACTCATATGCATAAAGAACCGATTGTTTCATCCTATCTCCCGTTCTGCAACATTAGCGGCAACCGGGCAATCCGGTTGATTATCTTTTAATTAAATGTTTGCGTTTTATCGACGCGTTCGACCTCGGCGCAACGAGTTCCGCCACCAACCAACTTCCAGCATCGCCGTAAACGCCAAACCACCTCCATCCGCCTCTCTCCCACGCTGTCGCTGAATTGCACCGTCTCTCTGTATAGATACCACCTCGAAACAGCCAACGGAAGCGGCTGGAATAGCACCAACGACGTGTCACGCGACTAACTCAATTATACTCGATATAGGGTGAATGTACATACACGCTACTCTCCTCTCGATTCTCCCTGTCTACTCCTCATCCCTGTTTCTCTTCGTCGTCTTCCCCGCTCCCTTGGGAGATATACGTACACGTTCCGCGTCAAACGGAAGCTTCAAAACGGTGCATTATGGTCTTAATCACCCTCCGAAGGATGACGAGCTCCGTGGATAACACGGAGCGGTAGACAAACGCAGACAGGTGTCAGGGATTTGATTTTGCCGGAGCTATGTAAACATCGACGAGCTAGCACGAAAATGTAGTGAATAATGTAAACAAAATTTTCTCTCATCGAAAATTTCTTTCATCCGCTAAGTATGATAATAAATATACTAATACTTTAGATATTTTATTATTTATAGTTTTACGTATTTGTGTACATCGTATATAGTCCTGCGCTTATTTTCGATAAATGCATAGACTACTTTAGTTATAACAATCTATTCGTAATTACAATAGAGATTTTTGTTTAGAAATTTCCTTCTGTTGCATAAATTCGACACTTTTTAAGAGATGTTTGAGCAAAAGATTCTAGCGTTCGACGAATGTAAAATGTGGATCGATACAAATTATCGACGGTGTCCAGTTTTTCTGGAAATGCTCGAGGGATTTATCCGTGAAAAGCTCCGCGACAGAATGAGTACGTGCAAGAACAACCGGTTAAAAAGTCCGATCGATTCTACGGGTGACAAAAAAAGCCGTGGTGACACGTGGGTTCCCGGGCATTGTGTGTTTCCCCGCGTGTTTTCGGTGTTACACGCGGCTCAACCCTGAAACTCGCAGCCAGGGCCGCGAAATTCAATAGCTGGCCGGAATAAATTCCGCGATAAACGCGGAACCGTAGAAAGTCTCTGGCATCGCGCGCGACAATACTATCTATCTTCCGCGTAGTCAGATTCCATTCGATCCAGCGAATCCATTGTCTCGCGATAAACGACCCATAACAGCACCGCGTAATCTGAATCACGTCAGGATTTCGCGCGCGCGCGATCACACACGTATTATGCAGTCATTCACGAAAGTCTTTGTACCTATAAAACGACTATTCTTATTCAAACAAGTTATACCCTCGCCTAATATCATTAACATATTTGTTAGAATATAAAGTAACGATAACTATTACGTAGTAAAATACGTTACTTTAAAATATCTCTTAGCTGAATTTGACACTAATACGTAGCATTCAATATACTGGCTTTACGATAAAACTTAATTAAATTTTATTTTAATGACACAATAGTCTTGTTACAAGGTGTATAAGTATCACGAAGAATTCATAGGAGACAGGATGCAACGAGAGAACGGAAGACTATAACGCGTCCGGCCTCTCTTTTTTCGTGCTTTTCGTCTTTCGTGCAACGATATGGAGCGCTCGCCCTGGTGCAGTCGCGCGCGGCTAAGACGCCTCGTAAAGTTCGTAAGAAAAGCATAAAGTTAACCCGAGGATGCCGTAAACACGTCGTACGAAGATCAGAATTGATACTTTATGCACGGCCCGCGAGCAATAAACGAGCCCTCCGCTAGACCAAAATCCTGGATGACGACCACGGACCTCGATGAAAAAGGTCGCCCACGGACAACTCCTTCCTTTGTCGTGCAAAGGATATTCCCGTGGAATCGAGAGAAATCGCTTGCGACTTTGGTGGTGCTCTGCATTTTTCGTAATGTAAGTCTGTTCTTCTATGTCTACTGGGTGATCTAAATTTTACAAACATGTTACACATATTGAAGATTGCTTTTTCTCAGGCGTTGCTTTCTTCAGTACTTTAACCTACAAGTAGACATTCCAAGACAATAATCTTAGTCGCCATATATTTCTTTCGAGTTGCGCTGCTTCGTTCCAAATTGGATCGTTCCTTTAACTATCGTAACTATTTCGTTTTCGATCAATGAAAAATTAATTCCGTTGAGTCAATCTTTTTTGCATAGAAAGCTTTGTAGAGTAATGTCTCGTTTAATCTTCAATTATCTAGTACATTGCAAAAATAACTAGAGATATTTTCTATCTGAAATTGTCAATGATTAACGTTCAATAGTAATCAAGAAAGAAGAATTCTTCATTGGACTGTATTATTTGGTAAGTCGAGAGGCACTTCCTTCCTTGAATACGGGCACTGACAAGGAAAATAAAATTCCGCGAAACTCCTCTCCAAAGCAACACGATTCCCGTTAAACGATTCTTCCGGAACACCTTGTAGGCATGCGTGGGTACTCAAGCTTCGACGTCTCCGCGTATCTTCATCTCACGAGCCATCGAGCACGTCGACGAGTCGTAGAAATTGGATTTGTACTTATACCGCGAAACATACCGGAACGCACCGACATCGTTGCTCTTTCTTTCGTCTTGCGTGAGTTCCGGTTCAGCGTTCGCGCTCTCAAGAATCGTATTTCGTTCTCGTCGCAGAAGAAACGCGCCGATACTCAGATCGTCCATGCGAAAGAAACTTTTATTGCAACGTGTAAAAAACGTTATGCGCTATGTATCGCAAGTATGCTCTTCCCAATCTTTTTCTCGCGTCTATAAAATTCAAACGAACCGTAAAGCCATGAAATTTTTATCTAGATTCGACTAAAATCACTTCGTAGTCGTCCCAAATATTTTACGCGGTAGCTGTTGCATAACGAAGCACGTTCTCACCGCGTCGACGGTTTCCAACTCGAAACCAAGAATATTTATCGAGCCACGCAAGCCAATAATTATTTCGTTGGCATCCACAGACCGACGACCGAAGAAACACGACTTCCTTCGTGCATGCCACGTGTTTCCAACTCGCACACGGGCCCCTCCCATTCTCAAGTTCCTCGCGTCATTGGATTTCTATGGACAGTAATGATTCGATAAATAGTCCGACCATATTTCTTCTTTTACTTCACAATCCTGGCATAACATCGGAAGGTTAAAAGGATCGAAGAAACAACATGCTCGAATCGAAAACGAGGCGTTCTCTCGTGGAAAGTAACTTGTAATTATCTCGGGGACGCTCCTCGTTTCTCCGCAACGTGTTCCGTCCTCGTACGAATGTATGTTTTCGGATGAAACACACTACTCTGGGGACACGCTCGCCTTCTCTTCCTTCCTCTCGTCCAAGAAGTTCGTAGTTTATTGCGTCACGTTCGTTTATGGTCACCGTGTACGACGTCATAATAACACGGGCCATAACAATCGCGAAATTCGTCTTACCATGGCGGGGCTAACAATGCTGTGTAACAATTATTTATAAGGGAGAACAAAGCAGCCGAGGGTCTCCAGACTGGGGCCAGCGTTTCCCCTGATTTAACGTCCCGCGTGTATGGTTCGAAGACATCGGTGTTAAATTAAAATCAGTGTACCATTGAATACCGCTTGCCGTACACATAAGCGGACTAGCTCGCTTCTTAATCCTACCTTTGCCGCCGCTGCGATCCCGTTCCATTCAAAGGGGAGATTAAAAAGTACGACCTCGTGGTAGTTGGAATACGTTCACCGTTGGGGATGAGACATTCTATTGTGCCTTTTGCCTGCGAAATTCTACAGAAATATGAAATCAAGTGACACGATCTTCGAGCAACCTCTCTTAAACGTATTCACTGTACTCTCGCCAAAATCCACCTTAAATAAGAAGCTAAAAAATCCTAACTAAGAAGATACAAAACTTTATTTCAAGATCCATTGTGTTTGAAAGAAACAAACGTTTTAAGAGGCGTATGGAGTAAACTTTCCTTCGGAGAATGACTCGAAAGAACTCGAAAGATAATCGCAGGTATTTCATGAAGCACGGGACGCGGCCAGTTATTCTTCAAAGAACAGGCATCGAGAGCGGCAGCGGCACGGTTGCGGCCGTGATGAATTATTAAACGAGAACCCTTGCTCGTAATGAAGCTATAAAACGAGCAGAGGGCTAGGGAGCTAGGGACAACGAGGTTTCAAAGCCGAGACCGTTAAACTTCTCCTCCATCGAGTGGAACTCTGACTGAATTCCCGAGATTCATCGAGTATCCTCCGCAACCTTTTCCAACCAACGATCTACGATGAGGAACAGGCGAAATTATTACAATGACGAATCGTACACCACGGACTCCCAGAGCAACTCTCGTTTACACGCACGACGATCCGTTAACGTCAACCCTTGCCGACGCGAACAGTTTCCAGCCGTAGTTCGCCTAATGACAATGACTCATCGGTCACTCGGCCGGCAGCGCTTCTGTTGGCTCCGGCCGCTTTGCCTACACTAGCCTCTGCGTAACATTAGTACTAATTGGTGATTTAATCCTAGCCGGAAGCATGGGAATTATGCAGCAAATTACCGCGTTATACCATCGATGTCCGAACCCCTTATCGCGATACAACCCGATGCTTTTATCTACGGAATCTTCCTAGGATCCTCGTCGATATGTTCATTAAACCGCCATTTTTTCTTGTTCCGTAGATTACTTTACTTGGCTTGTACCGGGTACTTGTTGAATGCATCGGTGGGAGAAATTACAATCACATAGAACGTATTAAGCAAGCGTAAAACTATAACATACTCCTCTTCTGACTGCAATCTCGAAATACTTTTACATCCTATCCTCTAAACAACCGAATCACCATGCTTATTTCGTTCTCCAACCAGCTATCCTTGATCTATGATTCCTGAAGATACGCGTTCTCCAGAATCTCCCGAATTTGATCATCTTTACCCATTATCTTCTCTGGATCCCTGACTTTTTACAACGCCTGACACGTTCCGGTGAAACAATTTTAGTTCTAGAAGTGAAAGCATTTGCAACCACCGTTAGTTGTAATCCGTTCTTCGCCTCCATTCTTCTTTCTTTTTTTTTATACTTCAGCCAGTGGTGGTTCTAGGGTTAACAAAATAAAACATGCCAGAGACGTAACAGAACAATATTTTTTACCGTTTAATCGATCGATCGTTACTAGATTTATGGAAAAGCTTTTTTGTATTTTCCTATTCCAACTTCCCATACCTATTTGGTAGGCAAAATTGACGCAGTCCTCAAACTAGGCATTCGAAGTTTGCACGAAGCGACCGAAACGCTTGTCGTTAGCGAGTTCGTTAGGGGAACCTATTCGAGAGATTCGACTATTAGCACGACAACGTGATTTAATAATGGCTTCCCCCATCCCGGTGAAAGGTGACGAGGCACGAAGTAATGCAAATTAAATATTGTCACGCTATATTACCAAGGCAAGAGCGTTTCTAAATTGTAAATGGAAGTTTCCAAGTTTGCTTCGAATTATCATTCCGGCTAAATGCATCGTTGAGCTTTAACGAACGAACGCGCGAGGAAGAGAGCAAAGGTCCTGCCGGAATTGATTCAGCTGGACCAGGGAACCACCGGCACACGGCTTGAGAGAGATGGGTAGCGTGTGTGCACGTGCCTATAGATCCACGATGAAATACCACGGAGGCGTTGGGACAGTAAATTCATGTAATTTGATTCGGTCAAGTTAACGAACCGTGTCGCTCGCGACATTCGTAGTTCAACTTGACCAAACAAAGGCCCATTAAGTATGCTAATGCATGCTTCGGGACGAGTTCGTCGCTACGTTCGTCGCGATAAGTGTGAATTCGAAAAGCAGCAACGGTTACGATGCCCAGAACATTGCACACGCGTCTTGTTAAAATCGAACATCTTAGACGAAGTTCGAAGCAACAACTGTAGCGCTTTTTCGAACGATCGAACGTACTCAGAGAAAGGCCTAGACTACAGGCTTCGGAGTGATGTGTAGACTTCGATCCATAAGTTATCGGTAAGATAAGAGCTGTCCAAATTATTCGAAATTGCTGCCTATCGCCGGACAGCGATATATATTTCCGCCGTGCAAAATAAACGCGAACGGATTTCTATTTACGACCTCATGCCACGTTTCTCTCTGGCAGCTCTTCTCTCCTTTTCTATCTCTGCGGTGAACGCTCGCGCGGTTAGTCGCGACCGGCTAACTCTCGTTATCGCGGTACCATCGAAATCGTTACGCCAATGGCAGGACGACTTATCTTGGGCCGCAACCGCGAAACATCCATCAGTGTTCCCTCGCGAATGGTACGTCGCGGAGCGTGGACGCACTGGGCTATTAACATAAAAGCAGCATATCGTATCGTAGCCGTGGCATTAATTCATCCTACTATTCGGTTTGCATAGACGACCACGATATCTGTGGATCGTAGTCCGCGCGCGCTTACCCGTCACTCCACTTGGAACGGAACTCGGTAGCGAACATCAGCCTCCCCTATCGTCGATCGTGCGCCTCCTTCAACCTCCGTGCGCCGCGCGCAACATCCCGTGCAACGCTCTCTCCTTGCAGATATAAATCTTTGATTACCGACAGGAAGATCCAGTAAAACGGAGCCTCGGCTACGTACCTACTACCTATTGATTCGTATCTATGCGTTCTTCTCTTCCTACGCTCCTCTTCCTACACCCTCCTCTCCTTCTTCTCTTCGCGTTTCACCTCACCCTACCCCCTGCCGCCTGTTGTTTGATTCTACTTGGTCGTACTTCGATCCCTGTCCTTTCTATCCCTTTCTTCCCTTCTATCCACCCGTGTACAGCTCGGTCGAGGGCAAGTTGACTCTTTGAAGAGCCGGCACACGATGCTTCCGCTCGACGATAATGCGATTCGACTTTTGCTCTTTGCCCATCGCCTACGCGAGAGGGAGAGATTCACTTCAGCGTGACTTCTGTGCACGGCTGGCCGGCTCTCTCGTTATCGATTTCAAATCATCACAACATTAAGCGCACCGCGTGTATTCCTTCACCCACGGATCCGTCATCTCTGTCCTTCCTATCGCCGATTTCTTCCCCCTTGTGCCATCGGACGCGGGGTGGAATAACGTTAATTTTTCAGGGGCTCTCTCCCGAGAACCTAGACCGCCCCCGGAGACGCAACTAAGGGTATTTCAATTGTTCGCCATTACTCGCGGAATAATTCATCTCCTCTTCCTGGCATCGACGTGACGAGAAATTACGTCGCGGCGGAACACGGTGCATACCACCATTTACTACTCTTCTGGGGGTGCATGGAATATCAGCGAAAACGAGACAGAGAAGGAAAGGCAGGGAGAAAGGGAGGAAACGATGCAAAGTTCCGAGGCATCTGGTGAAAAACGATTATCATTCGTCTTGCAGCGCGGTTCGAGGGTGGTTGGTCATCCGTTACGGGACGAGACCGCGGTAATTGATTCCGCGAGAATTACCCGAGATACATTCACAGGCTTGGCTATGAGAAATCGTCAAACTGGCGAACGCGGTAACCGGCGGTGCGGCGCGGCGGCGCGGCGGCGACGCTCGGCTCGCGGCCGAGCGCAACCGGCGGATTAATTCCGTGGAACTTGTTACATCGTTAAGCAGCGTAACAAGTAGTCTGGCCTGAAATTAAATTTACCGACGACGATTGTACGCCCGTAGCCCTCGACTAATTGCCGTCGATTAATTTGTGATTTGTCATCGCTCTAATTGCCTCTTGCTCATCGTCTCCTTCGCCGAATTACCGTTGTTCCTCGCTTGCCTCGTGTTCTCCCAACTCTTACCGATTCACCCTTCTCGCATCATCCTTGCAATTTGCACATTTCCACGTCCAAAGTATTCCCCGATCGATGTGACGTTAGATGAATCACTACATCCCAAGAGTACCGAGAGATCCTCTTCCTTCTTCTTCCTTTTTCTCTTACACCCTCCGAGGGTCTTCGTAACGAAGAAACTAGATTTCCAGTTATCCCCGGCCACTTTGTACGTGCCTCTCGGCGTGGTCAGGTTCTTCGTGCCTGCGCTTTGTATTACGATGCCCCCGATTGATTCGATTCAACGCGCAATTCGATACCGTTCAGTGGCAAGAAATACTTTGTCGCGCCACGACGTACACCCTCGCGTTCGCGTTCGCTCGATTATTCGATGGAAGAAATCTTGCTCGATCCTCCAGACCTTGGCTGAAATATCTCTTCTAGTGATTCACGAGATATCACTTCGTGTGATTCATTCGTCATTTTGCCATCTTCCATATAGAATAATACTCCCTCTTTCCTTTGGCCGACGTTGTTGTCGTCATTGTGATATTTTCGCGAGGCATACGAGGATCCCGAATAGCATCGGCCGGAAATTCTTTCTTAACGACTTGAGCGAGCTTCCTCCTCTCCGGAGAGAAACTTTTGTTCGACCGTAAAAGGCCGATACGGCCCGTCAGCTCGTAACTATTAATAACTTTTTCCATCGACATTGTTACCGCCATGGATCCGGAACTGATAATGGATCTCTTCCACTCTGTCAGCCAGTCCGTCACAATGGCCGTGAATCTCTCCCTTCCACGATTTGGCTGATTGAATTATTATCAACCTGTCTTTCGCCGTAAGTTGTTACCGCATAGCGCGCTCTTGTATGACGAAAATGTTGGAGAATTGATAGAGAAATTCGTAGTGAAATTAGAAAAAAACTCATACTATTCTTTTCACTGAGCCTAAGCTATATTTGGCAATTTTTGAAGAAGGTTTCTCCTCGAATAGCATTCGTATATTTCTATGTATTCCATTTTGTGATATTAGGAAAGATATCTAGAGACAAAATATATTTGATGACTGGGATTTGTTTGGAATTTAATATTTCAACTAAGCTTCAATATTCTTTTCCTACTTTTCATCATATCACAAGATACCTAATATCGTCGTCTTCTTGAAAAATATCTCCTTTAATAAAGAATTCCGAATTTCTTCCTACAATCACCTTGTTCAACGATCCAAGCACTATTTGTTCAAATTCACGTTAATTAATCTACCCTTAATTTCACCTAACGCACACCAGAACGCAAATAGATTTTCAAAAACCCTACATACTATTCAAATAACCCGGTATATTTTCTCATCTTACCAAATGAATAAATAATGTTCCATTCGCTATTCTCGTTGGCTTTATCCTCTTGGTTCCCGAGTTCTGAGGTTTCATAGTTAACGCGAAAGGAAACGGTCGGAGAGTTCGGGGAATAATCTCCTTTCTGCTCCCGTTGTTCGTCTCGACGAGCTTCCGGCACAGAAAGGCGCAGCAGCGTGACGCAAACGAGACCCGCGATTCTCTCCCTTCTTGCTCTGGGAAACTCGTGAAAAACCATGAAAGAAGCAACGTATGCAAAGCAGCGAGAGACAACGACCTTGAAGGAAACCGAAGTTAAGCGATAAATTTTCATGCGACGCCGGCGGTCGCGAGTAGCGGGGCCAAAGGGGACGAACCTGGTGTAACTTTCGTGCACGTTGATTATAATTGTGATTTATGCCGGTTTTCTGCCTAACCCCGTTCGCCTCCCTCGACGACACGCCGTACACCTCCTCGTTCTCTTCGTTCACCTTGTGTTTCATCGTCTTTTTCTCCTTTTCTTCTCCTACATCCCCATTCGAGGGAGCGGGCGACGCCCGTTAACAGAACACGCGTTAAAGTGTTATTAGTGGTCGTTGTATTGTTCGAAATTCGCGTGAAGCCGCTCTGAGAATGAATGGATTCGTGGGGAAGATGAAGCTCCGAGTAAAATTGGAAATCGATAAAGTTGAACAGTTTCTTTCGAAGAGGGTGAGAGTTGTAGTTTCATATAGGGCTATTTGATAATTCAAGGAATTGAAACGTTAAAAGGAAATAAATGCTACATCGATCGAAATGATTACAATAGTTTATTGCTTAAGGAATACTTGTATATACATATGTGAAGATGTAGTTTCTGTTCAGTTCAAACATAATCTTAAGTAAAAAACAAGTATAATGGACATAATATGTGTACACTACTTTTCTGATGAATTTAGAACTATTTTCGAATGTTAGCTTTTTTAATCGTTTGTCTGATCTCTGTCCCTTGACACGAAATCTTAATATACGTATATACAATACATATACAACATACTTAATATACATACGTATAATATTTAGTATATTTAATAAATCATCTCTTTCCAAAATATATCAATAGACATCGTATGAAATTCGAAGGAAAATCGGCCTACTCAAAATTCTTACAACAAAATTGATTCTAATACCTAAGAAAATCCCAAAATATAGATAGACAATTTCTCTATAAAAAAAAATCAGGAAAAGCATAAGGAACCATGAAAAGTGCAGTGGAAATTCTAGTCTCCTTCATCACAGTTATTCAGATCGCGAAATGCTCTAAACTGGGCGATCCCGAGGAATACTAGGCGTACACTCGCGTGTTTCGCTACACCGTAAATTGATTCCTAGCCACGAGTGGGTGAGGCGGTACTTTCTGAGAGAGCACGGAAGCAAGAATAAGACTGCGAATTCCTGGCGGGTTTTAAGGAAACCCCGGTTAGAAATGCTCCTCGACGATCCCCATAAATCTAGACGAACGTACTTGCACGCTCTGTGATGTATTTCTTCCGCGCGATATGCACTGTATCCTTCTGTAAATCATCCCGATAAGACGGTACGTTGCGTAGAGTGTTTTTCTCTCCTCTCGCGAGACCAGATACGCTTCAACCCTGTCGCGGAATCAATGAGCCGAGCTTTCAGAGATCGTCACTTTCGTCTCGTGAACAACTTCCAATCGATATATGGATGTCCGAATTAATTTCCGACGAACCAGGCTAAACGACGATGGTCAGAACCTGTCGAGCGGAAACCCGGGTCTCCAACTTCGTTAATTCCTCGATCCGATATGAGCATCGAAAATTACGCGAGCGGAGTACCTGGCGCGATTAGATTCCAAAACTTTCAGAGAATAAATTACTTGTTAATACCGCGACTATGGTGCATTGGCGATTACTTCGATTGAAATTAAAATACAGAGTAGCGATTCAGGGTAAACGGTAGCTGACGATAACTGGGAGAAACTGTACAACTTTGAATAATTAAACTAGAATTAAAGGAACGTAAGAATAAACTGCAACTAATTGATATTTTTAATATTGGAAACTTAGAAATTTGTTTTTATCGTTAGACAAACTGATGAATAAGATCAATTTAAACACTATTAACGAATCGTCAAAAGTTATTATCTTCACTAACAAGTATAATTCGAGGAAAGACTACTGTCTTTTCTTGTATTGTATTTAATATAACAACGGATTGTTGTTGTATAACGATCGATGAATATTAAAAAAGGAAATTACAAAGAAATTTCATATATTTTATAAAGCATCTACTCCTGGTTAGGCATAAAATTGTAGTTCGTTTATAAAATTGCATCCTAATCGTCACTCACTTCTCATCAAGATCCGCATCTAATGACGCCTACACCCCTAGACTCAGCTTCCCCTCGAAAACAAAGTTCGTAGTGATTCTTTCGTGTCAGTGGGTCGCTACGTCGTCCCTTCAGACGCGTGATGAACGGCTTTCTTCATGTTTATTTAATCAAGATTCTACGGCGAATGTCACGGTGTCTCTCGTCTCGTCCCTCTGGTGTCACAACCTGATGTCCCTCCACGGTTTCGTATCCGCAGAATTAGGGTGGCCAGGACGAGAACCCTCGTTTTCCGTCAGACAGTGCCGTAAAAAACAGGTTACAGTAAATTCATCAACGACTCGTCAACGACTCATTAACGAAACATTACCAATATATTTTGCGGTATACTATTAACTTCCATAGAAAAATACTCACAATGATGCAAATCGAACACAGACACATACCAAAAATGTCCAAAATAAAAACGAACCTTTTTCAGTAGAAGCAAGATCAACACGATATCCGTTTCAAACGGCAGAAGTTAATTCCTCGTTCCATACTCGTTTCGTTCTCTACTCTCAGAAATCAAACGTGTCCCAGGGATTAGAGATCCTACCAGTTTTGCCCTGGTAACGAACGTTTCAATCGGAGAAATCGTTTTACACGGAGATCGGATTTTTCCACGTTGGGATCGGCCGAGTAGCTGTACGTTCCTGGGATTCATCCGGTCGACGAACGTCATCCCCTCGAAACTGTCTGTCACTGCAGACTTCGGGGATGCCAGACAACGAGAGCACACGCGCGTCGAGAAAAAGGAAGAAAGGGAAAAAGCAACCGAACGAGATGGACGAAGACGAAACGAGTCCGGGGGTTGGCGGGTATTGTCCGCAGGAAATAGAACGAGGGTAGCACCGACGGATTCGTATATATGACGAATAGGAGTCGCGGTTGAACCGATAATCCTGAGGAAGAACGGCTTAGCGGCTAAGTTGTCGGGCTTATCTGGCCGTTGCTTTTTGCTACGCGACGCGGGATGAGTTTCTCCGCGATTTCTGATACTTAACAAGTTCGTTGCGTTCGCCTGAATTGACGTGTACTTTTAATTTATTTACATCTTGAATGCGAAACGCGAACTAAAAATCAGGAAATTCTGAAAGAACTTCATAAAAATTTCGTAAAGTTTTCCAATATAGATAGAAACAGATATTGCGAATGAAAATTATTGAATCGAATTTACAACGAACGTGTTAATAATTATGTTGTTTTTGACTTTCACTTTGTGAAAGGGAAGTCACGTTTTTTCGATTATGGGAGAAAAAGAAAACAGAAGGCGAAAAGGAACATGATGTATCTTAGAAAAAAAGGATTCCCTTCCTATGTAGCTGGTAATCGAAGAACTTTTCTCGTTTGGTCTTCTAATTTCGGATGATAAACTCTTGCTTAATGCAATTATCCTCCCTTTTCCTCGGGATACACCCCCGTAATCGAATAATTTTCCCCCTTTTCGCCTAATACACCGACGATAATAAGTGTCTTCATTGTCTCTCGTTGGGGCGCGAGTTTATCGTGCGTATATCCCTAATTCGAGCAAAGCAATCATAGAACGAAGAATATATGTTCCAGGCGACATATGAATCACAATTTTTCGATGGTTGTTTCTTGATATTCGAAAGTGGAGGCGAGATATTTTAGCGGAAATATCGAGAAGAAGACATTCCGAACACGTCTATGATCTGGTTGACAAATCATAGACAGAGGCATAATAATTCTTTTGGTTCCTGCCACGCTATCCGATAGCGAAGAACCGTGCCAAAAAAACCGACAAATATTCCCGGGGCAAAACGAAGGAACTACGCACCTCGTCGAGGACGCAGTTTGCATTTTTCAACGTCGAAAATTCTCGTTCGCGGTCCCCGGGGATGGCACACGCGAGAATCGAACGGAAAATGGAGGCATGGTGGAGATTGCGTCCCTCGATGTCGTCTTGCTCGTACGTCTCGAATCGGTTGCAATCTTTGCTTTTCTCCATGATTCCTGGGAATGATTAAAAATGTCTTTGCCTCAAGACTTCGATTATTAAGTGTCACGTACACGTTCCACAGATTGCAAACTTCGAATTCTTCGCGTGTTCGTATGCTTAGCTTTAGCTGCAGAGGCGTCATAGGGAAAAGCAGCCGTTTCTATAGACGCCGTTTTCACCACTCACTTTGAATACAAGTAAGTAAGAAACTTAAGTTACAGACTGAATATTCTTCTCTCTGATACATCGTCCGTTTATTTCTTATTATACAAGTTTGCCTCAATAGCCGCTGGTTTCGATAAGAAGAATTATAGGGTTATTCCTGAAAAGGATTGACATTAAGCTAATAAAAGTATAATTATCTTAATGATGTCTACGAACCACATCTTTTAATATAAAATGATTCGAAACAATCGTGATACACGATTTCCTATAACCATCTTTAATTATCAATTACTATCTTCATCCTGTATCTACTCCACTAGATACATACCGTCATTTACTTCTTATGAATCAGTGAGTCCTAATTACGTACGAAAAATTTCAGGCGCTCTTATCCTTCGCGAAATTCTAAGCATTGAATTCTAGTAAAAGGATTTTCAAGGCCGTAAAAGACGTAAAAGAGGATCCGAGACACGCATCGATATTCGGTTTCGTGTGAAGTCTCCCTCAAGGGCCGTCGCGAAAGGGATAGCCAGCACGGGGGCGGACTGCATAAATTCGGAGGCTGCAATTGGAGGCCGAATACTTTTACAATTCAAATTATGGAAATCCCGCGGGTGTACGTACTAGCGGACGTCGTTCCTGCCGGCGCGTGTACGTCGAGCATGAGCGGATTTATTCCTCGGAACCAAACCCCTCCCCCTTTCAACCCCCTTTTTTCGTTCAAACGCGTTTCGTTCACCTCTACACCGCCCAGTGTCCTCTCTTTCTCTCTCCTTGTCCCTTTCACCGCTTCATGATTCTTTTCACTTGTCCACCAATGGATAAAAAGAAAGAAAATAACATCATCCCCTCGAAAACTACGCGACGCCAGTGGTGGAGCATGATAAAGGGATATCGCGATCTCGTCGATTCTAATTCTATAATTCCGTGCTTAAGCTAGCCCCGGGGCCGAGCCTACAACACTTTTATCTAAATCTGTGTCACGCGCCTCGCTTCATCCCCTTTAATGCTCGTCGCAACCTCCGCAGCCGTGAAGCGTGAAAAAGCGATGCAACTGGGAGTGGATTTCTACGCTCGCGTGTTTCAAGTTCGATTCAAAACTTGGATATAGTCGGTCCAGCGTTAGACACAACGAAACCCTAGCTTTTGATTGAAACGTGCAAACCAGATCAAAGTTCTTTTTAAAAGAGTAGCGGCACATGAGTCAACGGAAGATTCAAATCAGAGGAAGAGACTCATATTGTTGTGCCTTGGAATGTCAACGTTGTTTTGGTTTGCTGGGTTTAAAGGTAAACGAACTCCGGGCAAAATATTATCGCCGTTGTTTGTAATCGTTAACCGGAGTTACATTTGAACTTTTTGTAATAACACCGGTCGATACAAACAGACGAACGTGCGCTCTAGGAGAATCATTATAACGAGTCATACAGTCGAATAGTGAGCTTAGAGTTGAATAGTAACATTGAGCGAGCGACGATTACGACCGGCAAGCACTATCTCTGTGCTTGTACTTATAGTAATTTTAATATAACTGACAATTACGAATTCCTCACTTGTCTCTTTAATAAACCAACCAACGCGTATAATAAACCACCTTGGGTGCATATATGGGTTGTTCTCTTGGGATATATTTCATAAAAATTTCTGAAAGCTACGATAGTTCTCCCATTCTTATTCTCGTCAACGTGCTTTCAAGTATATTATATCGAATTTCTTCGTGAAATTTGAATAAAGTGCAAACTACAACCCTCTACATTCCTCTCTACACATGACGAATATTCCCCGTACCGACATTTATTATCATCATGGTTATGTGCGAAATTTTCAAGCATCGCAGCCAGTACATTCATCTGGAGCGGCTTAACGCGGATCAAATTAAAAATGAATCATGGAGATCGGATCGCGCGGTGCATCGAACGTCCGTCGTTCGGGTAAATCATATCGCGCGGCGGATTCCAGAAATTGAATTCTCACGTGGGAGGTAAAATGACATCGGCGGCCGGCTAATTTTCATGAAAAATCCAGCGTGCCTATCCCTGGTCGCGCGCGCTTTTACATTAATTCGTGGACCCCCGTAGCCGCTTTAAAAGCATCGACCAAAATCAATATCGCCTCTACGGGATGGCCTTTTAATCAAACCAGATACCGTAATCGCGGCCTACTCTCGTCTCTCCCTTTCCGCTTTTTCTTTTCCTTCTATTTTTCTCTCTTTTCCTCTTTTACCTTTTTTTATTCTCTTGCAACGTGTTCAGTGACTACCTGGGTAACGCCAGATCATCCTTGCTGCGGACACGCAAGACGTCAGGCTGTTTAAAATTGAAATTTATGTGCCTGCTCGATGAAACTGTGAAGCGTCAGAGGGAGAAAAAGCAAGAGAGGAGAAAAGGTTACGCTGAAATGTACGTGAAAAATGATCCTGTTAACGGGTCGAATGAGAAACCAGGGCGGTATCTAAACATGTACATCGTTTCGGGATGGTAGTTTGGAGTTTTCAGAGTGAGATGGACGAGTCTCGAGGATTAGAAGGTAAATTCGAGAAAATTGAACATGTACACGCATGGAGAGGCGATTCGTGAAACACCAACGAAGCGTGGCTCGTCGATCCACGTAATGAGCCGGTGTCCAGCGAGCAGAACGAGTTAATTAATCCTCCAGAGACCGGGCACGCTCTGTATGCGTCGCTCGATAATTACTCGTGCAAGTGCGCTCACACTTGCACTCGTCAAGTTCCTATTCCGACGCGCGATTTCCTCGCCAACCACCTGGCGTACACCATCGAACCGTAAAAGGGGATCGATACAGTCGATTGTCGTCGTGCACTCGATGCAGAGAAAAAAGATTCAACTATGGCTGAGCTTCGTCAGAAACGTTAACGTTTACGACTGACGCCTGTTGGAACTCTGAAGATATTCTTTACGATGATTCACAATATCTCGAGCTTCTTGGAAACTTTTTCAACGCTGTATTGTACAGAAATAATTTACAGAATGGTAGATTTGAATCTATATGTATAAATTACGCGTAACACCATAAATTTTTTAAACAAGTTGTTCCTTAAATAGATAATTCCAAATTAGTTAAGAGATATGATATAATATATTAAAAAGCTACGAATCTCAGAGAAAATAAATCATTATTCGATAATTCATGTGGTTCAATTTGCCATTTAATTCTCTATAAAAATATTATGACATCGGAAAATTTGCCAATAGCGGAAGAATGGCAGATAAGAAAGCTTTAGATTGGAACACACCTGGCGTTAAAGCCCGATTTGACTCGTTCCCTTTAACGAACTCAGGTAACGAATTAATTAACGAACTCCAGTGCAATTCCAAAGTACCCCGTACATTCCTGATACATCGGCTAATGAAGATCCCGACTAATAGTAGTTCGAATAATCGTAGAACCATAAAATCGAGCCCGCTTAATCGAACACCCCACTTTCCTCTATGCCTTTGGATCCACTGTGCGATTAAAGCAAACAGCACCGAAGAAACGAAACAGCCGAACCTCATTTCATGCCATGAATCCACGGGGAAAAAATCCTCCAGAACTACGCCAAGAAGTGTTTTACGTTACGCCTGATGGCGTCGGAAAATTGCTTCCGTCTCAAAGGTGTCTCTGACAACGATTCACACCGAGTGTTTCAGCTTCTTCAAAAGATAACCGGTTCCTTCGTCTGACCGAAATAACTACGCACAACCAATCGTCTGCTCGTGCTAGATAAAAGTTTTTAGAATAAAAATATTCTTACTTTCCTTCGATTTGGTAGAAGATTAGTAAACAGTAATTAACAAATAGGAATAGGATAATGTTTGGATGGTATAATGTAAAAATGATCGCAGAATCTTCTCAGAATTTCCTCTCTGGTTTTTCAATAGGATTCAGATCAGAAGACTGTGAAATTCAATATGTAAGATTCTGAGCAATTAATTTTTCTGATAACGTAAAAAGTATAATGGAATCTCGCAAAAGACTTGATTAATAATTAGCTGATCGACTAACTTTAGTCGAGAATCGATAATCCCCTTCTCCTTTCCTAAATAAATCCAACTTTTCAATGAAATCTACTCTACTTTCACAGCAATTTTCTCGTCTATGATCGAGAAATTTAACTGAAAGCCAACCAACGCGAAAGAGCAATTAACCCTAGCTAATTATAGGTGCCTAATTCCAAAACCAAGCAGATTGCGAAAACGGAAGTAGCTGTTACAGTGAATCTGTTTGATTCACGAACATCTATTCGTCATTCTTGACTAGCGTTAGTGAAGCGATTCCCTGTTTAGGAAGCTGTTATCGTAGTCAGCCGCGGAAGATCAGAGAGCCGGCGAGTAATTATCCTCGAAACGGAAACACACCCTGATCCTTGGGTCCTTCTCCCTGACGCTAGCTGGTGGTCCCGCGTGCACATTAACGGCATGTGTGCCGAGTGCGTGCGACGTGATTGATTTGCTCGGCGTGTGGCTAACTTGAATCAGACCCGCGGGTTGAGTTGCACACTTGCAAGAGTGAAACACACGCGTGGTTCGTGGGGATCATCTTGAGAATAGCAAGGGTTCGAGAGGATCGCGTTTATTTATTCACGAGCTCGATTACTCGAAATACCTATAATTATTATCGATCAGTGGATACGCGTTAGGGTGGAGCATATTAAATGTTTTCATTACATACAGCTTGAACTCTTTCATAACCAAAATTATTTATATGTACTTTAACAAGCCATTAATGAATTATTGACTAAATGAATGGTAAGGGTAGTTAATCAAAATAATGATTCTTTATCTTTATCAATGATGATCTGAAATTGGAAGAGTCTTCGAACGCTATTTTCACAGTTCCTTTATTCTAAAGTGATTTGTTGCCCTTTCAAAAATAGTCCACAGGATTGTTTGTTGATTCTATATCGATCATCTAATTAATCGTTTTTAGGTGGATTAGATAATTAAAGAATATAAAATTGACAGTCGATGGCAACTGAGTTTAGAAACTTACCGGATAATAGTTTATAGACGAAGGATAATTCATTATCGCTGATAACATTTTATATTTGAATTTCACCGACGTAATATTATTTACCCTGCATTAGTATTCGCAAGTGGAACCGCTTAAGACCTTAAAGGTAATATTTAATATTCTCTAACTTTGCAAATGGAGGAGCGCAATTTCATTGCGACGCTATCGAATAACCTACGTCCAAAGATGACGAGAAGTTTCGAGTTTAAACGATGCAACAACTTCCGAGTTTCGTCCGTGCAAAAATCGTTTAGGTAACCGCCGCGCCGTCGCGTCGTTTTACCTCACTGCTTCTTCTAATGATAGGTATAAAAGATATCGCGAGACTAGCTGGGAGATTAGATAGTATTAAAGCATTCTCAAGCGGTAAATTCCATATTCCTTTTACTCAGTGAAGGCAAATTCCGGTGTTAGTCAAAGGTAACATTTTGCATGAATGAAGATAGACATATTCTTAATAACACATATCAGCTTTTAGAGATTTATGTAAAATACGAATTACACGTAAATTACGAATTAAATACTGAGATTCATGGATCGCTACGGAAGATATGATTGTTTTCAGTGAAGTACAAAAAGGGTCGTAGTATTACTTAATACATCATTCACCAGTTAATATTTGCCTCATAAGTAAGACAGAAAACATGAAAGGATGTGCTTCCCGACGACTATCTACGCTTTCTTTGGTTAAAGTACAGAATGTGAATAAAGAGCAGGACGGTTAAAGCAAAAAGTCCCCTTCTACAGTTTTTATGACTACAATTCTGATTCTGATCGCTGCAGACCTCTTTTCTCATTTATGTACGTTAATTACTTTGTAGAAGGGTAATTTTCAGTGCAATACGTTTTATAATTTCTACATTTGAAGATAACTGTTAGCGCATACTTTTGTAACGTATACGAGGATGATAATGATTGTAGATGTAATTACAAATGCTTGTAATGAATAAAAATGAGTTTGAAACTTCTATTAGAACATTTGGAAATATATACTAATGTGTTTGAAGATTGTGTTTAGAACTGAAGAAAATTTACCAAAACTGTGTGGTATCATTGTATGATAATATATCACACGCTGCTCAGTTACCGACAGCAGATAACGTATATGATATCTGTTAATTGGTACAGTTTTCTAAAAATTAATCTTTACATTGCTTCTTTACTTTGTTCTTATATCAGTTAATTAATCTTTGGAAAGCGGTGCTAAGCTAAAAACTAGACAAACACAGTCCAGGTTAAACAATCCAAAATTCTTTTAGGAGCTTTTTTAGCAGTCTAAACTGAAATGACAAACTCATGGGATACCGTGGGATATTTCAAGGACATCGTGGCAAGAATACGTCTTAGTTTGAATTAATTATAAAGTAGATATACGTAGACCATAATCTATGTTTTATTGTATATTCTTTGTAATAAAGTATGATCGTTTCGTGAAAAATGGATATTGGTGCATCCTTACTTTTTATTTTTAACTCACATCGTTTGCTTTAAGCCTTAGTTTTAATATATTTGTGAAGATCAAGTACTTGATTAGTCTTGATTTTAGTCTTTTCATTCCCTTTTGCTCTGTTCATTGGTCTTTTGCTTTTTCCATAATATATAATTAATAATTGATTTGAGAATACAAAGATTAAAATATGAAAAATTAAAAAATTTACATTTTTATATTTCAGATATATGAAATTACAATTTTGTTTGAAACTAGTTAAACGAATCATTTAACTATTATTGTACAATAATTTATTATTTTGATAGTGTGTAATTCTTTCTGAAGTATTATAGAAGGATAGAATTCTATATTTCGTTGCGACTATAGGATATCTTGTTTTATATTTTATTTATAATTTTATAGAAGACTTTAATTGTGATTCAAACCAGTACTATACTGCTTCGATAACGTCGCATACAACACGAAAATGGAATGGTAGGAGAGGGTAGGTAACCCCCAAAACTTAGAACTCAAAAAAGTAAAAAGCACTGAACTATTCCTGCCTCGTCCGTGGTTTTAATTCCAACTACTATTATATTCAATCGATAACGTCGCATGTGACATAATAATGGTAAGTGATCAAGTGACCCCCAAAACATGGAACACAAAAAATCATTACATGTTACGTCTATTCTGTACTTAGTCAATGATGTTACAATCATAGATTACACTTTGTTATCCCACGAACTTAACTCCTTTATCATTTTCGTTTCACATGCGACGTTATCGATTCAGTATAGAATAAGACTATAGCACTAGTGGTTGGAATTAAAATTATATGTAGTTATGGAATTAAAACGCCCCAATGAATACTTTAACTACCTACATGGGACATTATGCACAAAAATTTATTCATTCAAAACACTAAACAAATTTCTAACAAGTGCCTATTACCCATAAACATAAACCTGACTTGACTTAAGAATAGCCTAACTTCCAAATCATCATAATCATAAATTTTATTCAACTTAAAGATACCTCCTAACGGATTCTAAATTTAAGTTAACCTGTCTATCAAAACTCTAAAGATTTTTATAAGTCCTGCCTAAATATCTAAATGTAATATAATTAAGGAAAAAAATGTTAATGAAATTGATGTTGTATGGAATGAAAATAACTTTCAGAATATTGAGATTGTGCACTTCTTTTCATTAGTTCTATAAAAGGTTTTGGAATAAAATTTAAATTCGAATTAGTTTAACTAAATCTCAAAGTTCTTTAGAGCCTACAAAAAATCTAAGAGTTTCTTATTATAAATCCTACTTGTACAAAAACCTAAAGATTTATACAAACTATCCAAATAAAAATCTGAAAATCTAAAGACCTAATTAATGCAATAAAGGAAGAAGAATGGATGCCTTTTAGGATATAATACTTCTTTCAGTGGTCTCAAAATATAAAGAATTTAATAAAATTCTATGAAATATAAATAATTCCACAATAAGCGAGGCTGAAGACACTATTTCATGGTATGTATTTACTCGCATCTTTTCATTTTCTATAATTAAGCCTCTGATAATGATATCTATGGGATATTTCCTACAATTAAATGAATACTTAAAAAATACTTACAACAAGAAGGAAAACACATTATAGATAAAAGAATCAAATTACCAAACATCAAAATCAAAATATTCTAAATGTGAAGCAATCTGAATTTGAATTTAATCAGAAATTGAAAATTTGATTTGAATACTATAAAATGAAAGAGGAATTAACTAAAACCATGGCTCTTAAGAACCAAACAACCTTACATTGAAGTACACTTTATATAATTTCAATTACTTCCATATAATTTGAATGTTACTCAATCATATATTTTCAGTATTGGATATTTAATAAAGTTATTTAAAAATGATACAAATTTGAAACAATACGACAACAAATTAAAAATGTTTGTCAGTATCAAATAAATACCAGCAGTATTTTCAAAGACAAACGCTGTGGAATTAAGGAGTGCTGAAAAAAAATCACTAGCCAGAAGGGCCATTCACTTGATATAAACCCGAGCAAACTATGAGTGAAACAACTTCTTCGTTTCGTAACACTAATTTATTAAATTCAGTTATAAAATAGAAAATTTGAAAAATAAATCGCGAAGAGTGCTTCATCTCACTTGCAATAATAATTGATTTACCACTGCAAAAAAAAAGAAAAAAAATACAAAATTCCCGGAAGGATTAGGTTAGGAAGGATCCTAACACCACATAAGGATTTCACGAAACGCTAGTAAATGCTAATCTATGCACTCGTATTAAAATATACGCAACACTAACGACGGGAGATCTCAATGCAACCGAATGGGAGGTTGCTGATGTCAGCTGCATCAGGTGATCCAAAAGACAGAAACATACTTCCTCAGTCTCAGTAGGAAGATTTTTGGGCACTTTATCAACGCAACACTAATGGAAGAAACGCAACCATTCATCGACGCAACGCTAATTGTAAAAATAATCAAGACGGCCGCGATTGAATAATTATCGCAACACTAATTCTTAGAAGTAAATAAAATTAAATTAAATTAAGTAAAAATTACTATTTCTGAATAAATTATTATAAAAGCTACTTCAATTACTCGCGATAGGCAAAACTAGCAACATTACAGAATTAATTAATGTTCAAATACAGAAAAAAAACAGAACAAGTGTATTCTAATATAACACCGTAGAATTCTAATAACTGATAATAAAAAGAGATAAGAACAAGCGCGGCATCTTATAGTTCGCAACGCTAAAGCAAACATTAATTCAAACCGACATTACCACTCTTTCGCAACTCTAATTTATAACGCGAAATTTTAACTAGCTCGCAATTCTAATTCAAACCGATATTAATCATTCGCAACACTAATAAAAAAACCACGATTTGCCCAATATAATGATGAACCGATATGTAAATCGGCCAAAAAGATACTACATACTACTACTATAAATACTAAACAAGAGCATAGTGACAAAGTGATAATAAGAATGACTTTCCATGTTCTGGATAATCCAGAGGATGGAAAGCCATTAGTAGTTGCCCTTTTCTATGGAAATTGCCGGGCCTCTTCGGCTTGTAGCCTCTTCTTTCTTCGAGCGCAATGCTCGCTGAAACTTAAATCTAGGCTCGAGACTTTCTAATCACAAACCAAAAAATAACTTACAAAGGTGAAATAAAAATATAAATCACGGATACTATTCCCCGTGCACATGGATGAGCAAGGATCATAGTGATCGTTGCCCGTTCGCATGTGCATGCTCGAGCACGTTCGTTTCGAAAACTTTTCACGACCACGTCCGCGAAATTCGAAAAATCGATGGTCAGAGACGAGTTTCTCTATTTGTGCCAGCTTCACCGTCAATTTTTCAAATGAAATTTCCTGAAACAGGTTGAACACGCGAAAACGCGCCTACCCGACCAGAGACTGTGCCAACCTGCCCGGCCCTACCTACTTATAATTAACATTCACACCAAAAAGTATACTACCTATCCTACCTAGTCCTATATTTAAAAAGTAGCAAAACAAGCACACCAACACATTCGCTCCACGGTTCTCACACATAACCCGGGCGCAAAAGCCTACACTAGAGAGAACGTCCCGGGACGTCTCCGACACCCGAGTTTGGCACACAACTTTCACACTCTAATTTACGTACCATTTTCCTGGAATCAACTGACGATAAATAGCGACCATTGCGTAAAATACGATAAAAATACGTATACTCTTACGTCTTAATTTTAATTAGAAATAGATTTATAATTGAAGAAATAGATTGCATTTTCTAGAGAAGTAACGTTATTTGAATAAATGATATGATATTTGATACCATTATTTTGTAATTTGAATATTATTGTAGAATCAGTAGTGTTATTATCTATATTAATATCTGTGATTTCCTTGAATATTAATAAGAACCGAAACGACGCAACTCCACAGACCAACCACACACACAGACACAATGTGAAAATTACGTCGTGCACGATACACTAACTATCGTCAGTCGCTAATAAATTATTGAATTAATGGTCATCGTGCCCATCGCCTTTCCTTCACCCAAGTAGCACCTGGGCACGTGAATGAGATCCTGGCAATGGTCACGGAAGGGATTAAACCTGAAAATCCTGAGCTAAAAGATGATTAGTACTTATCTGTTTTGTATGCATCTAACGCACTACTGTTCTTTCATTTTGCATTTATTCATTTTATTTGAAATTATTCTGAATCTAATATTAATTTGATAATATAATATAATATACTGAATTTAATAATATAATAGATTATTGAAATTCTAATATTGCAGAAAAAGTAGACAGCGAACACAGAATTTATTTGTGAATGAGGACATTAAAACTCGATGCAATGTAATAATAAATTTCAAATTAAACATTAGTGTTAAATAATCTTAGGCGATCCCTTCATCAAAGCACATTTGCGAAATCGCGAAAAAATGTTCAAAATTTGCTGCTTTGAGTTCAGAATCTACCTGCCGCGAAGTTTCTTCTTGCACATAAAAGATACATTTTTGTACGGAAATAATTGGACTTTGATATTTTTACAACAATGAAATTATTTAATATATTATCATGAAACGAAAGATGAAATAAATTATTTACTATAAAAATTATTTGTGATATGTACCGTCATCATTGAAATTACAATTTTTATAGCAACAAAGTCGAAGGATATCCGGCTTCTCTACTGCAAAATAATCAATTCAAGTAATTTCAATATTTATTATTTATTAAAATACTATTTATATTTTACTAACACGCGTACTTATATCCGTATGAATAAGTTTCACTTTTACAAATAGTCATATTAAGTATATTCTAATCTTACAAGTAATTATACTAAATATATTTTCGATCATAGATACCCAAATTTATTATTATTAGCATATGATCATACATAAATAGCTAATCAATTATTAACATTACACTAACGTCATTCGTCTTAATAAAAAACGCGATATGCAAAAAGGCCTATCCTGAACTAATAAATAAAATATTAAAAGTAATTATGTATTACCACTCACGAGTATAATAAATACCCGCGGTCACTATGCTCGTAAAAAAATTCTATGTAATACAACCAGTCACTCGTGTCGATTCGGACCTTTCATCCTACGACATGATTGAGTGACCGGAGGGACAAAAATGCATGCGACTCACGGTTAGATGCGAAGAACGATGTCATCAATGTTGGAGTAGCCCAGAAAAAGCCATCGTGAAGGCCGTCACCAAGGGAAAACCATCAAGCCCTATGGTGGAAATACAGGCTTTGAAATATCTGTAACAAAACATAGAATATTACAATTTATTCTTAAGGACAAAATCTCTTTGTTTATTAATGTAATAAGCAAAAGTAAAGATTTTTAATCAGATTTTATTTCGTGACTAATTAATTATGTTCAAGGAAAAATACAAGAAATAGAGTTAATTGAAGTATGATACTTACATTTTTGGCTTTTGAAACATTATAAGATGATCTCTACAGAACAGGAAGAAGTAGAAATTGCAGGAACCTTTAATGAAATACTTAACATTATAATTTATTCTTAAAACAACAGTGTTGATTATTTCAGATATTCAAGATAATGAAACACAGAATTCTACTTAGAATTCTAATAACAATCAGAATTGAAATTCTAATACACTCTACTTTTAGATTTTCAATTCAATATTAAAACTTTAAGGTTTCATTCGAATAAGTTTTAACAATAATTCAAGCAAAACACAAGGAATATATTAAATTGTTGCAAAATACATGAAAATACTTACATTCTTGAGCTCCAGGAGAGGCTGTGTCCTCTTGAGCACTGACTTTAATATCGCGAACGAATATTTAAAAAACACATATATATATTTTAAAAAAAGAAAAATAAAAGGCTATTAATCTGTTCATTTAAATAAACCGACGAACAACCACTGATTCTAATTTCGCGTATAACTATTATAATTAGTATTAATAAGAGCTATTATATTCTGAGAAATATTGAAATTACAATTCCGAAACAAACACTGTCTCTATTAATCGCATTGCGCGCGATCGCAAACATTCTCTGAAAGTAGAACTGTGTTAGTATTGGGGGAGGGAAGGGTTTGCGGCGGAATAGAGAAGGAAAGAAAACATGTTTACATATTTACGTTTTGCCTCCTAGCAAGTGTTTGTTTTGAAAGTATCGCTGTTTTTATGAAGCTATAAAGAGAATGTATGAATAAGCATAACATATTATTTGTGAATTTTATAAAACTGAACACTAAACTGAACATTAACGAATACTGTAAATGCAATTAATTGACTTCGAGGACTATACCGTGGCAACGTGTTACTGAAGACGGAAATATGTCTTGCAGTGATAAACTATATCACATTTTATAAATACTCGAAAATCTTTGCAACATATCAAAACTTCCTTGGCAAAAAGCTTACTTAAAGAGCACGATAATATTACGCGCCAAAAGCTGAACGTACTGTAATGGCGTCGTCTTTAGAAAGAATAAAAATTATTGTTGAAAGTGTGCAGATGGCACTACTATAGAAAATTTGCGCGGGATATGCAGCAAATTATATACATAAAATCTAGTCAATTGACTTCTAATTAAACTTTATGAAAAAAATCTATTAAGAACAAATATTTAGAATTCTGTTTAAGATATACATCAAACCAATGAAATAATTCGTTTAATTTATTCGAAACGAAGAAATAACTTATCATATTCGAACTAACAAAGTGAATTCAATAATCTTTTCCAATTTCATCTTAGTATTCTCAACGAACGACGAAATTACTTGTTATTCGGTTATATATTAAATTATAATTTTTACTTTATTGTAATATTTTTTTATATTAATTAATTATTGGTTATATGAAATATCAATTATATAGTATTAAAGTGTTTATCAAACATGTATCGTAAAATAAATAATTACATTATCAATGAACCAATCAAAAGATAAATAGTATATGCATACGTTTATATGTCTGCTTTCGTTAGAATAAGTAAAATATTCTACGATTCTAACAAAACTAACTTAATCTCCATGAAAAAGTGACAAATTGGCTATTAATCATCATAACGTTCAATCCACGCTATTTTGAATTCCCAGTTGTCTCGCTATGATCTAATAACCTATACAAAAGAAAATCACCAATTTAAAACAAATGTATAATATTCAAACAACGAAACTAAAACAATAATAGACTTTAAATTCTATCTCAAAAGCTAATAATACATACAAGCTACCGATAACCCTGATAACCGAACAAACGGTCGAGTAGAAAGAATAAAGAAGAATTTGAAATACTACTTAATTTTGTTATAATAAGCTAATTAAATTAATAAGTAAACAAACGTTAGTAGAACAAACCTAATAATAGTATGTAAAACGGTATAGAAGTAGAAATATATACTACGCAATTAACATGTCGCGCACTACGTAAATTAATACATCTTAACGTCACGATTTTCGACACCTGAATGACGCCCCCCGCGGCCCGGTTCGCCTTCCAGGTTTCATAAGGGTGGGGATGAATGTTTATCCCGCGGTAAATCGACCGTGCCCGAATCAACAAATTCTTGGAAAACTCGCTTGATGTAGTAAGAAATGTTTCCAACTACGAAGTTATCATGTTACACGTGGAAGGAAGGAAGAGGAAACAAACATGTGAGTTCGAAACGCATATATGTAAATACGTATTAGTAGAACATTTGTCGAATATGAAAATGAATAGAAAAAATGATATTTTTTAACATTTCCATATTTAGAAAGTTTAATTATTTTTGCATATATAATATTGATTTACTATAGATAATTACCATTATCACTTTAAAATTTTAACATAATTTGATACTAGAAAGTAAAACAGGGTTGTGTGGAAATATATTAGGGTTATATATATCTAGAATTGAGTTATGAAAATTATAAATTATTATAAAATATTATCACAGACAGTCGTTTGAGATATTATAGCAGGTATTATAATTAAACGTTTTATAAAGGAATTTCGGGAAATCTTTAATTGTTACAAATTGAAATATTATTCAACATTACCGATTAAATATAGAACAAGACAACAACACTCCTAGTGGTTCAAACTAAAACTAAATGTTGCTACAAGGTAAGGACAGACTGTGTGACAGAAATACGTTACAATACCGACACAGAACGATAAAACATAAATCTAAATTACCTACAAAGCTGTCAGAAAATGAAACAAATAACAGTATGCATATATGTATTTCGTAGATTTATGAACTGAATGTACACATCTCCTTTAAATTTAGCTAACAGCGCATTAACTAATAAAATTTCGTTTTGCAACAAGTCAATCAATATTAATCAGAATATATACAAATTAATCTTTCTGAATAAAACCACTAATATTATAAGGATTCTAGCATACAAGAGATGCTTTCTACTGCGTTATCTGTATCTATTAATTATGCAATCTTACTTTATTTCCAAAAAATTTCTACAAGCAATAGTGAAAGAAAACAGCAAGCGTTCCATTAAAATCGAAAGAGTGTTCTTCTTTATTATCCAGTGATTCCATTTTAAGATTACCTCCGATCTATCGTAGTCCTTTCTGAATTAACAGTTAATGAAAAAAGGGCGAACTGAAACGTGAGAAACCGCGCTCTCTTACCGGAGCACGGCGATCAAAATACTTTAATTAAGAGCATCTCCATTCTCAGGTACCGGAGGGCCCCGTCTCCCTTCGCTCTCCTCTTTGGCTTTAAGTCAGTACACCATGGAAAGGAAGGATACTTAGGAAATCAGCGTTACGAAGTAAAGCCAACAGAGCGTGAAGAGGGGTCCTACGACACAGGATGTTCTCCTACCTTCCGTGTCGTTCGCACTCCGAGCCCCCCTACCGTAAAATCGTCTATTCGTGGAAAGATACTGACAGTGCCGTTCGAAACAATGCTACGTGCCCATAGTTATCTACGTGCGAAACACCCCGATCCACCGTGCTCCAGACAACACCAGACATTAGAAAAACTAATTTTACTCTTTCCCCTGGAAAAAGAACGAGACGGGAGGTGTTAACAACCGAGACATCTCCGTTCCATTCTCGTTTGACCTTTTCATCAAAGAATTTTCTAATTAATAAGTCGAAACAGAAGACGACCGTGCATCGTGGCGTGAATAGGACAATTATCAACGTGCTTTAAGCACCACACAATATGTCATTAAGCCTACCTGGCAGCTTTTATTCCGTTCAAGCTGCTACATGCGGGTCGTAACGGTACCGTCCAAATTAGGCGACCGTTGCGCGAGCGTACACTCTAATAAACGCGCTTTTTGTTAATATCGGCCGTCTTTCCTCATCGCGAACCGTGACTCCTCACGGACACGGTTTGCTGGTGCCCATTACCGGAAACAGTAAATCGTTTCCTCCTAAATTACGAAGGCGAGAAACCGCCGCCACCTTGATGCCGTCCTACAGATTACCACTCGGAAGAATCTGTTTACAAGTCGTACCTTCTCCCGCTTACGTTCGTCAAATATCATCGAAAACGGTATATCGTCGCGATCGAGAGTATTCGTTATAGTTTACAATAGAATTTGTTAGCATGGGAAAGAATTCTTTTCAATTACAATTGCAGATTCACGGCGCGAGCCAAGGAATATCGCGACGATGCTCACGATAATCGCCGTTGTAACGCGCGCGTTCCACGCTCCTTCGCCATAATGGCGGCGCCGCGGCGGTAAAACAATTCCCGCCGAGCGTTCCATCAAATTCCTACGAAGAAGCTCCAGGAACTAATAATTCTCTTCCTGGACGTTGTCAGGCTATGAAATTCGTATGAAAAAAAAGGGATCTAGATTATCACGAGGGAAAACTGTTCTTGTCAGGGAAACGTGCATGCCGTGACAAAGCCGTGTTTCGAGGCACGAGCTATCACGAGTCGCTTCGGTACCCCCGAGTGGGTACGCGGGTACTTGACGAGATATAAAAGAAGAAGAACACTTGTGAGGAAAAAAGATCGAGGAACGAAGGTGCACGCAAAGACGTGGAAAGGAACAATGACTCGCGGTGGTAGCGGCGTTTATAGGGCCGTATCGACCGACAGTGGGGTGAGTTGAGCTCGTAATTAGTCATAGTGCGATGCGCTAACAGCGGCACTCTGCAAGAGTGAGCCTCGCTCGTTCGTTCTTTCGTGCTCGATGCTCCTACCGCTGCGACTCTGGGACGAACCTCGGAAGCTCTGCTAAATCATACACAGGGTGACTCGAAATTACCTGACAATTCTTCAGAATACGTTCTTTACAGTTTTCTTTAAACCTTTCTTCCCCTTTTGTTGTTATCTGATTTTTGAGCGAGCGCTTGAGAGATGAGAATCGTGATAATTTTGTAGCGACGATTGTTTGATGCTTCTTCGTGACTTTGTGTGGGTACTTTGAGTTATAGTACATACTACGAGATGATTTGAGAAGAGTGGAAATGGTATTTTATTACTCTGTGACAGATGCTAGCTGCAAAATACTACAGATAGGACGATCCGAAGGTCCGTGGTGTACGTATAACGGAAAACGGCAGTTGCATCTGTCGCGAAGACCTGATTTATGCTCATCGTAACTAACGGGTCACAGGAAATTTCATAATTGCGTAGGTAGCTCGCGAATCTTAGTCGCGGATTCATCCTCCACGTCGCTGTCTTTTTAACGAGATCCTGTTATTGTAACAAATTGACTACATCGTTAACACATTAGCTATCGACGTATAAATTGTATGAATAATGGCTCTAGAATAAAATTTGGAAACTCTCTCTCTCTCTCTCTCTCTCTCTCTCTCTCTCTGTATTTAGCGGGAAATCAAATAAAATATTCTTAACGCTTCCTACAAACATAACATAGGTGAAAAATAATTTTATCAAAGTCAGTGTAGTACGATTGATATTTTCATTAAACGTTACTTCACCACATAGTTGCGTCAAAAACTTTCCTTCTGAAAACTTGTCATCGAAGACAATAATAGTGTCAAGCTTCTCGATTTCCCAGCTTATTTATAGACTCATCGTCGATTCATCGACAAGTAACGTTCTCTTTATGTTCCATTTTTTCCCACTGCTTTCCCATGTTTCTCGTTTCAAGAACACCCCGTAGACGTGCACCTGCAACGTGGTAGACACCACCAGTTCGTTTCATCGTGCCTTTGCTACAAAGGGTTGCAGCCACGGTGGTGTACAGTACGTTCGCGGCAGAATCTGAAAAAGGGAAGGTGGTAATCGTGAGGGAAGAGGGAACGGTCTACGGAATGGGAGAAAAGGAGAGACGAAAAGCGGCAGAGCGAAGCCACAGGCGGCCAGCCGTGTCTCCGGCGAACTCGGTCGGCAGCTCTCTTGCCAATCCTGGCATTTCCACTTCTATGTGTGTTTATGCACCTCTAACGTGCCCGTCGTACCCATCGACCATGGGCTCCACTTACGTCGCGCACACATCACGCGCGATATGTGTTCTACCGGCGAACAAATGACGGTACGCTGACCTTTTCCTCGCTAGATAGAAAGCACGCGTCGGAAAAATCGTTTCTAGCCGCTACTTCCTACGTTTCGAATTTATTGGAAAATAATCCGAGAATAATTTTTCGCAAGCAAAAGATGGAAAACTTTCGCATTCGGAAGATTGACGAGGTTTCGCGTGGAAATGAAGGAGAGACGTTTCAAGGGTCGTATGTTAAGAGTGTTACTTGCTCTAATTTTATTCGATAATACATAAAGTATTTTATCTATTTACATACTATTATTTTATCTAATTCTACTTACATTAAAAATTTTACTTTTATTATCTGTTGAACTTACACTATGAAATTTATGACGCTATGTAACCTATGTGTTATAACATAGACTTTAAAAGCGTATAAATGTTGTTGACGAATTTTTATCGAAAAATTGATAGCTAGAATTCATTCGACCACATAGTAACGCGAGTAATTAGCATTAGGATATCCCTTCGGTGTTAGTGAATTTTCAAGAGATCTAGTTCTTCAAAGATCGATTTCACGTAGAAACATATCAAACTGCAGAATCTTAAAAATTATACCAGGGATTTTCTTCGATCGGTAATGACGAGAGGTATTGCGGATCGTGGCTGCGATTCGACGATGTAGCTGCTAGGTATTACTAGTACGGTTTGCCAGGTCTCATCAATCGAAAGCATCAAGCGAGAGCCGGTTTACTGACAAGATTAAGATATGCCACGGCCGCGGGCGTCGTAATTTGTAAGAAGGAACCCCGTAGACACTTTGGTTATGACGATGAACCGAGATACGTATCTGGAAGCTGCGTACATCGATCGAAATTATTTGCGTTCTCTGCTATGAATATAAAACTATCATAGAACAGCTAAACACATCCTCTGTGTATAGAAATAAGCGAGCATTTTCGCCGAAAGTATTTTTCATATTACGTGCTTTCTATAAACTTGTACGAACTTAAAATTCTCTACAAATACGTAAAATATCTGCAACTCACTAATAATAACATCTCCTAACTAACAAATGAATTCGAATCGAATGAAGATATTGGAAATCTGAACTATGAGTTCTATTGCATGACGTACAAAGACAAACAATTGGTCGAAACCTATTGAATAAAACTGACGGAAGCACAGCGTGTCAAGTAAAACGATTTCTTTTTCCCGTGGTTCTTTCTCTGTCTTATTTCGCAGCTGTGGGCTTCACCTGCGGAACGGTTCGTTGCCTGTGAGCCACCGCCACTGCAGGTCTTACCTGTTGAAGCGAGCCAAACACCGCGCCATCGTCGTCCAACACCTGTTACGAAGAGCTCACAGCTCTGAGTCAGGTTTTCCCTCGACTACCAGGTCGTCGAATATCGACGAGTCAAACAAATGTATCATAATCACCTCGGATGTTGTCGCTAACGCCACGAATTATTAGATACGTTCTGAAGGCACTTGCAGACGTTTATACCGAAGAGACCGGTGCGGTGTCTCGCTATAAATACGCAGCAACATGCTACGAAATGTTAACGCGCTACATAACTGGAGACAATCGAGGGATCGTGTTTCTCAACTGTTTGTGAGGGGACTAACAACCTTAGATAGGAAATAGTACGGTGAAATAGGGGCGGAAACGACCCTTTGTCTCGTAGTAGCAAATTATGTTTATTATCTAGATCGTGGATGAAATCTAATTTGATGAAACTTAGGGCTTTAATTTTATTCTAGCCCAGTTTTAACTCCAAATTCCAAATTCCAGAACAGCGACTACAAACTACGTAAAATATTTCAACGTTTTATTTTAGAAATAATTACATCTTCGTTCATAAAAAAATCATAAGACAAGGAGTTAAATCACGATACTACCTGTTGAAAATCTTTTTATTCCGATCTCTTCGGAATCAATTTTTAAAGGAAAGCAAATTGAAATAGCGAAGAAGGATACCTACGTAACTGAAGGGTATATTTGTCCAGGGATTTCAGCAGTACGATCGTTGGGTCAGGGTCGAGAACCAGCACGATAGTCGACTTCCGTCAGCCCGTACAGTCGACAAAGAGGAATTTGTAATGCGGCGGAAATGTTATTCCAAGAGGGGTAAGCGCTGTAAACGTGGCCGTCACGTACGTGGCTGCTCACACAAAGTACAAAAAAATATTCTCTGAAAAGCATAATGTACCAGTGAATTTCGTTCGTTTCATTTCGTTTCGTTTCGTTTCGTTTCGTCCTAAACGGCACGCCAACGAAGGCATACGCATCGTTTAGCATTCAGAACGTATCGCTTTAAGGTCATAAAGAAATTACAGCGATCCAAGCTGCCCGCCAACGGCCACCGATTCAAGAATGAGGCGAACAGAAGGATTCACGGTGAGAACTGATATTATTTACAGATACGACAGGCAGGAACTCGTCGAGCCTTAAATTAAAACAACGAGAGACGCACTCGTCGTTGAGCGTCCTTTCCTACGTGCTACACTCAATCAGTGCAGAAGATGAGGATGGGTGTCAAGGATTCTTATCTTGACGCCCGTTAAAAGATGCACCAAAGAAGCGGTAGACAGCGTTCTCATAGTTCCACATACAAGTTCTTTTGACCGTACCGGTACCAACGAAAACCGAGAGAATGCTCGGTCACTTTTCGGAGCCGCGGCCACGGACTATCTGATAAAAGATAGTCGTTAGATAAAGCGACCATCAGACTCTCTGGGAAACCAGTTTTTCGTACGTAACGATTATAGGCCGACGAATCAGATGACGTGAACTTGCGAAGATAACTCACGCTCGGTACCGTCGTTTCTCTTTCCACGGTTGCATTATCTTATGGAACAGAAATCGGGGTTAAGCAAGAGGTAAAGGTTGATCTTTATGCATCGTTATAACAGATACTCGCAGATGATTCTCTGTAAAATTCTCCTAGAGGCAGAGAAATCTTTTCTTTTCCTCTCTGATCGAATTCGTTTAAAGTCGGTAGGAAGGACGCGCGTCTCATGTTGCATCTTCGAGCATTAAAGCCGCATTACCCGACTCCCGTGAGTACAGCGACCAGGTCTCGAGAACACGGAGCTCTGTTCGGCCTCTGCGATACCGGGATCACCACGGTGGCGCGATGAAAACCAGTTTCTCGTGAAAAGCGACTACGGAGCAGTCTCTTCGTACGAGGAACGATACTATGGAGACTATAGGCCACAAGGAGACTCGGCCAGACACGATATTGCGTCTCGAATTCCCCCAACTTTATATTTATAACATCAACTGCGACTCTTCTTCTTCGCAACTCGGCATATGGCCCGATCGATCGACGCGAACCAACAACAGCAAAGAAACTGCACGAGACGAAGCACCTGTCTGAAACCTACAATGAGGGTCAAGCCGCTTTTCCTTTGGCTGTACGACGCGGCTCCGCGAATTGGCGAGCCGCCAGTGTCGCCAGGCTTTCGACGCTTCTTCATAGGCCTGCATGGGATATCACGCATGCCGTTTTGGTACAGTTCCAAATTGTCACGGATTAATGTACTCTCGTTTCGGGAACGCAATATCGCTAGCAACTCGAGTTTCGAGTTTCTCCAAAGACCGAACACGGCAGATTCTTAATACAGGTTACGGTGCATTGTATACGAAGCGTTAATACACAGCGTTCGGCATGGAATAATTCCGATTTGACCCATTTCATTGCTCGAGTTCCAGAGTAACTTGCCAAGTATGACAAAGATTCGCGTATTTATTTCGACTGGCAACTTCCACCCTTTAAATCGTCGCGTTAAAAGTTCCGTGTCTTCGTGTTACCAGTTATGCAAAGCAAGACGAATTACGTCTAAAGCATTAATTCATGAAGATAACGAGAGTCAGCTGCGCGATGAAGCCTAATATGCGAGATATCCAATGGTAACCGAAGTCGTAGACGGGTACGCGGCACCGTAGTCGAAAGCAGAGACATTCCAGCGCGAATAAGCTGCATCGTTTGCTGGTTCGGTCTCGACGTCCGAGGGCAGCTTTAAGGTTTAAGCCTTCGCGGTTTAGAACGGGGCGACCGAGGAATTCGAATCCCAGCCATCTGCTCTAGCAGCAAACTCTAGTACTTAGGTGCCCCTCTCCTTACTTTCTTATATACTTTCTTCGTCTCTCACTCCGTCCTTACTCGCCCGTTTCTGTCTCTCCTTGTCTCTCGTTCCTCTGGTATCTTCCCGTCTCTAAGGCCAGCGTTACGGTGCTGAATGTCCGGTTAATGCACCTGCGTACTCCGTGGCTCGTGAGCGGAACACCATGAAGCGAGGAGGACAGAGAGATGGAACGAAGAATAGAACACGGAGGACAATCATGGCGCTACAAGTTGCTACCGATGACGATGACGAGAGATGGTACACGATGCCGATCCTTGAAAGATGCCAAACGAAGAAAAAGATAATGGAATCCAACACGTGAACCATGTGATCCTTCTTCTATCGTGAACCAAGGAGAACGAAAAATGTACAAAACGACATGGCGATGAAGCGAGTACTGTATCTTCTTTATCGAAACTAGTAACAGTCTTTGCTATATTCGCTACCGAAAGAATATAGTTAACCAGAAAAACTTTGACCAAGTATTGGGAAAGATAAAACCAACGAGCAAGTTCTTGTTGCTAAATGTTATCGACTCCTTCCACAAGTATAACTTTTATAGTTTATGCTGGCCATCGTTTCCCTCGCGATTCTTCTTCGACGATTTCAGGCTAGCCGGTCTAAATACGATAGAACTCTTTCATTTCTAATTCTTGGGTCTTCTTCCTCGATGCTTCTTCCTCCTTCCACACAGCGATCTTCGCGCAGCGACCATGCACCAATTCATAAAATCCCTGGAGCGAGCCTAAGCGCTCCACTAACTCCGTCGACGAGTCGCTGACCTCGAGATTCAGCGGTGCGCATCAGCTGCATTTCTCCATGCGCATAGACCAGTTGCGCTGCGACGGTCATGGTAATCCTCCTTCGAAGGAACTAGAAACGGCGATGCCCGAACCACGCGAAACAAGGAAATAACCACCGAAAAACAATCGCCGGTGGAAAAAATCACGAACTGCAACGCGGTCCGTTCCATGCTATCTCGGTTTAGCCATCCGTCGATGGGCAACTATGCGAGCGATAATTAAAAAAGAGTACCGTAACAGTCTGGCCGACTGTTCGTTCCGAACGGAATCTCTGCAAAGTGTCGTTGACCCACCTTCTAGTGATGATTTTGTTCCATATAGAATATATTGAATAAATTCAACTTGACCAAGATTGATCAAAGGACGAGTAATTAGCGAGAAGTATTTATCATTCCCCCGTTTGTACGCCGCGAAAGGATACAAGGAGAATAATCCCTATACACGTAGTGGTAATTACAAGGGGGTAATTACCGTGTTGGTAATTTGATAAAACGCGCGAATAGAATCGCACGGTGAGAATGGATCGGAACGGAGGATACCCGTTCTCGTATCTCTTTCGGGACATTTAATGGCAAGTCCTTTTAACGCTGAATAATAACATCGTGCACGAAAGGGAACAGTGATGCGAAGTCGCTAGTGTCCAGATAAATGAGCGAGGCGAACCGACCAAGTCCACAGAAGGACACGGGTTATGAGGGGGAAAAAAATGAAGGATTGCCTGTCGCAATCCGTGTCCATCGCGGTCTTTGCATCGCAGAGGTTCTTGGCTCTGTTCGAAGCCACCGTGTAAATTCTATCAAAGTCTATCTTACTCTACGCCGGGCTACGATCATACCCCACTCCAGCACGACTACACGTGAAAAGTCACGCTCTGCTGGATTCAGGTATAGTTAGTCTCTAATATACTGGGTGACTGTTCGTCTACCATTTGCAATCGAATCGCGAGTAAAGCCGAACGTACGAACCGTTTCTCGATTTGTTTATTTATCGTGACGACGATTTCCCTCGATCGAGGATTTTATCATTTAACGTACAAAATATATGTATGTATAAACCTAATAGACGAAGATTGTCGGAGGTATTATACGGGTAATTTTAAAGTAGCTCGTACGATCGGTAAAACGTTTCATGGAGAACCGAACGGCTCCGGTTCAATCACGCGATCGACATTTTATTGAGAACATAAACGCGCGGAGCGGGCGTCGTTAAATAAACCGTGGTAACGCATTCCCACGAGGTACGGATGGAATCGTTGAAGCGGCAACGTATTATGGTTCGGTGCACGTGAAATCATCGGTACCACGTAAATCGTCCGCGTTATTAATACCGTTCTACTAATACGACACAAATCCCATTTCAATTTAAAAAATGATTGTTTCGTTTCCAATTTTTTGCTTCTCCTCTGAAGGCGCCTGTATTCTGAACCGTGGAAAATCCTCGTGCAAAAATACAACGCTCTCGAAGTATCTCTAAAATAAACACCTCCTCCCTGCTTAGTTTCGAATATATAGAGATCTTTATGCGGTGCATCCAATTTTTCTGGTCGACGAAACACGACATCGACGAAATATAAAAAAGGAGAAGGATAAAAAGACCAGAGAGAAGAACGATCTAGAGAACAGTTTGACAAAAATCCGGCGGGCCGGTGCCACGTGCCCGAAACATCGGCGCCATTCGATCATCCGCACCGCTTCACCGGAAGACCATACCCGGACCCTTATTTCTCGATCACTCTGTACGCGTATACGTGTGTATACCCCGTGCACACAGGCCACGGGACACAGCTTTTGCTATGCTGTTGGCCTATTCGCTCATTCCGAGCTGAGTCACACACAACACCACCACACCAAGTTTCTCTCCTTCGTTTCTCTCCCACCTCCTTTTTCCTTCCCCTCTGTTCGTTCTGGCTGTACTTCCCCTCTTTCCCCTTCGATCCCTTCCCAACGAAATGTTAACCCTCTCCACCACGTCCCTCACCTGTGGCTCGTTCCTGCGGCCGCAGGGGCCGCAGGCTGACTCCCCAGGTCGACTGACTGAGCTGACTGTCTCTACGGCTGGCTGGCTCGGCGTAGCCACCCAGCCACTCGACCAGCGAGCCACCTTCCTTCTCTTGCGTGTGTATCGCAGGTCGGCTGGAGTTTACCTGGCGTTACCTGCCAGCCTGCAGCCTCAGTTCACTCACGTCACTTCGAGCAACCGGTTCGCGGAGTCCTCCCGGCTGCGCTCCTACGACTTTAAAAGCCTCCTCTCGAACCTGCCTCCTTTTTTCCTTTGTATACGCACGTAACCGCCGCTCTTCTTCTTCCTTGGCCAACCATCCACCGGGGCCCCTTTCTCTTCCCTTCGTTTGCTCCTTCTTCTTCTTCAACGTCTTGGTCTTAGTCTTCTTCTTCTTCTTCTTCATCTTCTTCTTCTTCTTTATCTTCTTCTTCTTCTTCTTCTTCTTCTTCTTCTTCTTCTTCTTCTTCTTCTTCTTCTTCTTCTTCTTCTGCTCTTACTGCTGCTTCTTCGCGTAATCGCGTGACGTTTTCATCGAAAACAAGAAATATACCGCCTCGTGGTGACTCGCTGGTTCGATCAACATGGAACATTAAAACTTGAGAAAGTCGTGTTCCGTATAGTCTCTGAGGTTTTGTATAGTTGTTCGGAATATATCGGGCAATGAAGACAGATAGGAGACTTGAATGTGGACGCTGAAACTGGACAACAGTGAAATGTTGATGGGAGAAGAAGGTATTACTACGGTCAGTGAGAGAAGGGGAGGTACCAGAGGAGAGGTTGTTACCAATGGCGATCGGTACCAAGCATCATCCTCGTTCGACGACACGACTGAGGTATCGGAAATTATCTTTCCACAGGTATCGAATAGAAAATCAATCGTTTATTTTTCTAACCACGCGACATCTGAGTTTGCTTACTGGTCTATCTCAAGGTATTCTGTTAGAAAATGTCACGTATGGTTTATGGTGTGGAAATGTAATCGATGTCGATTGAAAACCTTTCAAAGGCCGACGTCACTGCAGATCGCATACAAAGTGCATAACAAAGATTAGTCTTAAAAAATAACCGCGCGATATCGAATTAATCATCATCTCTTATCGCTTGGCATTTTTCCATCCAACTGTTATTACTCGGCAACGATCGGTTCTCGTTCCCGCGTCCAGCGACTTAAATGTCGCGAACTTTTTATCGATAGGAACTATCACCGGTGAAATCTATTTCGTTCTAGTACGAGCGATGGGGGCACGTTCTCAACGGTTTCTCTTTCTTATGTACCTAAGATTTTCATCGGGTCACTGTCCTCGCTACGGTCACCGTTATTCCTCGGCTCCGACCTCGCCACGAAAAACATCGTCGCGCTCAACGATTGCGCAACGAGAATCGAAACGATCATCCGGGAAATGAGCTTGCCATTCGTACAATTTGTTCGTCTTCGCGAGATCGTACCGACCAAGTTGTTCATAGATCGAGCCTTGAATACCATCGATCACGTTGGTTATCATTCCTTGATTATCAATGGAGGGTTGACTAAGAATGAATTAGGTGCCGTTAATTACTACCTATCATCGCATGATGTATTGTGACTAATAAAGAAATCGATAATATATAAAGCGATATTTGCATACCTTCTCGCGTTAGCTTTCACGCGAAACGTATCCCGGAATGCATAGAACGACGATCTATCGATTTATCACTTGGCAAGAATTCACCCACGTAACACGAACGAACGGGCACGTTTCTCGGGGAGCGAGAATCTATGTCATGATTTAATATGGTTTCGAAAGTCGCGAGCTACGAACGTTATCCAGCGCGGTTTCAGGCTTGTTTGGTATTTTATTGTTTTCAAGCTGCCGCTCTCTTTCATTATCCACCGTCTACGGTTCTTCCTTGATAATCATCCGTGCCCTTTCTTTTTCACTGTCTCATTTTCTCGTCCTAAATTATCGTTGCCATTACGGCGAAATCTTTTCGAATCTTTTTGTCGTGGCTTCCAAGCGCTCTTCTCCTGTCGCCCTTTTTTCTTTTTTTATCGACACCTTTCCTTCTTTCTTCCCGGTTCGTTTCTCTTCTCTTTTTCGTTCGCCGTAATATGATCGACGAAACTCGATAAGATAGGAAAAAAGATTTGAATTTTTCGTGTATCTCGCTCAACGTCATTGGCATTCCACTGACTACACTGGAGCCATACGAACCATCGTTGATTTCGTGTTGGTCCACCGTATACAATCGCCGGCGTTTTGTAAGCGTTACGCAATAACCGACGGAAAATAACTACGAATAAGAAACGCAGCAGTTTGACGAAGGTCAGTAAAGAAACGCAACAGAAGTGTGCAATGCAATAAACAATACGCGTGATAGTCGGACAAGAAAATGCACGCTAACGCTTCGTCTGCATATTCTGTGCCATTATTGTCGGCCACGATGCCGTGCTGTATAGTTTCCTCTCTTTATGTATCCTTGCCTCTCTATCCAATCCATGGTATCACGTGCCGTCGATTCGATCCGAACGTCAATCGGAAAACGTGGAGGAACGTGCGGCAAATCGCGAGTCGTTCGTAAAGCGGCACGCCAAGACGCGCTCTGATCGCGACGAGAGAGGAATTCGCGATCGACGTTTGACCTATTTGAAGAGAACCGCAAGATTTAGACGCGAAAACGGCAGAATCACGCCTGGTTTGTTGTTTCTCATAGACGGGCCTGTTCCATTTGGAAAATTATTTGATCGAAACGTTGTCTGGTGGAGAGGTGGATTATAGAGAACGATCATTGTTGATACAAATTGATTCGTTTATAGAATAGAAACGAGAATATCGGGTTAAGAGAGACTACGTGTTTGACGAGTAGCTAGAATCTCGCGAAAAATTCCTCCTCCTGGCAAAAAAACATCGGCGGAAAGCCAAGATATTCTCTTGGGAACGGGTTGAAAGATAGGGGTACCAAGTGAAACCGGCAGTTTTCTATACGACTCTACCGTATAACCAGTTTCGAACACGTATTTATTACAGCTTTTCCTTATTTGCTTTCAGTCACGGGAACCGATCTTCGTTATGAACGGCCTGACACATAAGAAACTTTAGTTTTGTCTCGGCGTACGATCGTGGACACCGCGATTGGAACATTCTGCACGTACCTTTGTTTCTCAGACTAATTAGGCGATCTTCCAGTATTAAAAAAGCTAAACCATATGCGAAGAAAGGATTAAAAATTGACAAAATTAAAGATAAACGTTTAAACGGCGGTACGAGAAGCTCAAAAATAATCAAGTTACTGGAGAAACTAATATTAATCATCGTGTGTCTGTTAAACGTTTCAACGAATGCGTCAAAGGCTAGGAAGACCAAAGTTCTATGTTTAAAAGATACAAGAAGTATCGAAAATTGTAGAAGAACCGTAGAAACGTAGTAAATCATCGCGTATCTGCGAAACGTTTGAACGAACGCGTCATGGCCGAGAAAAACCGTAAAAAGTCGCTACATAGCTCGCTCGAAAATTATCGATAACGCGACGCAACGTGACACACTTGGTATTCCCCTGGTTTTAAGATAATAACGCGTCTCTTGCAGTCAATAAAAATTATCTCTCGCAGTTCCTAGTTTCCTATAGTTTCAGTTTAGTACAGTAGCCAGACAGTAAGAAGTTTCTTCGAAATATCGACCCGTCCAATTGTAATTACCATGTTTCACCTTTAGAGACTTTAGAGACGACGAATAGACGATACGAAAGCAGTTCAAAGATATTGTCGGGGAGAGACTATTATTTTCCATGGCATGTCCCGATGTTTCGAAGCCAGGCGTGAGAACCGGAATGATAGCATGACCGGAAGAGCGGCTTGAGAACTGAGGAGACGCGCAGATAGTCGTTGAAGAATCGCAGGTATATACGGCGCACTGAGAAGATTCGAATCGTGAGAACGAGACGGGAAAACACGGCCGCCGGGTTCCCTTGCATACCACACCGTTTCATCTTTATAATAAATCACTGGAAGCCGCTCTCTGATCGAATTAATGCTTGTAAATTAAGCCGCGAAACGATTCTACGCGCGTTACGTTACCGAGAAGAAGAAGCAACTTGGAGAACTCGAAGGAAAGAAAAGGAAAAACACAGAAAAAGGAAAGCGTCTGATCGAACGGAGACTCGTGTGCGTCTAGCAATTTAGTCCCGTAATAAGTTTCACAATGAACCTTCCTGGACCATTCATAATCGATCGTTTAACGCAGTGACAGTGCGTTATCCGCTATCGGCCTCGATATGCTCTCGATTCGAGCTGCGTAACCGTGGGAAATCGTGACTCTTCGTGGAACGAAGCGGACACAAAAAAGGAGCAAAAAGATGGAAACGAATAAAGAGAAAGAGGTTAGAGGAAAAGACGAAGCTTGTCGAATTCGAGGAAGAACAATTGTTAAGGAGGAACGGAGGTGGTAAATCGAAAATCCGTAGGGGGGTAAGGCGGAGAAGAGAAACGGTGGGAAATCGGTGGAATCGAAGGACGAGAGCCGCGGTGAACGCTTGGCGAACAAATCGTGGCAGGCCACGGTAGATACGGCGGACACGGCTTCCGGGAAGGATCGTTGTTCCGTGACGGAAGAGGCAAGAAGAGAGAAAGAAACAGCCGACAATGCCCCGGCCGTGAATTATCCGCGAAGAATTCGTTTCTTTCTCGTCGGTTCTTACGTTCATCGTTCGACAATTCGCGAAGCGTTCCTCATTTTTACAAATTCGTTAATACTTATATACGCTATACGACACGGTTCGCGAATCGAACAATTAATAACGATATCTGTTCAATTACGTAATGATACCGGTCATTGATCTTCACGGTGGATACCTCCTGTTTCTCATCTTCCGCGAATATTGTTATTTTACGTTATCAAGGAAGAGAAACTTCGCGAAGAATAAACCTCGTGCTTGGACTCTGTAAATGGCACTGGAAGAATTCACGGGGGATTTAAGAAACGGGCCCGTGGAGCTCCCGTGTCATACACAGCGTCCGGCTATGCAACGCGGTTTAAGCTCAAGGAAAATTATCTTTCACGACTTCAATCGACCCACTGCGAAACGTCGTCGGCGTTTTTTTATCAATTTCTAAATATCAAGAATAATCGTGTTCGAGTCGAAGGCAATCGGTCACGATTCTCACGAAACAACCGGAGAGTACCCGAGGAGAACCCGGAAATCGTCGACGCGCTTATGTAACTAATATCAACTTGGTAATGCGTCGAGAAATCAGGCTATGCTGAGAGATAAGAGATCGTTAATACTCGGTAGGGAACGTGGTTCGCGTTCCTCGTAGGCAGTAAGAAGCTCTCGAGGCAAGTTGAAATCGTGAATCAGCAACGATAGGCGGCTCGTTCCGCCGTCGAACGTTTAATGGACGGGCAAAAACCGCGAAAAGGGACTATTTAGCGATAACGTTTTATGTTCATGCCTGATTTTCTCGGCTATGGTCGTCTACGTGCACGTGGTGCACGAAAGCTTCGCTGGTTCTCCTCGCTACGACTTGGCAACAAGCGGCGACCTTCTCCGATGAAAAGGCGACGCGATGGCGTATATAGAGGGACACGAGGCAGAGGCGCACATTTGTCGGGCGAGAAATGGCTGTCCACGTGGAAGAGGGGACCGGGGAACGCGTACCTAACCGGAAATACAGCTCGTACAGGCAAAAGAAGAAAGTGTCGGAGAAAAAGGATGCGGCCAGGGTCTCTGTGTGGATCGATTTGCGACGCGACTCGACGCGCAACACCTGTCACACGAGCCGACCAAGTAAGTGCATTCGCCCTTTTCATTGTGCGCAATGAAAAGCTGGGGAAACGTACGAAGAATATCGTTTGAATCCTGTTCTCGCGCGTCATCCTATTAGCGGCGACCGGCTAATAGCATGTAAGATGGGGTTTAGACGAGTTTCGAGCGACCGTACAACTCACTGCTTCGTACATTAGTTATCCATTCCTCTGAAAGTTCAGGATCCAGAGGAAGTTTAATTGGTTATTCTACAATTAAGGGTCAGACTTACCGCCTCTCCCCCAAGACAAGAATATTCGCCGTTCAGAAGCTACATTAATTAATTCCACAAATTGGAAAGTACAGACAAGTGATGATATTACAAACCCTGCTTTTTTAAATTCACCTTATAACCGCAAAATAATCTGTTTCTTGAGAATCGAGAAATTAAGAAATTAGTAAAAAATGGAGTTGATTGGTTTGGCTTCTGAGAGGCTCGTCGTACAACACTTAGATTATTGTAAAATAGGATTTTTCTTAACAATCAGCAATTGCACGGTTTCGTATGTTGTATGCCGAGTTGCACATTTCGAAAAATCTATCACACAATTTTAAGCAGTGTATGGGCTCTCGAGCTTCTCCGGATTCCAACAAGTGGATCGTTTTATTGAAATGTTTGATACAAAGAAATTCTCAGCAAAAATTGGGATATAGAGTTTATCTGTACAATAACAAACGAATCATAATGACTGCGTTTGATTACCTGTTGCATCACACCTGTTGCTGTCCATACACGAATCACGTGACGGCAGTGGCCGTGAAAAGATTTTCTCATTGTATTCCCGACACTTATATCGATCGCGTGGACGAGCCCGGTCGGATCGTTACACACCGTCTGCTGAAAGCGACCGAGCAATATGTCACAATTATACGCATTATCTCTTGTGCATACACGCATGAGATCATAGGGGTGACATACGAAACGATACTCGTAATGCAAATTGTTTCCGTACGGTTGATCAAAAATTCCAAACCGAGAAGCGGGTGGATAAGCGAGTAACGCCATTGATTCTAGTCCATTTTCTAAGCTAAAGTTAGGGTAAGCTAAACTTATCGCCATGCAGGTGATGCCATTATCTTTCTTACGAAATTACACGCGTCCACATTGTACGATATCTTCCTCGTGAATCATGGATACTTTTTTTTTCTATTTATACGCCATTACACATGCTGGTAAGCTGACTCAACAGTTACACATTTTTTCAGATACGAATATTTTATATGGGGACATCCAGGCACCTAGGAGTCTTGTTAAACAGATTCACGACTTCACCATGATGTATCTTCAACCCTTTCTTCGAAGGGAATATTCTTGATGCCCGGTGTCGATAAAACACCACGGCGTTTGATCGTGCTCGCGTCCTCGTTGGGATCTCCCGATCTCATTGTTCGTGGGCAGCAGGGCAGAAAGCGGCGCTTCCGGTTTCAAGTTGACTCGAAGCACGACGGACGGGTACAGGGCCTGGTTGCATCCTGATCGTCCAGCTAAACACCTGCACCACATTTCACGGGTAAAAGGATCAAGGTCAAAAAGAAACACTCTCCCAGGTTATCCGTTACATCCTCCTCTCCAAGACGCAATTCGTCGTAACGTTAAGATCGCGTGTTTTACAGACCTCCAGGTACATGTATGTCGTTATACAACACCGGGACAAACCCGAGTAATTGGATGGATATGATTCCACAATAAATCAAGGTAGAAATCAAGGCGAGGAACGATTGCACTGGCGAACCGTTTGTCGCCGCTCGAACGTGAGTATAAGAGAATGAGTAACTGTTTCTACCATCTCTTTTTTTCTCTCCTTAAACCGCAGATTATAACGAAAGAAAATCGTAACAGATGATAATGGGGAATAATTATTTTTACAGACACACTCGACCACGCTGCCATTACCCACATGCTTCGCGGAAAAATGTCGTCGCACCGGAAGCCAGAGAACGCACCACAGTACCGGAAGTCGCCGTGGGACCGCACGGATGCTTGAAAATATCGCGTACCACCTTCGTGTCCCATGGGAACCGCTAACTTGACACGCACATATAAATGCCTGTGTACATACACTCTGTATATCGCGTGTAATACTTGTTAGAGTTAGATGATATAGGTATCGTGGAGGATGTTGGTAACTCGCTCGTGATGTCACCACAAACGACTTCTTTTTAGGGACCGCAGATACGTGATTACCTGTACATACCTACCGTGTTACGCTATGTTATTAGTATTAGATAAAATAGGGTATTGGACGTTGATAATTCGAATTAGCTATTCACGAACGTACCCATCCGCTTCCGAGTACGTGTGCAACCCACACACGCATGTACGCCCATGCTACACCATCGGAGGATGGTTAACTTTATGATTCATGAAACTTATCTTTATGGTCAGGTGAGTAACACCGTCGGTCCCATAACAATGGGGAAAGGTGGACGACAGATGAGTCCCTCTTTTGTCCGAGCAACATTAACGCGTAAGATCCGTGCTCGGTACTAGCAACATTTTATCACGTACGAGGTTAACGTGTCATTTACTTCGTGGCCTTTCACCATAATCGTTTCGATGTATCGAAGCATCGTAAAACATCTATAAAGTAAGAGGAATAAGATACTCGTTCTTCGAATAGGAAATAACATTTGTCCAGTCGATGTTCCCAATCGAGCACGTGTCACCTCGTTCTCTAAACGAAGAAATACTGGCATTGATTCGGATCCAGAAGTCGTGGGCGAGCATGAACGTCATTTGGATTTGCAACTTCCTCGTCCTTGAGGAGCAAGCGATATTTCTGCGGTCCGAAGAAACGAATTGTCCGCACTTCCGTGTCAGTGTCGATGCTTGGACGGTAGGAAATTACTCGCAGAAAAGGCGCGCTGCCGTCGTTGATCCAGATGCTCCGTTAACGCTTCAAATATAAAAATAATCGGAAGAATCATATCGCCGTCTCGCCAACGCGTCTCGTCTTTCCAACCGAAAAATACTTGAATAATTTTGATTTTATGTATCTCCGAGCTCGAACGATATGTATTATTTCCGAATCCTCTCAAAAGCCAACATTCGCTTTTTAACTATCAGCAATAAAGAAGATAAATATTGACGTGCGGCCGAGATCAGACGCACGTTGGAAATACATCATCGACTTTATTGCCGATTCTCTGCTATGTGCTGGAAATTACAGTAGGAAAAACGTTCTATTATCGTGTCTGAATAAAACACAGCAGTCGTTTGCCTACGAAAAGAGAAAGAAAGCGCGAGGTCTTGTAAGGAACGACGCGTGATTATATAACTCATGCTCCAATCGCATTTCTTCAGGGATCGTTTAATTGAATTTGAATTGCGTCGATGGTTTTTAAGGCAAACGGCAGGCCGAATGTTCGAAGTTCTTATAAAGAAAACAACGATACTGACGGAAACATAGAGAAGAATCTAATCGGAGTCCGTTGGCAACGAATAAGTCTGTGATATAAGATTCCCGGATGCCATTATTTTCATTTTAGTTATTAGTGACAATCATCACAACAGTAAGAACTACGGTAGCACGCCATCCTATGGATACGACAATAACTTTAGTGAATAATTACGACCATTAATATAAATGTGACGGGTTTTGATCGAACGATCAGACAAATTGATCGTCATGACACGGTCAAGAATTATTACATAATCGATCGAACGTTTGCGTTTCATGATATCTACTGTAAATCGTACTGGTTTGCCGATAACGCGTCGCCGTGTTATTATTAGAAACGTAAATATTAAAGTACCAGCATCATCGTTATTTATAGGATATTGCACGTTATTCGTAACAAGAACTACAAATTCGTATCGCATCCGTGGGATTATACTCGTCCTCCGTCAAGGCTAACGCGAATCGCTCCAATTTCGAGGCCCGCCTACCGAAAGAATCGCGGGTCTTCAGCAAAGTCGCGGCTCGAATCGATGATCAGTTCCAAAGATGTAACGCGACTAATGTGCAAAGATTTACTGAAATCGGTGACGAATCGCGACAGCTGATAGAGAGGTCTTTCATCGTCAGGCCGTTCAACATTCACAGGCGAAATGTGTCTGGACGATGGCCAGATTCAAAAATAAGCCGAATTTCGTCGGATTTGTGATCGTCCGCGACCACTTGGCGTCTCCTCGCAACACGAAGCCGTCAGGCGTTTACAACCCGTTCCTCTGTATCGTTTTCGATCGTTCGATCGCGATACACTCGCCTCGAAGAACGCTTCTCAATATCCGCGATCATTCCGAGAATCATCACTATTTCCGTAATGTCCGCTTGGCAAGAAACGATCGTGTGTCCTACGCTCTGTCTCATCCCCCTTGAAATAAAGATATATTTCTCGCAAGAAAAATGACAGGGTTCCTATATAAAAATTCTGAAACAACTCTCTCGTCCTACTCTCATCGGATGATTCACAAGGTCCATTTAAGAAAATCCATGAACTCGTTTGTCTATTACTCTCGTCGGAAATCTCGTTTTCAACGAATCTACCGAGCTCTCGGAGAAAGAGGAGACTGGTTTCGAGTCTCTTTTATAATCCGCGCCGCGTTGACGCAACCGCGTAACGGGTCCACGATGACGATTTCGTTCCGCGGCTACAACCCGTATTTTTAAATGCCGCCTTTTATCTTCGCGGCCGGCCGCGAATCTTCCGCGATCGCTGCCTATAAATCACTCTGCTCTCTGGTTACTACAGAAAAAGAAGAAAAATAAAGGAGAAAGACCTGGGGCCACGAGAGATGTGTTCTCAGTGAGAGTTCTCCCGGTGGCGGCACGAGAGGTGGGAGAGAAACGCGATGAAAAGGGATGGAGGGGTGAAGGGGCAGGAGGGAGGGGGCAAGAGAAGGATA